>NC_059328.1:37761893-38064924 GCF_018350155.1 Leopardus geoffroyi
GCGCCTGGGTGGCTCAGTAGGTTAAGTGCCCGACTCCTGATGTCGGCTCAGGTCATGATCTCACGGTTTGTGAGATCGAGCCCCAGGTCTGGCTCTGTGCTAACAGCGCAGAGCCTGCTTGGGATTCTCTCTCCCTGTCTCTCTGCCTCTCCCCCACTTGCTTTCTCAAATAAACATTAAAACATTTTTTAAAAAGGCTTTCAATTTTAAAGGCCTATAGACAAGCAATTTTGACATGCATGATTTCAGGATGATCAATCAACAGTGAATGAAGGAAACTGCAACAAAAAGACTGTAAGAGTGAAAACTATGAAGATTGAGTGGAAGAACACAAAATAGGTTGCAGAAAGGCACAACTAGTATGAACTTGGCCGGGGAGGGGGTGGGGGAGGGGGAGGTGATGGGAGTAAGGAGGTTGCCGGTAGGGCATTTGCGGTTTGCCTCAACTCTATAACTGAGAGTAAAAGCATGTATTTTGAAGCTGACAATTCAAGGCATTGAAGTATGTGTATATTTAACAGTACAGAGGTATATGCCGAAAAGGTAATATTATGGATAGAAACTGAGACGTTATAGAGAGGAGGGGAAAGAGGAAGGAAGAAGCACACTAATTTTATCATTGTTTGTAGGAGGACAATAATAGATGCTGTCTAAAAAAATAGAGAATAAAAGGAATCCTATAGGGGCGCCTGGGTAGCTCAGTCAGTTAAGTGGCCGACTTCAGCTCAGGTCACGATCTCGCGGTCCGTGGGTTCGAGCCCCGCGTCGGGCTCTGGGCTGATGGCTCAGAGCCTGGAGCCTGCTTCCGATTCTGTGTCTCCCTCTCTCTCTGCCCCTCCCCCGTTCATGCTCTGTCTCTCTCTGTCTCAAAAATAAATAAAACGTTAAAAAAAATTAAAAAAAAAGCAGTCCTATAAAGTTATAATAATGAATGTAATCACTACAACAAAAATAAAATGTTTTTAACTATCTGAATGACTATACACACACACACACACACACACACACCCCAAAGAGATCTCATAGTAAAGAACTTGAGAATAACTTCAGTATTGAAAATGTGCACAAACCAAGACCAAATGTATTGGTCACATCAATAAATGTGAACAGGCTAAAGTCACCTATTGAAAGAAAAAGATTTTCAGACTGGATCATAAAGAAAAAAAGGTTCTATGCCACCTAAAACAGACACACATAAAATAGAGCCATTGAGATAGGCTAAAAATAAAAGTTTTGGCAAAGATATATCAGTCAAATGTAGACACAAAGAAAGTACACATAATCAGACAGGAAGGCTGATCTGGCTTCAGACCCCCAAAGCATTAAATGAGTCAAAGATAAACACATCATTGTATAAAGATTGCAATTTACAATGAACATATTTATTAGTTATCTATCGCTGCATATCAAATTACCCTACCACTTAGTGTAAAACAATAAATGTTTATTACCACGCAGAGTTTCTGAAGGATGAGGAAATCTGGAGCAGCTTAGCTGGGTGGCTGTGGCTCAAGGTAGCTTATGAAGTTACAGTTAAGCTGTTGTAGCTGAAGGCTTCGTGGGGACTGGCAGTCACTTCCAAGCTCACTCACTTGGCTGTTGGCAGGAAGCTTCAGTACCTCACCATGTGGGCCTTCTCAAAATATGGCAGCTGGCTTCCCCCATAGCAAATAATGGGACAGGGGGCAGGATAGAGGGGGAGAGCGCGAGGGCCCAAGATCAAAGTCGTGGTATCTTGTGTAATCAATTCTCCGAAGTGATATGTACCATCACTTCTTCCATATTCACTTGGTGGTAGAGACCAACCCTGGTATAATGTGGGAGGGGACTATCTAACCAGATGTATACCAGGAAGCATTGTCCATATTGGTTATAAATACCTATGCACAAAATAACACAGCATCAACATTCGTAAGACTGAAACTGCAGGAGTTATGAGAAGAAATAGATCGCAGACACACTAGTAACAGGAGACTTAATTCACTGATCTTGGTACATGATAAGCCAAATGGATAAGAAATAAGGATAGAGAAGACTATCATTTAAAAATCTGTCTTCTAAAAACAGACAATCCACCTATTTTATTCAATTGTCCACAAGATATTCATGAATGTTAATTTAGGCCACAAGGAAAGAAAGGAAAAATTGCAAAAAGTAAAAATAGCTTGGGCAAGATTCTCTGGTTTCAATAAGTCTGAATTAGAAATTTAATACTAATGTCAGAAAACAGAAGGATCCCTCTACCTAGAAATCAACCTAGAAAGCAAAACAAACAACAGCAACGAGAGCCGTGAGTCAAAGAGGAAATAAAAACTAAAATTACAGAACATTCTGATGAAGACACTGTATGTCAGAGCCCATGGTATACAGCCAGCGGTGCTCTCAGACCAGTGCTGCTGGTGAATGAGTGGATAAGTCAGATGGAAGCAGGGTTTCTAACACCTAACCTTTACCTGCAACAAAGTGGAATTTTGGCCTCCATCTATGTTACTCTCAGTTGATTCAGCATTTGGTCAAAGAGAGGTTTGTCGGGATTCCCCAAGACCCCAATACCACCAGATGATGCAGTGGGACAAAACAAAATAATTAGAGGGATGGAAGCTGGAAAAGAGGACATAAAATTGCCACTGTCTGCAGGTGATTGTGTTCCCGGAAAACCTAGAAACCGGAAAAACTACTACTAACAGTAAGAGGATCTAATAAAATGGAGGTGTAAAGTTATGACCCAGAATCAAATTATTTTCGTGTATAAATATAACCATTTGGAAGAGATAATGAAAGACAAGATCCATTTACCAGGGCAATGACAACAACAACAAAGTAAACTACTGTGCGATGAAACTCACATGTGGCAGCAAGACCTATACAAGACAACGTTGCAACACTTCTCAGCACACAAAGACTCGCAGGAAGGGAGGACAGTGTTTTTGCCTGGGAAGACTCAACATCATAAAATGTCAATTCTCCCTAAGTTAGTTTCTAAGCTTAATGCCATCCCAATAAAATACCAGACAAAGCTGATTCTGAAGTTCATGTGAAAAAATTAAGCAACAAAACGTTCAAGAAACTCTGAAAAGAAGAGTCATGTCAGGGACTAGCTCTACCAGATACTAAAATGTATTAAAAGTTTCAATAATTCAAAAAATTTTTTAATGTTTATTTTTTAGAGAGAGAGAGAGACAGCGCGAGCAGGGGAGGGACAGAGAGAGAGAGAGAGAGAGAGAGAGAGAGAGAGGGAGACACAGAATCTGAAGCAGGCCTCAGGCTCTGAGCTGTCAGCACCTAGACCAACGCGGGGCTTGAACTCACAAACTGAGAGATCATGACCTGAGCCGCAGTCAGACACTTAGCCGACTGAGCCACCCAGGTGCCCCCAAAAGTTTCAATAATTCAAACAGTGAGGAACAGATGCATGGATAGCAAGACAGGCCACTCAACCATAATAGAAAGTCCAGAAATAGAAGGGAATACACATATGGGAGTTCAGTATGAAAAAAACTGGCCTCTAAAATCAGAGGGGGCATGATTATTCAATAAATGTAGTTGGTGTCACTGGTTGACCATGTGGAAAAAAGATAAAGTTAGGTTCAGACCTTGCATGATACACAAGGATAAATTCCAAATGGATTAAAGATTTAAAAGGAAAAAATAATGCCACAAAATATGCTAGAAGAAAACATGAGAGAATCCTTTTATAATCTTGGATTAGGGAAGATCTTTCAAATTATGACTCAAAATAGAGAAGGTATTACAGAAAAAATGAAACTGCATTAGCAAAATCTTTATGCTAAAATATGATGTCAAAAGATAACTAAATGAGAAATAATACTTGATGCTCATATTACATCAAAAGCTTAGTTTGTCTGAGTTATAACGTAGTCCTGGAGATCAGTGAGATAAAGAATCAAGTGCTCAATAGAAAAATAGGCCAGAAGTGTGATCCAGTGGGTCACAGAAAAAGGTTGTACCTCACTCATAATGACAGAAATTAGATTAGAACCACACTAAGATATCACTGTTCTACCTGTCAGAATGATAAAAAAATATCCCAGAGTTTGAAAACATGCTCTGTTGGCAAGACCGAGGAAACGGTGCTGGGAGAGTGTAAATCGGTACAGAGCCCATGGAGGACAATCTGGCAAAAATCTATTCAAATGACAAGTGTATATACTCTCTGTGTTAGCTGGGTTCTCCAGAGAAACAGAACCAGTAGGGTGTAGATAGATGGATGGATAAACAGATAGATGCCAGAGGAGATTTGTTATAGAGACTGGCTCACGTGGTTGTGGACACCCAGAAGGCCTACGATCTGCCTTTGGCAAATGGAGAACAGGGAGAACTGGCGGTGTACCTCAGTTCGAGTCTGAAGGCTCCAGAACTAACGTCCGAGTGTAGGAAGAGATGGACGTCCCAGCTCCAGAAGAGAGAGAATTTGCTCTCTTTTCACTTTTTGTTCTCTGTGGGCCCTCGATGGATTGGATGACGCCAACCTGCACATAATCACCCGAGGGCGTTTTTCTTTACTTAGTCCACTGAATCAAATGCTAATCTCTTCCAGAAACATCCTCACGACACACCCAGGAATGATGTTTTACCAGCTATCTGGGCGTCCCTTGGCCCAGTCAAGTTGCCACACAGAATTAACCATTACAAGGGGCATGGGGTGGCTCAGGCAATTGAGGGTCCAAGTCTTGATTTCGGCTCAGGTCATGATCTCACAGTTTGTGGGTTCAAGCCCGGCATCGGGCTCCATGCTGATGGCTCGGAGGCTGCTTGGGATTTGCTCTCTCCCTCTCTCTCTGCCCCTCCCCTGCTCGCATGTGCTCTTGCTCTCTCTCTCTCTCAATAAATAAATTAACTTAAAAAAAAAATTGACCATTATGTTCTCTGACCTAGCAATTCCATTCTAAGAATCTACTCTAAAACCCAGTTTATACATAAAGGAAATGACATATGCAGAGTTCTATGTAATAGCTAGGATTAGAAGTAAACTAAATGTCCATCAATAGAGAAATGGCTTAAAACGAACTATGGTATATACACTATTTTCATACAAAGGAAAATCGTAAAACTGTACAAATGTACTGACCTGGGAAGATCTCTAGGACCTGAGTTAGGTGGAAAACACTAGTGTATATGATACATTACCATTTGTGTAAAAGATAGAGGAAAGAACAAAAACGTGTTTATCTGTTTAAAAGTGGGATGAGGACAGATGTGGGAGGGAAACTTTTTATTTTATACATTTAAATTTTGTCCTATATCAATGTGTTACCCATTCAAACAATTTTTTCAAAATTTATTTACTTATCTTTAGAGGGGGAGGGGAAGAGAGACAATCCCAAGCAGGCCCCAAGCTGCCAGTGAGAGCCCGGTGTGGGACTCTAACTCATGAGTGGTGAGATCGTGACCTGAGCAGAAATCCAGAGCGAGTCGCTTACCCGACTAAGCCGCCCAGGGGCCCCACCATTCAAATAATTTAATGCAGTTAATATAGATCTCATAAGTGAAAAAATATAATACTTTCCACAGGTTTAGATAATAGAGCAATGGATCAGAATAGAGAGACTAGAAAGAGACCCTTACGTATATAGAAACCTGTGACACCGTGGAGGCGGCATTCCAAACCAGTGGGAAAATGGTGGACAATTCAATAAATTGGGATGGGAAAATTGTCATCTGCTTGGAAAAAGTAAAACTGGATTGCTGACTCTCACTCCGCACGAAAATTAATTTTAGAATCAAGATGGAAAAAACATGGCAAATAAAACTTAACACTTTTGTAAGAAACCATAGAGGAGTATCTTCATGCCCTCGTGAAGGGATTTCTTAAACAATTCACAAAAAACACAAACAAGAATGGAAAAAAGATGGATAGATTTGACTCCATCAAAATGCAAACATTTATGTGCATCGAAAGATAGTACAAACAAAGTCAAAAGAGAAGTCACAGGCTGGGAGAGGAAACACATATAACCAAAAAAGTGATTGGTATCCAGAGTATGTACAGAGACCCACAAATCAACTAGTTAATTCCATGGACTCTGCAGAAAAATAGTCACAGTGTAGGAAGAAGCCGTTTGCAGAAGAGAAAAACCGAGTATCTGACAGATACCTGAAACCGTGCGCCCCGTTCTGCTAACCAGGGAAAAGCAAAGTGGGATCACTGTGGTGCTATCATGCACACATCACATTTGCAAAAATGTGGAAGCCCAGAAATTTCAAGTGCTGACAAGCTACAGGGAAGCAACATGAGCTCGCACGCAGAAGATGACAGTACGGATTGGTAAAACCACTTTGAGGAACGAGTCGGTGACTCATAAAGACGCATACACGCGTTTCATGTGTCGAGGAAATATTCACACAGGGAGACACACGTTCAGGAATAGTCCTGGCAAAATTGTTTGAAAAAGCTAAAAAAAATTGGATGCAACTTCAAAGTTCAAGAGCAGAATTGATGCGTAAGTTGTGGTTGCACCGATTATGGCAGTATGTATATCCGTTAAAAACAAAAGAACCAGAGCTCCATGACTCTATGCGGGTAAATCTCACAGACACAGTGTAGAACAACAGCAAATTGCAAAAGGGTGTATAGTATGATCACATCTGTATGACATTTAGACGCAGGCAAAATGGGACTATCTAATGTTTACGCTCGTATGAACTTTATATAATATGTGAAGGGCTACAATCAGAGTGTAAGAGCATTCGTAAAGATATGAGTGGAAAGAATGCGTCATATCAAAGAGGATGATTACCTCTAGTGGAAGGGAAAGGAATGGGGTTGGGGGAGGTGCTCAGAGGTCTTCACCTGTATGTGTGTTGTTTTATTTCTTGTCTGGATGGTGAGGGTGTGGGTGTTGGTTTTCTTACTCTCAACCCCTTCCCAATGCCAGACATATCTTATCATTGCAAAAGATTAAGTGTTCCTCAGCAAAAGTAATAACCAGCTAGAAAATACAATAGGGTATAAAATATCTTTCGTTTTTTACGATAGCAGCAAAAACTATTAAGTATCTAGGAATTAACTTATAAAAAATGTAATACCAAACAAAATTTCCTCCTCCTTCACTCTCACCTTATCTTTTGATGAGGACAGTGATGGTTTCTCAATTGTATGAGCTAATGCCTGTGAAGCACTGAGCACAGATCTCACATATATCAAGCACAGATTAAATGGGATCAATTCTGATAGTTCGGTAGACCACCCTGGGGTGCCCGGGTGGCTCAGTTGGTTAAGTGTCCGACTCTTGATTTCACCTCAGGTCATGATCTCACGGTCATGAGAATGAACCCCATGTCAGGCTCTGCTGAGCGTTGGAGTCTGCTTAAGATTCTCTGTCTCTCCCCCGCTTGTGCACATGCATGCTTTCTCTCTCTCTCTCAAAAATAAATAAATAAATGAATAAATAAATAGACCACGCCATGATGTGGCCTCTTGCACTTTAACTTTGTTGGGGGCTTCTAAAAGGTTGGGGGTACTGTGAATGTTAATGGAATTAACAATAAGCTCTTTATTCATCGTGTGTGTGTGTGTGTGTGTGTGTGTGTGTGTTCTATTTACAAAAGGAGAAAGCAGGACCTGGAAGGGGTCTCCCCCATGGCGCACAGCAGGTTAGTGGCTGAGTCGGGACTAGAACCTGGGGTGGGGCACAGGAACGGGCAAGGAAAAAAGATAGGAAGGAGGAGGGAAAGAGAGAGAAGGAAAGGAAAATAGGGAGGTGCTGAGGAGGTGGCTCCATTTGTCTCTGCCTGCCGGCTCACTTGTGACAGAAACAGAGCTCCTGTTCTCCCTCCCTCACGCTCACCTCAGTGTCCTCTTCTTGGGGGGCTTACTTGTCAGCCTTCGTGACACTGTTTCATTTTCCCAATCTAGTGGCATCCTTTGGCCTGCTGGGCACTTCCAATTCTGGCTGCATCTCTCTGCATTCTCATGGAAGGCCACAAGTCCCTAAGTGGTCCTAAATACATTATCAGTCCTGGGAAGTTTCAACCAGGAGAATCCCTCGAGTTCAGTGAGGGATGAGGCTTCCCCAGGCCAGTCCCTGGTGAGACACTGAGCCCCAGCAGAACAGGGTCATCAGTGGGGGTGGAGTGGCTCCCAAACCTGGGGACAGATGGCCAAGCATCTCAAGGCCATGGGAGGGGTTCCACCCTGCTGCTGTAGACATCCCCAGTGTCCATTTCACCTGCCCTGCCAGCTGCATCTCTACTCACAGGAAGTAAAGAACACCCTTTTGGGATAAGGTTGAAGACTCCTCGAAGGAAAACATTGCATCCCTGTTGAGGGCACAGAATCCCACATGGAGAATAGATGCGTTACCTCCCATGATCCTGGGGACAACCACTCACTGGTGAGGCAGGAGATAGACCAGAAGGTGAAAAAGAGTGTTGGTTTCCCTTCAGAGTTCTGCATTCTGTGTTGTGTAATCTTCATACTAACTCTACAGGGTGGACATTACTGGTTCCGGCTGGCTCTGAGAGGTAAAGTAACCGGGCAAGGAAATTTAGTGAGTGTTTGGGGCAGGTGGTGATGGACACAGTCCTCGGACTTAGAGACATCTGATCGCAAAACTAGCTCTTTCTGCTAATATCTCAGGATGCGTCCTGCTGCAATCACGTGGAAGGGAATAACATTAGAATTATTATCTGAAAGAGAATACAAAACCTGGGGGGCAGGCTGCTGCCACAGATACAATGGCAGAATCTTGAAGCGGCGACCTGGAGACCACACCGGGAGGACCGTCAAGAAGAGATCTGGCCTGGTCCCAGTCTTCAGGCTACCGACTCTCTGTAGGCAATGGGTCATCTGGTCTTGTCTCCAAGTTCTCCTTCCAGGTTCTCCTGGTTCTCCTGGTTCCAGGTCCTCCAAGTTCTCCTCTCCAGTTCTCCTGTATATGTGTTCCAGGTTGTGAATGCTTAAGCCCATGAGCTCCCTGGAAAATCCCTTCTTCATCCAAGCCCGTGTCCCCCACGTTCCAACCATCATCACCCTTTGAGATGTGGACCTTGGCTCATGGCAGGCCTGCTGACCCAAACTTCAGGCCAGACAGCTGCAGTCCCCGCACTACACTCCTCCTTTGAGGCTAGGGCCAACTTCCTCAGGAGGTGGGGATGGAAATATCTTAGTGGAATGGTGAATGGTGGCAGGCGGACGTGCCACCAGGCTCAGGGGATAACCCTCAGTTGGAAGGGATTGTGCCCAGGGGAGCCAGATCTGGATTCTGTTAAAAGTCATCATCTGCAGTGTATGATTTCCTCATCCTGACTCTTGGGACACGCTCATGAGTGTATGGTGGGTGTGTGTGTGCTCATGGTGGGTGTGTATATGTGTTGCTGTATATAGTGAGATCTCTTACTCCCTCATGCCCCTGCCCCACTGTGATTGCTCATTTCTGTGTCTGTTATTCTTCCACTAGACTGTTACCTTGTAAGAAATGAGTCCAATCCATCAGTGCATTTCTAGAGCCCTGCCTAGAGCTGGGCACAGTGTAGGTGTCTAATGAATGTTTGATGAATGAATGAATGAATGAGTGAGTGAGTGACTCAACGTTATGGTTATGAGTGCCGACCATGGGCTCCTGCTGCTGGGTTGGAATCCCAGTTCCTACTCTTACTAGTCTTCCTGTGCCTTCTTTTCTCCTCTGTAAAGTGGGGCTAAATGGTGTCTGCCTCAGGGGATTGTTTTGAGGGCTCAAGGAGTCAATATATGGAAAGCATTTAAAATGGTACATGACACATGGTAAGTGGCACAGTAAATATTCATTGTAATTATTATGATTATGATTATGATTATTTGGTCATTTGTTCCATCATCACTCATCTTCTTTCCCCATAAAAATGTCCTCTAGTGCCTTTTCTGTGCCAGACCTTAGGCTGGGCACCGGAGTCACAGATATCAATCAGACAGCCCTTGTCCTCATATGGCCAGGGATCAGGGGAGACAAACACAGATATCAGAAGTTGTGTCCCCAGGGAGGGATGCCCAGCGCTCAGCAGGGCAGGGCTCCGGGTCAGCAGACAGAGCCCCGGCCTGGGTCAGACAAGCCTCTCCTCTCGGAACTCACTGAGGATGTGTTAGCTCTAGGCAGAGGCACCCACATAAATGAGAGCTGGACCTGGGGGGGGCCCTTGGGATCTGGGGGCCTCTCCTCAGCCTCCACGGACAGCTGAGCCCCCAAATCCGGGGCCTTTGATTCTTCATTGACTAATGCGGCATTTCATTGAACAGAAGCTTCCTGTTAAATAAAAACAGATGAGGTTTTAAAAATAATTCTAATTGATTCCATCCCTAGAGTTCAAATCGGTGGCTCTCTGACCCAGCCAAGAGAAGAGTCTTATGTGCGCAGGCACAGGTGTGTCCACGTGTGTGTGCATGTGCGTGCGCCTGTGCGCGTGCGGGTATGTGTGGACAGATGACAACAGTGGGCACCTTTTAAACACCTGCCACGCGCCTGTAGAGGTGCTGGGCATCTTCCCTACTTGATCGCATTCGGTCACTGCACCACCTCTAGGGGGTACGGGCTACGGTCAGCAGCATTTCAAAGTCCAGAGGTTAGAACCCAGAGAAGTCAGGATACTTGCTCAAGATCAGGAAGCTGGGTGGAAGCAGGGCTCGGCCTTGCTCCTTTCTGACTTCAAAGCAACACACAGTGAGGAATTATGACACGGGCGAGACCAGAAAGCCAGAGAGTCACTGGGCTTGTTTGATGAGGCAAGGGACCTGAGAGGCGTATGATAACAGCAGAGACAATGCTGGACACCGTCTAGGGACCCCACCTGCCACATGCCAGGTGCTGTCACTGGTGAGTTACGGGTGTCAGGCCCTCACACTATGTCAGGAAGGAAAGTACTACTATTCTTATTTTTCAGATAGGGAAACTGAGGTTCAGAAAGACTTAAAGAATCCTCCAAAGTCACGTCACTAATAAATGTTTCTGACTCCCCAACCCTTGTTTCTTTGTGGATATTACATGTGCTATCTGCACATGCTTGTGTAGCAGCGAGGTGTGGGATGTGGCTGTTTCTTCACCATATTGCATTTCATTCTCACCCTGTGAGGCGTGAGCTGCTTCATTCGTTCGTCTGTTGGGTCACAACACCTGCCCTGGCCTGGCCTGTTGTAGGTGCTGGGGACACCTGCCCGCAGGAAGTCAGAGCAGAGAACAAGACACGCGAGGTCTCTGCTGGCTAGGGGCTGTGTGCAGTGACAGACAACGAGCCCTTCAGTTAAGACACCAGGGGAGCCCCAAATGGTTGGGAGTGGCTCTTTTGGTAGGAAGGGGGAAGCATTAACAAAGATAAAAGCCAACCACTGTGGTAGTGTCCTCAGGAAGAACATTCAAAGCAGAGGCAGTAGCTCCTGCAGAGGTCCTGATGGTGGAACAGTCTTGGTGCATTTGAGGACCAGAAACTGCGGGGGGGGGGGGGGGGAGGGGCAGGCAAGGCGTGAGGTCGGGGCAGGTGCCTGGGTTAGCTAGGGCCTGGTAGACCAGCACAAGGAGATTGGATTATATTTTCCTTGCAGTGGGGGCCACTAGGAGGTTTTAAGCAAGAGTGTGGCTTGGGCAGACTATGGAGAAGAGAGCGTGGGGGAGGAGGTGGGACAATGTGGCACCAGGGGGCCTTTATGGGGGAGCTCCCGCAGAGTTGAGAAGCAACTTGGATGAGATGCCGGCAGCAGAGGGTCCGGGAGGTGGACAGTTTGGAATATGTTTCTGAGGAATGAAGCTTCCTGATGGGTCAGATTAGGGGGGTGAGGGACAGAGGAATCAAAGACGATCCTTAGCAGCTGGGTAAATGGGAATCTTTGCCAGGGATACAGGGAGGCCGGGGAGGAGCGGGATGGTGGGGGGGCGGTCAGTCGAGAGTGGAGCAGGGATGTGGGAGATGCCAGTTAGATGCCCAAGGCGATGTGTTTGGAGTCCTGGCTGTGGATTTAGATTTGGGTGTCATCAGCACATGGACATTTGAAGCCCAGAGACCGGCTGAGATCACCTAAAGGAGAGTGGAGGACAAGCCAACGAGCCCTGGGAAACCAGAGGCACGTCTGTGAGTCAGCCACGCTTCTCTTTCCAGCCAGCAGGTGCAAGGAGCAGCGTCGTGTGGATCTTTCCCGGCAACCATGGGGAAAGCTCAGGGGCTTCCAGGGGGATCCTCTGTGTTATTTCTTTCTTTTTTTTTTTTTTTTTTTTAATTTTTTTTTTTCAACGTTTATTTATTTTTGGGACAGAGAGAGACAGAGCATGAACGGGGGAGGGGCAGAGAGAGAGGGAGACACAGAATCGGAAACAGGCTCCAGGCTCCGAGCCATCAGCCCAGAGCCCGACGCGGGGCTCGAACTCACGGAGTGCGAGATCGTGACCTGGCTGAAGTCGGATGCTTAACCGACTGCGCCACCCAGGCGCCCCCTCTGTGTTATTTCTATTAACTCCTAACGACAGGGACCGCTGTCCACCGAGCCTCAGTTTATTTATCTGTAAAATAGAACAGTAATGTTCACCAGGGAAAGGGACGAGTTAATGATTGTGAGAACGATCCAAGCACGAGGGGTGGTACTGCTGCTCTGGGTGTCCCGAGGAGGGAAGATGTTCAGATATTCGGGTGTTCTGGTTCAAAACTGGTTTCTCTCAAGATTCTGATAGACCTTGCCAGCTGCAGATCCCAGCCACCTTCAAACCCATCCTTAGGTGGCCTCCTCTCGAGACTCTCCGTGGGCTGTGCCCACGGAGGGAGCAGGAGGGGAGGAGGGACTTAGTGCCCGGATCAGGAGAAGGAGCTAGGCTTGAGCAGCTCAGCTCTCCCTCTCTCAGGGATCAGCCTGCTCACAGAGCACCCCAGCCCCTTATCTGCCAGGTCCACACTCATTTCCATGTGGGCGAGCCAAACCTATAGCTCTGGGGGCCCTCACTTTCTCTCCACTTCTTCGTCTTCCCTCCCAAAGATGGCAGTAAGCTGCCTAGGAAGGCACAGCTGGGGTTTCCATAACTCAAGTTCGTGTGGTGCACCTGCACCCGCTCTGTGCGGACCCCATGATGGGTTCTGGGGAGATGGACAATCCCAGGATACAACTGGGAACAGGTCCAAGAGAGGGATAGGACCTAGACATGGAGTGTGCAACCAGGACCCCTCCCGTGGGCGGGGGTTGGGTAAACAGTGGATGGAGACAGCCAGGAGCACACCAGCCCAGACCGCTCTGGGGGGCCCCAGACCCTCACACCCAAGTTGCAGGGCAGACGTCTCCACCGGTGCCTCCAAGTTAACACAGCCCCGCAGAGTCCACCACCTTCTCCACACGCCCGTCGCCCCTTCTGTGGGGAGAGAGCTGTCACGCCTCTCTGCCTCTCCTTCTAGACTATGGGTGCTGTGAAGGCAGGGAGGACGCCAAAGTCACACGCGTGTCCTTAGCATGGGGGATAAAGCTCACCGTGGAGCTGGGCCGGCAGAGGAGGGACTGAGTGAAGAGCTGAGCAACAGCCCCTGGGGCTGTGGGATCAGTGGAGAGAGAGGGGGCCATCGGTGGGCGCAAAGTGGGGGTGCTGTCCATGTTGGGCCCAGCCCCGATGGGTGAGGCCCCTGCGAACGACCCTGGGGCTTTCTGGGAAGTGTGGGAGCACTGCGTGCCTGGTTACCCCTAATTCTAGGTCTGGAGTCTGAAACACAGGGGACGGAAGGAGTTGGTTGTTTACATGGGGAAATTGTAAATGGGAAAGATAAACGTTGGAAAATTAGGCACTGACCCATGGGCTCACCACTGGGACAGGGAAATCTGAGCCGAGCTCATGGAAAAACTATAACCAGAGCAGGCTGGGCTGCACCGTCCCAGAAAAGCAGATGGGGGCAGCCATAAAACCTGACCCCTTTGAGTCAACCAGGCCAAGCCACGCACTATTTTTAGATGCCAGTATTATTTTAAAACATTCCTCCTCCTTGAAATGCCGCCCTTTGCCCTCAAGTGCGGTACAATCAGGGGCAAGTCGCCTAACTTCCCTGGGCCTCCACCTCTACATCTGTGGAATGGGGTTATCTCTCTGCTTCCCTGTTGACCAACATGGGTCTACTCTGGTTAAAGAGAGGGTGCTTTTTCCTGGAACATCCTGGAACTCTGAGATTTTTGATTCCTACCTTCATCCTGCATTGGAGGTAAAGGAGAGTGCTCTGGTTCAAGAGAGAGTGCTTTTTGCTGGAACATCCTGGAAATCTGAGATTTTGATGCCTACCTTCATCCTGCATTGGAGATCAAGGAATGTGGGCTTGGAGCTAGCATCCCCGTACTCAAACTTCCCGGGCTGAGTGATGCTGGGCAAGGTCACCTGGCTCAGATGTCCATGGAGGGGGACGTGGTGGGAGTGAACGGCCTTCTCCAGCCCCAGCTTAATCTACCTAACTCCCTTGCTCGCGCTCCCAGTACGTCCCTGTCTGTGTGCGATGGCTGTCTGGGATGCTTCCTTCTCCCTCCTGGGGCATACGCTGGCAGATAAGTGCTGGGCCATGGTGTCCGGCCTGGTGACCTTGAGTGCTTCCCACGGGAGTAGTGCCTGAATGGATCTTGAGAAGAGAACAGGGGTTCGCCGGAGGGGAAATGGGAGGGGGGCATTCTAGGCCAAGGGGCTCTGTGGGCAAGACTTCAGAGTGGAAGTTCATGCAAGTGAATGGAGCACTTTGGTGTTTTGGGCCCACTCGGTGCAAGGTGAGGCGTGGGACTGAAGGTGCTAGAGAAGTGCGTTAGGCCTACAGTCGAGTTTGCCCTTACTCTGCCTGAGGGCAGTGGGAGCCATGGAAGGTTTTAAGCAGGGGAGTGCTAGTGGATTTGCCATCTTCCCTCCCTTTAGGCATCAATCTGGGGCCATTGCAACTTTTTCTCTGGGTGTTTCACAGCCAGTCCAGTGCCCAGAATGCACTTTTATTTGTTCCCATTCCCACGTGGCCTCCGGGTCCTAGTCCTCACCCCCAGTCACCCTGTTCCCTAGGGCAGGCAAGACCTTAAAGGTCATCTGGTCCAAATGCCCATTTAATAGATGGAGAAACTGAGATCCAAAGAAGGGCAGATTTAGGACTGGGGTCTGGGTCTTCTGACTCCCAGCAGGGACTCTGCCCACCCCATGCTCTACCTCTCAGAGCCGGGGGCACACCTGGCACCGTGGGGGAGGATGGCAGGGGCTGCATCTGTGGTCTGTGTGTTCCATGCCACTTCTTGGGATTCGGTCAGTCTCTCGAGAGACCCCTTCACATCCCATCTCCTCCCATCCATTTTAAGGGCAAGTTGCTTGTAAAACAGTCAAACTTAAGTCATTTATAGCAGACGAGTTTGGAGCAGGTTATAAAAATGTGTGGCTGGGGAGGGGTGGGGAAATTATTTTTCTTTTTCCACTTCTCTTTTGACTTTCTCTTCCAAGAGCTAAACCAGAATTATCTGGAGCCTGGTAAACTCTTGAGACACGGACACCAGCAAGGGCCCAGTTGTGGAGAACTGTGGAGAGTGCATATGGCTGGGAAAGACTGGCTCAGAGCGGGCACCTCTGGAGGAGGGGGCTTGGGATGCTGAGCCTGGAATTCTAGATCGGCGGTCTCAGTAGCGTCTCTGAGGAGTTTCTTCTTCTTCTTTTTTTAATGTTTGTTTTTTGAGATAGAGACAGAGTGCAAGCAGGGAAGGGGTAGAGAGACAGGGAAACAAGAATCCAAAGCAGGCTCCAGGCTCTGAGCCGTCAGCACAGAGCCCGACTCGGGGCTCGAACCCATGAACCATGAGATCATGATCTGAGCCGAAGTCGGACACTTAACCGGCTGAGCCACCCAGGTGCTCCAATCTGAGGAGGTTCTTAAGAAGAAAGAGGAGAAGTGGAAGAAATCAAAGAGAAAGCCAGCGGGGGAGATCCAAACAAAGCAGTGTTTGGGAAAGAGAGCCCCGTGGGAGCAGGATGGGGTGGACAGGTGGAGGCAGGGTGGTGGGGGACGGAGCTTCAGGCCCGCTGTGAGCTCTGCAGGGGGCTTTAGGTGCCTCCACCCTCAGTATCTCCATCCCCCCAATTTGGACGCTGCTCCCTGACCTGCCCCATGGCTGTGAAGGTCAAAGGAGATTATGGGGTATCCCAGCACCCTGTGAAAGCCTCCTGAAGAAAGGGAAGCATTTTGACTTACCCTTTCTAAAGGACAATTGAGCTTGGTCCTAGGCCCTGGGAGAACCTCAGAGAAGAGCGAACCCAGCCTGAGCCCATCGTGGGGCTCTAAGCGGGTACCTCGTCCAGTGGTTCTGTCCTGCGGATTCACTGTCCGGGATGGTTACTGACCTACCCACATGGGAGTGCACCGAATCGACAGGCACAGCACTTCTCCGTGTCCGGTCCTGCCTCTGTCCACCATCTGACGAGTCCTTGCCCCGAGCCTAGGAATCAGGCAGGGCAGAGATCATTTATACCGTCATAGGGCAACTTGCCCAAAGCCGTGCAGCTGCTAGGTGGAAGAGGCAGATCTGGAGGACAGCCTTGCAAAGACCAGCTCTGGCCACTAGGACCCTTGGTTCCCTAACAGACGCAGGGGGCCGGTAGCCACAGAGCTGGTATCACTTCATAGCACCTGCTAACATTCCCCAGCACCCACTCTGCCCCAGAGCACTGTTCAAAGATTTTCAAGAGAGCCATTACTCTTGTTTGGTCCTCGTATCAACCCCATGAAGTAGGTGCTGTTATCACCCCCACATTTTATGGGGAAAAGAGGGTAAATAACTTGCCTGGGGTCATACAGCCAGGAAGTGGCAGACCTGGGATTTGAACCCAGGTAATTTGGCTCTAGGGTCCATGTCCTTCAACACTAGCTGCACGTAAATTCCCTGGGGACGAGGCCTGGCCTGGGCAGGGTGAGGAGGGATGGAGTTCCTGGAAGAAAGTGGCTTGTGATGACTATCTTATTCTTTCCTGAGATTAGCTTTTGGCAGGGAGGCCAGAAAGCCCCAGGCCTGTGGTGGGAAAGGCAGCCACTCTGAGTTCCAGCATCAGGCTTGCTTAAGGCTCTTGGCACTGGAGGATCTCATGTGTCATGTGCAGTTGACAAGAGCAGGGCACCTCCAGCCGCCCCAGCCTCCCCCAGCTCTGTAAGTGGCACCATCAACCCCCAGTCTTGAGAGCCGGAAACCTGGGCACGGGCCTTGTTCCCTCCCTGTCCCTTCGCTCTCTGGCCCCATGGCTGGTCCCTCTGAGTCTGCTCAGTCCTGTACCAGAACACCTTTTGAATTTGTCCTCCTCTCGCTGCTCCTGCTGCCAGGATTAATAGCCTTCTAGTAGGTCTCCCTGCCTCCCCTCTCACCCCACCTACAATCCATTCTCCTAACAGCTGTTGGAGGGCTTGTCTTAGAATATAAATCAAATCACATCATTCTTCAGCTTAAAACTCTGCAATTGCACTTAAATAAAATCCAGATTTCTGGCCATGGCCTAAAAGGGCCTACATGACCTGGCCTCTGTTAACCTCTCCAACTTTGTGCCATTTTGCCCCTCACTCGCCGCACCGGCCAGACTGTTCTGCTCCTGACGAACAACAAACGATTTTCATCCTCGGGGTCTTTGCACATGCTGCTCCCTCTGCCCAGAAGAGTTGTCTCTCATTCTTCCCCAGGTTATCCCCTTCTCCTCAGTGTCACCTCCTCAGAGACAACTTGTCTGGTCACCCCCTTGTTGGTTTCCTTCATACCATTTGTTACGACTTGGAATTATTTCAGTTACTTGTCCATATTTAACCTTTCCCTCTAGAATGTGAGCTCTGCAGGGAAGACAGGGTGTCTCTCTCATTCCCATTTGTATTCCCAGCACCTAGCATCGACTGGCACGTGGAAGGTATACAGGAAGTCTTGTTGGATGAATGAATGAGTGAGTGAATGAAATCCAGACAGCTGAAAGGGAGTCTGGGAAAGCCGAAGGCAGGTAACAGATGCTTCCGCTTGCCCATCCCTCCGCTCACAGATGGCTCCTCTGTTGTGGTTGCCTTTCCTCCCTCAAATCTCTTGGGTGACACATTTGCTCATGTTTCCCGAAACATCCTCCTCACTCCCGACCCGGGTCAGGCTCTCGTGAGCTCATTTAATGTACACGACCAGCCCTTGAGGTAGGTGCTAGATCCTTCCCATTTCACAGCTGGGAAGAGAAGAAGGGTCGAGTCATTTACCCAAGGCCAGTGCTAGAAAGTGGAGGAGTCAGAGCTCAACTCTAGGCAATGAGTGTGGGGCCAGAGCCCATGCTCTGCAGGGATAAGCATTTGGACGGGGCTCTCCCACCTGTGGTACTCTTCAGTGACTCGGCGTCTCATCTCGTTGTATTTCCTAAACTTACCGGATTCATAAGAATTACCCAGAGCGCCTAACATTAATACAGGTTCCCAAGTCCCTTGCCCAGAGGGTCCATCTCAATAGGGATCCAAGAGGTAGGGATTCAAGAATCTGTATTTTGAACACTTGCCAGATTCTGATCGTGAAGATCAGCCAAGTCTGGAATACACTGGCCTGCAAGATAAACCCACAACTACTCAGTCTAGCCTGCAGGGCCTTGTATGTAGCGGCCCCTATCCATTCCTCTGGCTTTATCGATCCATGACACCCCCCCCAGGGCCAACCCTCCATTCTGTCTAAACCAGTCTACCGACTGATGGCTGACAAGTCTGTGCCCTTCTCCACTGCACCACTGCAGTGCCCCTCCACCTCCCCTCTGCCATCTCCCCCTCCTTCCCAGCTGGTCCTGACCACGCTGGCCCCTTCTGCTGACATGTCCTGCTTCCCAGCTTGATGGCAGCCCTAGTGGCAAGGTTGTGCCTATGGCTTAATTGCAGAATTTCAAGCTGGAAGGAATTTGGAAACCTTACCGTCTAACCTTTATTTCACAAATGAGAAAACAGAGTTGCAGCAAGAGGAACGTACCTATCTGAGGTCACAGAGTGTTGTGGCAGAGCTAGCATTAGGTGGATGTAGGGACTCCCACTTAGGTCAGTGAATTTTTCAGCTTTGCCTCTCGATTCAGTATTTCTAGAAAAATCCATTCTCTGGTCTTGAAAACGTAGGGCAGTCAGTGGACTTCTTAGTCATTCACTCAACCAACACTGAGCTCCAGTAAGGACTGGAGGGTGTCAGGTCTGCCTCTTGAAGGCTCACAGAGGTGGAACCCAGGTGTCAGGAGCCACGGCCATTGGTGTTGCCCCCATCATCACCATCATCGTCTCCTGATAACAGCGTACCCGATGGCTTACTTTATTGAGTGACCACTACAGGCCAGCCCTGGAGTCAAGGCTTACTTCTCGCCATAGCCCCGTGAGGCAGGCCTTGTTACCATCCACACATCGGGGCAGTTCCTGCTCTGAGCCTTCAGTCGAATTCCCTGTGTGGGGACCCGTGGAAGAGAGAGGACTTCCTCCTGCTGGCCGGAGCAGGGATAACTTCCGGAAGAGGGGCCGTGAGCTCGCCGTGAAGGACGAATGGTTTAGCCTGGAGGATGTCAGGTGAGGAGGACCTTGCGGGTAGAGAGAAGCCCCGGCGGAGAGAAGGGAGACGGGGGAGGGGTGTGGAGAAGGGTCCCAGCTCCAGGGCAGGGCCAGGCGTGAAGTCCGCCCGGCTTTCCCTGGGGACAGGACCTCTGGCTGGTTTTCTGGCCGTGGCCATACCAACAACACCCTCAGTGAGGGCTGGTGTGGGTCTGAACTTGGAAGCTGGGGGCCAGGAACCCGGTGAGGCCTGGCAGCAGCAACCCGCCGAGGCACGCTCAGGGACAGCATCCCGCCGCCAGCCCTCCTTGCGATCGACCTGAAGGACTCTCCTCCAGGGCGACCGTGTGAGGTGAGGAAAAGCGGGCGTCCTGGTGGCGGCACACGGAGGCTCCGTGAACACACAGGGATGTGTGTGCAAGTGCAGGCAGCACGGGCCTGTGTGTGGCGCGTCCGTCGTCTGTGAGGCGTGGGGTGCGTGTGTGCACGCACGTGTGTTTCTAAGGGCCCTGCCGTACGTGTGTCTCCGTGAACGCACGTGTCTCTGAGTCCCGGGAGGCGGGTGAGTGTGTGTGGTATGTGTGAGGGCAGTGGGTGTGGGGCCGTCCCGTGCACATGTGCTCCCCCCGGCTGGTGTTAAACACTCTTTGGCCAGCTCACTAGGTAAACATTCAATAATGTAATTTGGAAACCCCGTTCCCCAGGGCCCCGCTGTGTGGCCAGGCAGCTGGCGGGTGGTGGCCGGATTAAGATATTAGCGCATTAATGCCATATCAAAGCCCAGCACCCTCAGCCTCGGGAGTGCCTGCTGACAGCCCCACAGCGCCCGGGGCTTCGCGGGCCCAGCAGCCCCCGCCGCATCTCTCTCTGAATCACAAGGAGGCCTTGTGCTCACAGCCTGCTCGGGGAGCCGCGGGGCTCCGCAGACATGAGCTCATGCCCGCCGGTCCCTTCGGGAGGCGGTGGGTGGCCTGCCAAACCACCGGGCCTCATCCCCACCGTAGGGGCCAGGCCGTGGGAGGAGTGGGAGCTGGTTTTCGGGTCTGAGCTGGTCTTCTGACCTGGGCCTGACATGCAGGCACTGGCGTGTTTGTTGAATGAATGAATGACTGGATCTCTTTCCAGGAACGTCCTTGGAATTCCTCAATAGCGTGGGCCAAGTTCCTCTCACGCTGATGTCCTCAGTGCATAGCAGCGCTGGGTACACAGTTGGTGCTCAGCTATCGTGCACTGGATGGATGGATTGCTGACTGAGAGAGGAGGCCTGGATCTGTGCCTTTGATTTGCTTCGAGGCCCCGGGGAGCCTTTTATCCGCCCAGGGACAGCTGGCCCTTGAGAAGTAAACCACGATGCTGGGTCAAGCCTTTAGCACTAGCCTCTGTGGGTGTGGAGGTGGCGGCTGGTTCTGATGCCCTTTCCTGGAGCCTAACGTGAGGAGGTGTCAGCGTATCGATGCGAATGTTTGTCAGAGGAGGCCCTCAGGACCGGCCAGAAGAGACAGGGACCATGCAGACTCCTCCCCAGGAGAATGGAGGGAGGAGGGAGGAACACGGGGTTCAGAAACATGGCTGGGGTGTCCGAGCTGGGTCCGCCTCCAGACAATTTAGCTTGGTCCTCCAATGAACAGCTGTACGAACTGAGGTCGAGAAGAGATGGGACGTGTCCACGGTCACCTCACAGAGCAGTATCGAAGCCAGGACGAGGCCGGTGTCTGAGCACAGGGAATCAGCTGTGACTGGGAGCTGAGTGCAGCAGAAAAGGGACTGCATAGGGAAAGGAAGAGGTGAGGGAATGAGGCCGGGGGCTCAGCGTGGGCTAGGACCTCGGGCTCAGGAGTGAAGAAGCATTTTCTGACAGGAGGCTAAACAACGATCGACATTGTCAGTAATAAAAGGTAAGAGTCAGGGGCAACAGGATTAGTCGATAGGAACGGAAACTACCTTTGATGAAGGTCTTGCTGAATGCTGGGTGTTAAGCGATCTACACATTTTGTCTTGTTAAGACCCCATCCTCACAAAAAGCTCAGAAAGGGAAAGTTATTAGTCCCGTGTTACTGCCAAGGACTCAGACTTCTTTACCACTAGATGACACTGTGGTCCCTTGAGGTGGTGGGCGTCCAGCCTGCGGTACCTGAGCAGAGGCTGGTAGGGCCCTTCAGGGGAGCTGGCGAGGGGTTCTGGCTTTGGGGACCACAGGGAAGGGGGGAGATGGCTTGTGAGTCTAGCGTGCTAATGCTGCAGGTCTCGGACTCCAGGCAACCTCTACTCCTGAGAGTCAGTGTTTGAGGATTTTGTGTTGACTTCTACCAGACGTTGCTCCCCCAGCCTTGAAAGGAGCTGCTGATGAAAGTAACGAGACAGTCTCAGAGGCCCACATCCACTTTCCAGCCCAAGGAGGCGTCAAGTCCAACAGCAAATGAGGGACAGAATGGAAAGGACAGCCTTTCTACTTCTGGGGACGCTTGATTCCTGGAATCCTAGTTTTCTGGAGTTGAGGGTTCCTGGGCAGTTACCAGCTTGAGGGTTACCCACATTGCTGCTTCCGTTCATTTCCAGTCCACTCAGCTCAACTCAGCTTAAGTCAATGCCGTGGAACTCAGCTCAGCTCTACGTATCGCAGATCAAACCCAACGGACACAGTCCAACCAAAACAGACGAATGGTCAGACTCTCCAGCTCACCGCAACTCACTGCAGCTCAAGTCACAATCCTAGCAGGAGAAGGAGCATGAGCAAAGATGTGGCAGCGGGGGTGCTTGCACGGGAGACAATGGGGATGGGAACGTGCTGAACAAGTCAGCACACAGGAACAGGAAAAAGGAACAGGAAAGCGGCACAGATTGGGAGTGCCCCGGGGGCCTCACTGCCACGGCGGCCGTGCCAGGCTGGGGACACAGCTTTGCCCACCTTCTCTACCTGCTGGCGTCCTGGATGAGGCTGGGGGTTCCTTGGAAGAGCTCGACTCCCCAGAAAGAGGAGAACTTCAGAGCCCTGCCCAGGAGCCACAAAGGGTGGTCGCTGCCCACTAGACCCCCAGATGGGCTCTTAGGAAGGCCCTGTGAGGGAAGGCCCAGCTGCAGCCCCTCCCACATAAGCTTTTATGGGGGAAACATTCCCGATAGCTTGGCAGAATCTGGAAGCCAAATTGCCTTCCTTTTCCAGAAGCTCCAGAAAAGAAGGACATAAGTGCCCTAGAGCAAGCTGGGGACGGCCATCCCTCCATGCACGCCTTCCATCTTGGCACGGCTGCTTGATGGCTGTGTGGACTGGGGCAGGGTGCTTTGTCTCTCTGGACCTCAGTCTCCACATTTCTTACATGGAGCTCTCACATGGTATCGTTCATGTCCAGTTAGGCAACTTGAAATCGACACCAAGCACTGTGCGTGGCATCCAACAGCCGATGACCAGATAACAGAGCTTCTTCCTACTTAGCTGCCTATCCGATGGCCAGGCACTGGGCTACGGGCAATGACCACACTGGTAAGTTATCCCGGCTCTGCTCCTTACACCAGCGATGTGATCTTGGAAAAATTACTCACTCTCTCCTGGGCTTCAGTTTATACGACATTTATCTCATAGCATTCATCGGACAGTTGAACCCACCTCGCATAGATCCTGGCACCTGGTAAACAGTGAATAAATGCTTTTGTTATACACACATACACACTTTTATTGTTACTGACCTCCCCTCATCCTAGATGTGACTTGGAAAAAGGAAAAAAATTCATTTTCTTCTGCTCCGGGCCTCAACTTCTCTACCTGTCAAGTGGGTGTGTTCTGTAGCCCTTTGAAGCCCCTTTTTCTCTGATTTTCTAGGTTTTCCGGGTTAGACTGCTCAAGAGTCTCAGGATCAGGTAAAGGCAGGGGGACATGGTGTTGGGGCGATTTCCAGTCTGCTGGGATGAGGCCCAGAGCTCCCCGAACCACAGCCCCTGCAGGGCCCAGGGAGCCCCTTGCCCTCCCTCCCCCCACAAGCGCTGCCATGGGAACAGTGCACACGGATGGACTGACGTGCGCAGCTTGTGATAAATATGCATGAACGGGCTGTGGTCGCGCCCCTTCTCAAGTCCATTTGGGGCACCTCAGTGAGCTAATTGAGGGCAGCCATTGTCCCTGCACTCCCTGCGCCTGGGCCCCATTTTCACATTCAAGTGCCTGGCCTTGGTTTAAAGTGGCCCAGTGGCGGGTGCTATTTATGCAACAAAAGCCCCCTGAGAGGCTGGACAGAGAACTCTGTGGGCCAGCCCATTGCCTGAGCCCTTTCCTGTCCCAGGCCAGGGGGAGGGGGTCACACCAGACCACCTGATCGCAATTGAGGCAGAGGCGGCGGGATGGGCACAATGGGTGCTCAAGAGGCCCGTTCAGCAGCCTGGATGAATAGAGGGGACGCTTTCCCTTCAACCCCCTCTTAGAGCCTAGTATAATTTCCCCCTGATGGGGAGGGGGTGGGCTCTCCAGGATGAGAAGGGGAAGGGGAGAGGACAGGCGGTAATAAAGCCAGAGGCTCTTTGAAACCCACCCAAAAGGCCCTGCTCCTTTGCCCCCCCTCCCTTGCCAGGAAAACATCCACTTAGCTTGATGATGGCACAAGGGGCCTTCAACAAAGGGCGGTGAGCCTCGCGGACCACAGGTGGAGAGGCAGAGTGGAGTCCAGACTTCGGGTGTCTCACCCCTGCCACAGCTGCCGTCATGAAGGGGCTCTTAGCTCAAATGCAAAAGGGAATCGAACAGCAAGACCCCCAAACACACCCACCCACCCACTCCACGGTGGCCACCTTCAAACGTAGGAGCTAAAGACTGGGATGGGCCACAGAAGCCAGCTCCGTATCCCAGCTGGCAAAGAAATGGCACTGGTAGGGAGGAGAGGGCAGGAACAGGGAAGGGCACGGCCCGACTCTCACCCCACCCTCCAGCGGGAAGCCCAAAGCTGATGGCAAGGCTGGTGTCCCGAGCACCTCTGTCCTAGCACTCTCTAAATTTCACCAGCCCAGGGGAAGGGTCAGTCTTCACTTCACTGATGAAGAGATCAAGCTCAGAAAGCTGCAGCCACTTGCCCAACCTCGGGAAGCGGAAGGCACTGAGCCCAGGAGAGAGGACAGCCGTTGCAGAGGCAATCCTCCGCTCCGGTCGTGGACCCAGCTCAGCTAGCAGGTGGGTCAGAGCCGAGGACAGA
Organism: Leopardus geoffroyi; assembly: GCF_018350155.1. NCBI lineage: Eukaryota > Metazoa > Chordata > Mammalia > Carnivora > Felidae > Leopardus > Leopardus geoffroyi. Next base: position 37,786,520 of record NC_059328.1, read on the forward strand.
ACCTTGGGGAATCGAATACATTTGGATATCAGAGGAGGAAGTGGCCAATGGAGAGGACAGTGGGAAAACTGGAGTGAGCAGAGTCTCAAAAACCAAGCAAAAATAAAGCTTAAAGAAAGAGGGCATTGTCAACAGCACCAGATTTATCCTAGCAGGAGCAGACAGGCCACCCGAAGCAGGCTGTTTTGGGGGAACGACCTTGGCTGTGGTTCTGCCTTCTTACATCCCCTCTCCCCCCCCCCCCCCGCTTCTGCTCATTTTGCGAGCATGGTTCTTCTGTCTTCCCCTTAATTCTGTGGTTCACTCCAAAGCTTTCTAATAAACCCTTCTCCCCCTCCCTCCACCTCCTCCACCTCCTCTTCTTCCTTCTTCATCTTTCTTTAAATCCACCACAGTTGGTTCCTGTTACTTGCAACTACCACCCATAGCTGGTCCATCTGGAGACCTAATCATTGCTCTTGCTAAGCCAAGGTACCAATTCATACTAAGAAGTGGGTGGTTGATAGAGCCAGGAGGGTTTTTCAAGATTCCTGAGTACCACTTCCTGACGGTGAAGACACGGAGAAACTAAGGTCCTAAGACATGAAGGGATTAATCTAGGATCATGCAAAATTAATGTCACGGCTTTAGCTTGAATGCCATCCAAGGTTTTCATGAGCAGCAATCCTTCTGGAGATGTTTTTGAGGTCTTCCACAACTTTCCTAAAGGAACAACTGTTAAGATCTTGCACCAAGAGTTCTCTGTGGGTGGATTTGAGTTGATGATGAATATTTTTGGCACAGGAACAGACCACGGGAGGCACATTTGTATTTGAGGCTGTGTTTTCTAGTCCCCCAGGCCGTGGGGCAGTGGCTGCACAGAGGGCCAGCCCATATTTTGAGGCCACAATATGGAGTGGATCAATGATAAACTTTGACAAAAATCCCACAGGTCGGAAATTCAGGAAGTTCCCTTATAAAATCTCAAATAAAGAAAAAAAATCCAGAGAAAGGAGGAAGTTGAAAATGCTTTGGAGAAGAGAGTGAGGGGATGAGGGTGACTAAAGAGTGTGGTCTCCCTGCCTTGTGGAGTTGTCACAGGCCAGGGAAAGGGGCCGTGATCGGTGTGGCGCACGTTCCTTGTAGGTGGCAGATGGCAGCCATGCATTAGAAAGAGCTCAGCAATCAGAACCACCCAGCAGTGGAGCTAAAACTCTTCAGGCAGTGAGGTCCCCATTAACAGAGGTGCAAGCAGTGACTGGTGCCTCCTGGGATGGTGTTTACTGGATGGAGATTGGACATATTCCTTTTATCAGAATCTAGAATTTTCTCAGACACTGGGTGGTTTGGGTTTGCCAAGAGAAATGAAACCACCTGGAACCGCTTGGCAAATAACTGCCAGGGGAAAGGCCGCCCACTGTGCCGGGCCAGGAAGAATGTCCACAAGGGAGCCACAGTGGATGGGCCAGACCACAGCCTTGGCGAGACCGGATTGTTCCATCACACTGACAGACGTTGCTAGGACGGAAGAACTCCCGGGGCTGTTCGAAAGCAACTGCCATTGGGAATTACGACAGTGCAGAGGGGGTGATTCTGAGCACAGCCGGATCCCCGTCACCTATCGGCGGGGACCTGGCCAGGTGGGTGGGGTGGATGTGTGTGCTCAGCAGGGCCCCTGCCTGACCATCAACAAATATTTTATTGAGCAACTGTTATGTGCTAAACCCTGTGCCAGGCGCTGGGGCTACCACGGTGAGCGAGAGAAAGCCTGGCCTTGCTCGTGTATCTAGCACGCGGACATAGAAACGGAAATAATAGGTGGCCCTCGCGGAGTGCCTGCTTTCTGCCAAGCCCCATTTTAAGTGCTTCCATTAGGCAGGATAGGATAGATCTGCCGCAAAAACGAGTCCCCTCCCCCCCCCCCCCCACAAACTCTCAATGGTTTAAAATGACCGAGGAGGCTTGGGGCGCTTGGGTGGCTCAGTCGGCTGAGCGTCCGACTCTTGATTTCGGTTCAGGTCATGATCTTGCAGTTCATGGGATCGAGCCTCCTGTTGGGCTCTGTGCTGACAGTGCAGAGCCTGCTTGGGTTCCTCCCTCCCTCTCTCTCTGCCCCTCCCCCACTCACACTTGCTCTCACGCTCTCTCTCTCTCTCAATAATAAATAAGTAAGCCCCCCAAAATTGACTGAGGCTTATTTCTCGGTCACATCACATGTTCACTGTGGGCCAGCAGGAGACACACGGCATCCTTCTCACTCAGGGACCCAGGATGAGGGAGAGACAGGACAAGAGACATGATAAATTCCACAGTGTCTCCTAAGGCTTCCTCCTGGAAGTGACGCACATAACTTGGCTCATATTTCACAGGCCAAAGCACGTGGCCTGGCCACGCCGGACCTCAAAGGCAGTGGGGAAGTTCGGCCCGGCCATTTGCCCAAAGGTGGGGAGAACCGGGGTGGCTGTGGACAGCCCCAGTGATGGCTACAGGGCCACGTGTCCGCTCTAGATTTCAACTTCACCTCAGCCCTGCGGAGTAGGTCATTTTATCATCCTCACTCTGCGGATGAGGAAACTGAGGTGCAGGGAGCTCAAGGGACCATCCCCTGGACACACAACCGGTAGGGGGCAGGGTTGGTATGGGAACTGGGTAGTAGGCTCCAGGGCCCATGCTCTTAGCCACTGTGCCTCAGTTTCACACACAGGGACAGGAATGATAGGGAGATACAGTGGTAGTGGCTGAGGGGCTAAAGGAACGTGCTGCAGGGGCCCCTGGCCCAGTATGGGGTGATGGTCAAGAATGGCCTCTGAGGATGGAGCCTTTGTCCTGAGCCAGGAGGGATGAGCTTGTGCTGCCCACGTGGAGTCAGAGCAGCGAGCCTTCCGGGCAAGGGAAGAGTGGCTGTGGTGGCCCAGGGAGGGAGGGTGTGCTGTGCACTGAGGAACCCTGAAGCTGGAGCTCAGGGGGTGAGGTGCGGCGACCAGGTGATAAGGGAGCTGCCATCAGGAGGTCTGTAGTGATTTGGGGGGAGGCTGGGGTGGGGGCTGTGAGAGCACAAAGATGACTCCCACCTGGGGGCATCAAGAGGGGCTTCCTGGAGGAGGCGACATCAGAGCTGGATAAAGGGGTAAGAGAGAATGAGCATGTTTCAGGGAGGAGGAACAGCATGAACAGACACCAGGAGGGAGGAGCAGACATGGAGGGCCCGGGGGAAGTGTGGGGGCTCCTCCGCCTGGCGCTGAGGGTGGGAGGTGAGCGTATGGGAGCAAGGAGAAACTCGGAGCAGAGAGGGTGGCCCTGCTTCTCCATCCTGCATGTGGGGAGTTTGGAAATCATGGGACAGAGAAATGGCTGTCTGATCTGACACACCGATTGAGAACCTACTATGTACCAGCCTTGGACTTGGAGGTTCCCAGTTCCCCCCTCCTGTGTGGAATCCCCGACATTTCGGGCCGGCGGGAGCGGGCTGTCTCCTGCAGCCAGCGTGCTCTGCTCTTATCTGGCTTCCTTGTGCGGCTGCCACCGAGTGGCTCTGGCAGTCAGCCTGGACTTCTTTTCAGGGCACCAGAACACCTTCCCTGACTTTCCTGCTGTCTGTCTGCAAGGGCCACCAGACCCCTCGTCTTGGCAGGCAAACTAGGAACACAGCCAGTGTTCGTTCCATCAGATGAAGCCTGGGTCCTCGAGAGGGCAGCTTGGCCACTCCGTTTCTCTGGACGGGGCTACCCAATCCTCTGGGAGTGCCTTCCTCCGGGCCTTTGCTCAGGCTGGTCTTCCTCCCAGTGCGGCCCCGCAGGCTCATCCTGACCCTCAGGAGTGGGGGACACACCTGCTCTGTTGCAATGAGACCAAACACCTCAGTTGAAGTCAACTTACCTTTTTAAAAAATTTTTTCTAATGTTTGTTTTTGAGAGAGAGAGGGACAGAGGGCGAGCAGGGGAGGGGCAGAGAGCGAGGGAGACACAGAATCTGAAGCAGGCTCCAGGCTCCGAGCTGTCGGCACAGAGCCCCGCCTTGGGGCTCCAACCCACGACCTGTGAGATCAGGACCTGAACCGAAGTCGGATACTTAACCGACTGAGCCACCCGGGAGCCCCGAAGTCAACTTATCTTCACTGTGCTCCTACTGTGTGCTCTGGACCTTGCTGGGCACTCAGGAGAAGCAGTGCTTAGGGGCCACCTCCACGCCTCTGCCTCACCTGAGGTTTCAGCGTGTGATGTGTCCAGGGAAAAACGAAAAACGAGTCCTCTTCAGCACGTCCTGGTCATCCAGGTGGGAAGATTCAGAGGCATTCTCTACTCTGTTCTCCCTTTCTGCCACAGTTAGTGCCTCAGCCCTTCAGTTCGTCCTTCTAAGGAGGGCCTCGCGGCCATCCTTCGCTCTCATTCTGTCGGCTCCGTGTGCGTGCAGGCTGTCCTCATTCTCTCATAGCGCTTGGGGCAGCCTCTTAACTGGTCTCTTCGCACCACACCACAGCCAGGGGGACCCTTCAGACACGGAGATTCAATCCTGGTTTAATTATGAGCATTGCCTTATAATCTACTTGAAATCCTATAATGGTTGACCTCAGAATACAGTCCAAACTCATTAGCTTAGCATTTGGGGCCTTGCATCAACTCCCAGGCCACCCCTACCTGAAATTGGCCCAGGCCCTATTCTCCACTTAACTGAGCCTTTCCTGTCATTCTGGGTTCTACTCCAGCCACTCCTCTTCCAGGGAGCCTTCTCAGACCATCCAGTATGCAGAGATTTCTCCCGCTGCCTCCAGCCTTCGTGTCTGTCCTGCTCAGCTCTGTCTCAGCTCGGTTTAGCTATTTATATCTTCCTCCCTCTCATCCTTCTTCAGCAGATATTTTTAGGCAGCTAGGTACTAGATGCTGGTGAATGAATGAATGAATGAATGACATAGTAATAGGTGCTATAATAGAAGGAAGCCAGGAGACTGTAGGAACAGAAAGGAGTGTGCATCTGACTCTTAGGGGGCAAGCATTCAGGAAGAGCTTTCTAGGGGAGGTGAAAATTGAACAAAGTCTTTAAAAGGGGTAAATATTTTCTTTTTAAAAATTTTTAATGTTTATTTATTTTTGAAAGACAGAGAGAGACAGAGTATGAGTGGATTAGGGGCAGATAGAGAGGGAGACACTGAATCTGAAACAGGCTCCAGGCTCTGGGCTGTCAGCACAGAGCCTGATGCGGGGCTCGAACTCACAGACCGTGAGATCATGACCCGAGCCAAAGTCGGGCGCTTAATGGACTGAGCCATCCAGGTGCCCCAAAAGGGGTAGATATTTTCTAGGAAAGGAGAGTTCCAGGTAGAAGGAACAGCATGTGCTAAGCTGAAGGGTGTAGAGTAAGAGGGTAGAGGTAGCAAGAAATGAGACTGGGGGCAGAGGGCGGTTAAGGCATGGGCAGAGCATGGAGAGTCTTGTAGGCCTCAATCTTGACTCCAGAGGGGAAGTTTTAAGGAGGGGCAGGACCTAAGCTCTTTGGGGCTTTAGGAAGATGACCCTAGCTGTGGTGTGGAGAGTAGGTGGGGGTCAAGGATGTGAGCTAAGGGTAATTCAGAGGAGTGGATGGATTCCAGAGACATTTAGGAAGTAGACCAGGCAAGTCTTGGTGACTAATTGGACTGGTCAGGGGTGGGGTGAGGGGAGGAGAATGGTCAGGATTATGGAAATCCTAGGCCTTGGGCTCTGACTGAAGTCCACAGTAGGTCCCATCACGTACCTGGACAATGTCCCTGGAGCTCTCAGCTTAGAGCCCCTAATGTTATTTACACTGAGGAGACCCTGTGTCGTTTTTGGCCTTCAAGGCCTCCGAGGGAACACCCTGAAGGCTGACCCAGGGGCTTCCCATGCCAGAGGGCCTCGGCTGAGATTTAGGGAGCCTGAGGGGTACCGTCTGGGCATTCAGCGTACACATCCTTATCTGCTTCTAGGGATGTCAGGGTCAGCGGTGAGGGGATAAAGTAGGGGAGGTGACAGAGGCCAACATCTTGACAACCAGAGGGACAGCAGATACCAGGTTGGCTGAGCTCTCCTGAGCACTTGGAGGGTAGGAAGTGGGTCAGATTCAGATCTGCGCATTTATTGAGCTATTGCTATGTACCAAGTCCTGTACTAACTGCTGGGAAGTTGGAGAGACACACGTTCTTTGCCCTTGGAGAGCACCCAGCTTCGAAAAGAAAATAAACTGAAGGGTTTCTGCTTTTTTCAGCCTCTGAGCAGCTGAAGGATGCTGGAGGGGGCCAGAGGTGGGAAGAAGGGGCTCAGGAAGTTTGGGGGGCAGCCCTGGCTCAGGTTTTGCATGAGCACTCTACTTCTATCAGCTGGGCCTGGCCTGCACCCCACCCCTTCCTCACCCTTGACTGCTGGGGGAGGGGAGGACTCCCAGGGACTCTGTGACTGACGCTGCCTGCCAGGGGATTAGCCGGAAGTTGTCATTTTCCATGCTGCGTCTCCTTTTCATGTGACCACTACCCCAGACCTTCTTTTCCTTCTGTTCCACCGGCCCATGGATGTCTGCCCTTGGACCACTCAGCATGGACTGTTGGCTTTATTCTTGAGGCCTTCAGACTCCCTGCCACTCCTTATAGCTCTGCCACTGGGATCTTGATGTTTCTCTCTCTCATTCGTTCATTCATTCATTCAACAGTTCTGCTAATCCTTCCGTGTGGGCACTTGAGCAGGCAGTGGGGAGACAGGAATACACATGGCATTCAAGCCCCTGTTTTCACAGAACTCACAGCCCAAGAAGGAGAAGATAGTAAATAGATAATTATAATAGTGTGAACGCTATTGAGAGCCCAGAGGAGGGGCTCGGACTGGAAGGGGAATTCAGAGTAAGCCTCTCAAGTCAAGTGACATCTGAGCTGAGACCCTAGGATGGGTAGTAGTTAAGTGAGGGGTGATGATGAGATTCCAGGCTGAGGGAACAGCCTTTGGAAAGACACAGAAGTAAGAGAAAGCTGGGGTATGTGGGCACCGAAGGAGGTGTACAATTGTAGCATTATCGACGATTCCCGGCTCTCCCCTTCTGAGCACGTGGGAGGGTTGCCCTTCCTGGTCACCTCGTGGGTGGATGGTTTCATATGACTAGCTCTGGCCGAGGAGTTGTGAAAGGAAGTGATGTGTGCCACTTCTGGGCTCAAGCATTTAATTACCAGTGTGAAAGCTTCCATGTCAGTCTTTCCTTCTCACGCGGTGACTGACTGACAGCTCTCAAGGTGACAGCTTCTCCAAAAGCCGGGGACCCTGAGTGACTGTGATAAGCAGGGCCCCCTGTCAATCCTCAAGGTCTCAGAGTGAGTGAGAAATACTGATATTTTAAGCTTCTGAGATTTCTGGGATGTTAGTTACTGCAGCATAACCTAACCCATCTGGACTAGTATGGTGAGAGTGGGGAGTATTTCCTATGGATAATTATTGAAAGGGTTTTAAGCAGAGAAAAACAGGTAAGATTTGTGTTTTAGAAAGATGGCCCCTGGGGTGCCTGGGTGGCTCGGTCAGTTAAGCATCTGACTTCGACTCGGGTCATGATCTCACGGTTCAAGGGTTTGAGCTCCGTGTCAGGCTCTGTTATGACAGCTCAGAGCCTGGAGCCCGCTTCAGATTCTGTGTCTCCCTCTCTTTCAACCCCTTCCCCTGCTTGCACTCTGTCTCTCTCTCTCAAAAATAAGTAAATCTTGGAAAGAAAGAAAGAAAGAAAGAAAGAAAGAAAGAAAGAAAGCAAGCCTTAGCTGCCTGGTGGGAGATCTGGACATCAGTCTGAACAGCCTGCAGTGACCCAGGCATGAAATGGTGTGGCCTGACAGTGGGGGTAGAAAGACGTCAACGGCTTTGAGAAATCTGTGGGAGGAAGAACTGACAGGTCTCCGGGGCTTGGGAATTGGGAGGAGAAAGCAAGAGAGATGTCAAGGAGGACTCCCCGTTTCCAGGGTGGGGAAAATGGCGGACGGCAGTGCCTTCCCTGAGGTGGGGACACTGAGGAGGAATTGCCTCGGGGGGATGGGGAGTTCAGGATGGGACGTGTTGGGTCTTTAGAAGCCAGACATCAAGAAGAGGGTGTCTAGCAGGCAGTTGGATATATGGGTCTCAACTCAGGAGAGCCAGAGACAGGCTGGAGTAGAGATCTGTGGGTCAGAAGCACCGAGGTGGTAACCGAAGCCACCACCGGGAGCTTACTCAGCCGGAGAGGGTTCAGAGGGGGAAGAGCAGGGGCCCTTGGATAGTTTCTGGGCAGAGAACCAGGGAGGTGCAGAGGCACTGAGTACCCCAAAGGGCAGCATTTTGTGATCAGCCGCGTGTTCTGGAAACAGGGGCTGTTGCCCAAAGGCATTCCTTGCCCAGGGTGGATGGCTCCTCTGCTGTCCCAGGGCTCTCAGGCCCCGGATGTTCAGTGGCCTGTGTGGGTCTCAGTCCCCTCTGGTTTCCCTGGGCCCGCAGGCCCCCTATTACCTTTCAGAAAAGCAGTTTGTCCGAGGGTGGCGGCAAGGTCATCATTCAGACCTCTCTGTGCACGTCTTCAGATGCTGTTATTCTAAGACCACGTGACTGGGGCCCACAATAACTTCTTCCATCTCAGATGTCTGTTAGTTGAACAGCCTGAGTTTGGGCCTTGCCTATGCCGGCTCTGTCTTGAGCTTGTACGTCTCCTCTCTCGTCAGATCTGCGTACGGCGGGCTGTCACCACCAAAGGTGCCCTTGAGTCCTCTCGGGAACGTGGGTGCTCAGAGAGTCAAGTTTCCAGCAGGGACTTTGCTGCAAGAGCGTCAGCCTCTCCTGAGCCCCTGACCTCACATGGTGCCAAGAACCAAAAGAATCTTTGCAAATAACTGTTCAGCAGAAGCTTCTTCTCTAGGGCAGCGGAAGGCTGGCCAGGGGAAGAGCCTAGAATTTGACCTGAGTCTGTTTCTGTGAGGAGGTGGCCAGAGCTTCCAAGGAAGGGGACGGTGGGGTGGGCCAGGACTCCGGCCCTGGGCCCCTGGCCTGTCCCTACTGCCCTTTGATTCTCCATCTGGAACTTGGGCCATATTAATGATTTAAGGAACAATTATTGTAAGGCCGAGGCTCTTTTTACAAACGCCAGTGTTCCCTCCTGCAATGAGTTCCAGATGGTGGGAGCTCTCGGTGAGGGAACTGGCTTCTCTGAGGATGGCCTTCTCCCCGCAGAGTGACAGCGGGCCGTGGACGAGCCAGCAGTCTCCTGACACTCCGGCCTTTACAAGTTACCCGACCCCTTTCCAGTTTGTTTAAAACCTTTTTCTTTTTCCATGCAGATGTTCCTCCGGGTGAGCGATCTTTATAGTTTTGAAAAGATTATATCAGTTTTCCATGAGATTGTGTTACTGTATTTCTTGGGCTCCCCCCTTGTTTAATAGCACTGGAAAGGCCAGCTTCTTCAGCAGACATTACTAGTGGAATGTAGAGAGGGAGTCTGCGGAGGCCTGCGAGCTGGGAGCCCTGAGCCCGGGGCTCAGAGTCATGCAAAAGGAAAACAGACTGCCACCGGACTCCTTCCAGAGGCGGCCGCTATGGTCAGAAAGCTGAGAAAACTGCTTGGGCCGTGCATTTTTCGATGATTATCAAAGGTGTTAAAATAGAGACAGAGGCACATGTTTGGCTCGAGGGCGGGAGAGGCCGCCGCACAGTCTTGCAGGCTTCAGCTGTCTTGAATCAAAACTATCACTTTGATACTGGAAAATTATTATGAAAATGTTAGTTTTGGGCCTTGGAGCACAAAGCAAAGATTGCTTGGAAGGCTGAGGGCTCTTCATTTAGCATTTGTGTCAGCTCCAAAAATAACCTCTCCCAACTGTTGGATTTCACCTTTATCCAGGCTTAGGGGTGGCTCCATCCCGCCCTGCAGCTCTCCAGGGCGCATGAGCGAGCCGGAGGCCACCTAGTCTTCGAGCTCAGCAAAGAGGGGAGCGGGGCAAGGTCAGGGAAGGCTTCCTGCGAGGGAGGGATAAGCTCCAGGCCTTGGCAGGGAGCAGCAGTTTATACAGGGAGAGAAGGCAGGAAAAGGGGAATTGACTTGTCCCCAGGGCCTATTCCGTAGCAGGCTGCTTTGTAGGTGAGGCAAAGAGTGGTTATGTCACCCCCTGAGGCACCTGGAGAAAGAGATGACCTTCAGCCTGCACTTACCAGACCCCCCTGGCCAAGAGGGAGAGAGGGAAGAGTGGACAGGGAGGCTCCAAGCACACAGGCCCGGGGTCTGCGATGGTCAGGCTGCCCGTGAGTATGGGAGGGGCCGCAGTGACCCTGGAGGGGCCGAGCCAGTCAGGAGGACTTCTTTCTAGTACACTGAAGTGTTGAAACAACCACAACGTGAATCCTAATGTTTTCACATTCCAAGGCCCGTAGCTGGACTCTCTTCCCAGAAGGGAAGAGACCATAAACATTTACTCACCTGCTGTATGCTGGCTTCTGGGGAACAGAAACAAGGAAGGAAGGCACAGACCTTGCCTCCAGAGGCTCGTGGTCCACCATGGAAAGCAAGGGAGGGACAGGGGCTGCAGGAGCCCAGAGGAGAGAGGCTCCTCCCTCATGCTGAGATCAGAGGAGGCTTCCTGGAGGAAGGGAGGCCTGCTCCGAGCTTCGGAGGACGGGGAGGACATGGCTGAGCCGTCTTCCAGGTAGATGCGTCTGGAGAAAAGAGGTTGGGAGGGGCACCGCGGGGCTGCTGCAGCTGCCAGAGGACGGGGGAGCAGCCCCCGGTGCCACATGGCCGTTGACAGAGCTGAGTCAGGGCTGCACCGCGCCTTCTGCCTGGTACTTTGGCCTCATACCTGTCCTTATGTGGTGTGACTTTGGCCTCTGAAGTCCCCCTTCCCTGCAACATTTTATCTCCGTTCTGGTGGGGCAGGGACCTCTGCAGAGTGTGCCCATTCTTGGGAACAACCTAACTTGGTTTGAAGTCTGAGGTCTTGAGATCAAGTCACTAACTTGCTTCCTGAGTCGACTCGTGATAAACCCACACACCTCTCTGGGTCTTGGTTTCTTGAGCTGGGTCAGAGAACTGAGGATCCCTGTCCTGTGTGCCTCCCTCCCCAAGGGTTGGAAAGATCAAACCAGGTGAGGGATGGTGGCAGGCTCATTATAATTGTTAGAGGCAGCCCGGGCCAGGGAAGGAGTGCCTATACCTGGTCCCAGGGAATTACTGGTCATGGCCAATCCCTTTACTTCTGGAGCCTTAGATCCTGGACGTTCTTGTAGGCCAGTGGTGAGGAAGTTCTCTCCATGAGCTCAGCTCCCCCCTGAAGTCATCTTTTTTTTTTTTTAATTTTTTTATGTTTTATTTATTTTTGAGAGAGAGAGAGAGAGAGAGAGAGAGAGAGAGAGAGAAGAGTGCGAGTGGAGGAAGGACAGAAAGAGAGGGAGACACAGAATCTGAAGCAGGTTCCAGGCTCTGAGCTGTCAGCACAGAGCCCGATGTGGGGCTCAAACCCATGAACCATGAGATCATGACCTGAGCTGAAGTCGGATGCTTAACTGACTGAGCCACCCAGGTGCCCCTGAAGTCATCTTTTAAAGCTGTAAGTAGAGAATTGAGTGGAGGCCCTGTTGAAAACGCTCTGGGGGTCTTCCATTGTCACCAGATTAAATTTCATGACTTTGCCTGCTCCCTCTGCTCTCTACCCATAAAGAGGAAATGAGTTGAGCATTCCCTGCCTCAGGGCCTTGGTACACGCTGCTCTTTTACATGGAGCACTCCAATCCAATCCCTTCCTCTGGCTTATTCCTTTTTAGCGCTTAGGTCTCAGCTTAAATATTATTTCTTCCGAGAGGACTCCTTTACCTCCCGTCCCCAAAGCATATCATTTTCAAAGCATTAACCCAATTTGTAAATTGTTTTTATTTGCTTGTGTGAAGGTTTGTTTTGCCTGTGTACCTCTAGATTGTAAGCTCTATGAAGCCAAGGGTAATGTGGGGTTTGCTCACCACTGTATTCCAAGTACCTAGCCCAAGGCTCGCCTTACGGTAAATGCCTAGTAAATATTTGTCGGACTGAGTGAACTATCCAGTAAACTTGGAGGTCATTATTCACGTGTCCTTGTTGCTTATAGGGAAGCAGACTGGGAGAGGAGAGGCGACTTGCTCAACTTCTCACAGCTAGGGAGTATATTTGAGGCATCGATAATCCCCAGTGCCTGTACTGGGAAGCGGGAGAAAGGGGAGAATAACCAGAATGGGGACCGGCCCAAGGGAGGTCTGCTGCCCTACCTGCTCGGCCCCTCAGTGTCTCCACACTGGGCACGCCAGTGGGGCTGAGCTTGGTAGGCCGGCTGAGGCTGTCCTCTGAGTTCTTGCCGCCTACAGGTGCAACCCACATGAGCAGGTGAAAATGCAGAGGTGCTGACAGCTCTCAACCCTGCACGCCCGGGGGCATCTGGTTTGGATTTGGTCAGGGTTTTTACTAGTTGTTTTAGAGACACTTAAGCCTGCACATTACACCTTTCGTCCACCACATGGCTCCTCCAGGGCCTCTCTGAGCCACCCAGGGGCAGGGAGAGGGCATCCCATAGATCTGCCACAGGGAGAGTAGAGGTCCCTGCCAGTGCCCTGTTGGGGATCACTGATCAGCAATCCCTGCTGGCCTCTGGCTGTGCCACAGGCCACGCCATGCAGAGATATGGCAGACATGTGCAGGGGCCAGCCCCGACTCACTGGGACCTCTGTCATTTGATCCTAACATCACATTCTGGCATTCTCTCTCTCTCTCTCTCACTCTCTCTCCCTCCCAGTGTCCCTCTAGGTCCTTGACGCCTGAGGTGTCCACCCTCTGCAAACATGCCCTGTGTCTCCAGCTTCTCTGCCTTTGCTACATATTTGTCCCTGTCAGGAGTGGCCTCGCCAGTGCGGGACAAAGAATCAGGAATCCTCTTTTGTTAGTGAGGCGCTTGCAGAAGGCAGGGTGGGGACTTGGATTTCAGCTCCATCCAAGCAAATTCTTGCTGTTAGAGCCACCTAGCAATGGGCCAACCTACCTCAGATTCACCCACGGCCAGGAAAGCCTCCATCAGTAAGAAGCGGGGCCAGTCCGGAAGGCCTGCTTCCAGCTGTGGCCCCTTCAGATCCCATCAGGACCCCTTTTGCCCTCGGTCTGTGTTTCAGGGGGACCTTCGTGCCTCACCTGAGCTCCTGCCATTTGCCCCAGTTCTCATTCTTCCGGCCGAGTTCCTCTCCCTGGCACATGCTGTCACTGCCCGCCCTGACATTGTAGTGGGAACGTCATCCCTCCTCTGGGCCTGGTTGCCGGCCACAGGGCTGGGCTGGCCTGGCTTCACCAGAGCATGAGATTTGGAAACTTCCAACAACTCCTGTTGTGTCTGTGGAACCTTCAGCTTCTGGGTTTCCAAGGGCCTCTGATTCTAGATTTCATTTACCCAGTGCCATATGACTCTATTATTCGATACTTTTAAGGATTCTAGCATCCCAAGAATCCATGACACTATGTTGTTTGTAGGATTCTCTGACTCGAGATTGCCCTGAACTTACAAGTCTCCAGGGCCAGCCCCGGCCCTCGTACACATTCTGTGAATGTTTGCTGGATGATTCTCTTATTCTGAAATTCTGTGTATTTCCAAATGTCCAGGACTCCCTGAGTCTGTAATTGATCACTCCATCCAGCACTGGCAGAGCCTGAACTTCCCCCTTTCTAATCAACTGTGGCAGAGACAGCTTAGAAGAGTCAGTGTTTGGGGGTGAGAAGGAGAGGGGGTGCATGGCACACAGTTGGGCCAGTTTCCTTTAGAGCTCATTTCCTCTACTTAGATGGTGGGAGTCAGCATTTATGGCTCGACATCACATATACACCATCCCATGCAGCCTGTGTCTTGGGTAGGGCACAACTTGAATGCATTTGGTGTCAGCACAGGCCTTGGGAGAGTGGCTAGGTACTCACCACACCCTTTGGGACTCTTGGAAAAGGAAATGGGTGACTTCGGGGTCTCTAGCCCCTCAAGGGATGGGATCCCTGGGTGTTTCAGGGCAAAAGGGATTTTATTGCTTTCTCTAGGGAAAAAGCATGAGTGGCTTCTAGGTCGTCCATTCCTTCTCCTGCAGAAGAGGTGAGCTATGCCCTGGACAGGTAGAATGTTTTCTTAAGGTTCAAGGTGCATCTGGTGTGGCTTGAGGCTGAGCATCCATGAAGGAAGACAAGGCCTATCTCTGAGGAGTAATCCCCCAGGGCAAGAGTGATGGGGTCGGCATCCTGAGGACGACAAACAGACTCTGCCCGATATTCATGGAGACGCCCTTGGAAGGAAGATGGTAGCCTGAAAATTAGAGCCATTGAATCATGGCCACATGCAGAGAGCATGGAAGGGGCTGCAGGAATCCCAGACTGCTTCGGAAGGGAGGCTGGTCACATGACCTCAAAGGTCCCTTTCTGGCGAAGAGTCTATAGTCAGATTCAGGATGTCAGAGCAAGAAGGAGCCTTCAGTATAACTCAGGGCCACCTCCCTCATTGTACATGTGGAGAAACTGAGGCCCCAAAGAGGAAATGACTCACTGTGTGAGTTGATTGCAGGGGTGAGACTAGATGCCTGTGATTTTGTCTCTCATCACTGTGGGCTTTTTGTTATTAGCAACACACTGAAGTCAGATATGTGACTCTCTTGGCCTCTGGATTAGAATGACGGTAAGTAACAGGCCTTCAAAGTAAGTAGGACCTGGGTTGGAGGACCAGCTAGGCCACTTGGATCTGTGGGCTTGGGCAAATTACTCACCCTGAGCCTCAACTTGTCATGTATAAAATGGTAATAATAAGACCCATCTTAGAAGCTACTGTGCCCCTGTCCTCAAACTATTTGTGGTGAAACACTATTTTTTATTTTCAGTCTTTTGCTGATCAGTGATACTTTTGTGGAATATTGTCATGCCAATGCCAACTATCTGTAAACATTTCTAATTGCTCTCTTTCAATTTCTGTAAACTCAAACTGGTAACCAGTCAGAGGCCGGCTGGTACCAGACCCTGGGGTGCACCTGTAGTGGAGCAGATCTAAGGTGCTTAGAGAATTTCTTGAATACATTCAAGGCAGAGAAATGAATCAGCATGATTCACAGCATTATCATGTATTAAACACCTGCTCAGCACCTGGTGAGCTACATACATTATTTTGTGTGAAATCCCTCCCGCCTGCCTGGGTAGCATGATGACTTCATTCCGCAGGCTTCTCTTGATCTCTCTGTCCCTTCCCCTGAGGGAAATGCCCTGGATGATGATCAGATTGTATATTCTCTGTTCTGCTCTGCTCTGGAAGTGGCCTTGCAAGGGTTATTCAGGTTGACAAGGTGAACATTTCCTGTTGCTGCTTGGGAAAATGCCTGTCTGGCCCTGCTGAGAAGCTCTGGCCCCATCAGAGCAGATGGCACGGGCCGGGCATCTCCCCCAGCATCTCTGGTGAGGGGGCCTGGCATGCAAGAGGCTTTCGGGTACTCATCCCTTGGGTGGTTGGGCGTAAGACTCTTCAGGTTGGCAGGAGCAACAAGTCTATGTCTTGCCGTGCCATTCTGAGCACATGTTGGAAAGGAGATTTATGGCGGCAATCTGGGGGAAGGGATAGTTTATCTTCTAAACGAAAACTTTGGGAAGCCTCTGCTTGGGACCCAGACCTCACAAGGATCTAATTAAAGGCCTATTAGTCAAACTAATTCCTGACATGACATCGGTTTGCATTAGACAAACATCTTTGACTTTTCAAACACTCTCTTGGGAGCCAGGACTTGATCGTGTGACATCTATTGATACATAATCGGGGAAATGGTTGACAAGGAATTGGGCTGTCTGATGCCAGGGGGGTTGAGTGCTGGAAAATCACAAGGGCTGGTTTTATTTGGTTGGCAGGTGTTCAGCTCCTAAACCCCGTGGGGCACCATTTCTCTGCAAGATGATCCCTCGTATTGGTTTGTTGGTTAAGTAAATAATTAAAGATCTAATAGGGCCTTTGCTGGTGTCTGTGCCAGGCCATAGGCCATTGGTCCCTGGGTTCCTGTGACCAGACCAGGACCCAGCACACGGTAGGTTTTCAGGAGTTGGGGCCGAAGGAAGGTTCGATTACAGCAGCCTGGTCACAGCAAATCAACATAGTCTCCATCCTCTGGGAGAGCAGAGGCCAGTGCGGTGTGTGTGCACATACAGTGACGCGGTGACCGAGTGCTGGGACAGGGCGAGCATGGGCTGTGACGGCCCGTGGGGGGAGTGTCTATGCAGGCTTCCAAAGGCAGAGGCCGTGCCTCACGCAGTTCTGTGTCTGAAGTATGTCTGCCTCAAGCGTCAAGGATTTGGACGTTGTTCAAGCGATGCTGGCCCATTTATACTTTCTCATCTGCCTTCTCCCTCGTTCCATAATAATAGGTACCTGTGTGTGAGGCCATGGGCCGGAATCAGGGCCCAGGTGTGACCAGGAGCGGGACTCAGGCTCTGAAAGCAGCAGGACCCAGCCTGCATCCAGGCCCAGTCTGAGCTGGGCCTAGCACTTAATCTACAACTAGGTTCAGGGCTTACTTTCCTATTCATGATTATGGCTGAGTCTGTAAGAGGATTGGGGCTCAGTCAATAGCCAGGGTCAGGGCTCACTCCGTGGTCAGGGCCAGGGCACAGTCTGTTTTCCCTCCTGAGAGTTCCTGGAGGTGGGAGCCAGCTTTTCACAATCTCTCATCTCATAATCTTGTTGCACAGTGAGCTCTCAGACAGTGTTTATGGAACTGAACCTTGCTGATTTGAATCAAGAACGATCACAGTCTTTGGGATTGTCCTGTGGCGAAACAGACAAAAGGCATTTTCTGAGGGACCCCCTGTGGAGCGCTGCCCCATAGCCCTAACAAGTAGTGAGCTTCTCGTTATTGGAGGGGTGCAAGCACAGTGCCACATCAAGCTGAGGGAGCAGGGGGTTCTTGTCTCGGCAAGGGATGAGCCACAGTTCAGAGATTCGGACTGTGGGCATCCGGCCCCGGGACACCAAGCGTTATGACAAAGAATCTGCACAGACAACAGCTGCCCAATCCGCAGCTGGGGGCCAGTCCCCAGCTTCCGATTGTTCCCCATGTCTTCAGCTCGTTGGGGTCAGCCTCATCCATCAGCGATGCTGCCTGTCCTCGGCCCTCTGACAGGCCTCTGGCCGCCAGGGTCTGCTGCTTGGTGAAAGCCCTTATTAAAATTAATCTCATTTTTACGACGGCACCATCTATCTTCCGTCTAGTGGGAACTCAGGGGTCACTGTATTTTTGTTTACTGTCAACCGACTTCCTTTGGCCATAAATTGCTTTCCTTCCCAGCTGAGCTGGAGCCCTAGAGAATAACGCTTTTTTCTTTTTCTTTTTTTAAAAGTCAGCCCTGCTTGGCCTGCCTCGTTTCTCTGGCCTCTCTGCCGCTGCCCTCCATCTGCTCTCTATTTAGGGAGTCTGACTATTTCAGTTTTTCCTGTCTCTAGGTGGCAGCCACCCACACTCCGTCTCCTCTTCCTCTCTTCTCGTCTAGGGAGTACAGTGTTTCTGCAAGTTTAAGAGATAGCCGCTAAGCGTCTGTCAAAGGCAGAGACCCTTGCGCTGAGGCCACCGGGGAGCACAATCGGGCGGGAGAGACCGAGGGGGTACACACGTGGTTCTGCTCTTCCTTCTGTCTAGACTGCTCTTTCTCCCAGAGAACTCTTACTCACCCTTCAAAGCCCAGCTTTCATGGTGCCTGCCCTGGGAAGCCTATCCCGATCCCCTTCCAGGACTGACTTACTTGCCTTGTTCTCTGTGTTTGCACAGAAGGGCTTTTTTTCCCTAGGGCAATCCCATGCTGTTTCATAATTACCTGTTGATGTATTGTTCCTTGAAAGTGGACAACATTTCTGTCTTAGTTTCTTAGGGAAGCCATAACAAAGAACCACAAACTGGGTGGCTTGAAACAACGGAAATTCATCCTGTCACGGATCTAGAGGCTGGGAAGTCTGAAATCAGAGTATTGGCAGGGCCACGCTCTCTCTGAGGCTTCGAGGAGAAAACCTTCCCCTGCCTGGTAGTCCCAGGCGTTCTTGGCTTGTGGCAGCCTATCTCCAGTCTCCGTCTCTGTTGTTACATGGCATTCTTCCTGTGCGTCCGTGTCTCCGTTCTTGCAAGGACACCAGTCATATCAGATTAGGGGCCCACCCCACTCCACCATGACCTCATCTTAACTAACTACATCTGCAATGACTCTGTTTCCAAATAAGGTCATATTCTGAGGCACTGGGGGTTAGGCCTTTAACTTGTCTTTTCTGGGGGACACAATTCAGCCCATAACAATCTCTTATTCCTTACATTCCCAGCACCTCGCCCAACCCTCGGCTTGTAGGAGGTGCTCAGGAGATTACGTCAAACAAATTACCACTTTCTTTTTTTTTTTTTTTTCAACGTTTATTTATTTTTGGGACAGAGAGAGACAGAGCATGAACGGGGGAGGGGCAGAGAGAGAGGGAGACACAGAATCGGAAACAGGCTCCAGGCTCTGAGCCATCAGCCCAGAGCCCGACGCGGGGCTCGAACTCACGGACCGCGAGATGGTGACCTGGCTGAAGTCGGACGCTTAACCGACTGCGCCACCCAGGCGCCCCATGAATAGAATTATTTTGTATGTATAAACTATCATTTATTTATCAATTTCACACACACACACACACACACACACACACTTTCTTTTTTTTTTTTTTTTTTTTTTCCAACGTTTATTTATTTTTGGGACAGAGAGAGACAGAGCATGAACGGGGGAGGGGCAGAGAGAGAGGGAGACACAGAATCGGAAACAGGCTCCAGGCTCTGAGCCATCAGCCCAGAGCCCGACGCGGGGCTCGAACTCACGGACCGCGAGATCGTGACCTGGCTGAAGTCGGACGCTTAACCGACTGCGCCACCCAGGCGCCCCAATTACCACTTTCTTAAGCGATTAAATGAGTATGTAAAATACACGGTAGCAAAAGATGTAAGCCCCAGCGAGAGAGGTTAAGAAGTGTGCTCCCCATACTGCACAGAAGAGAGGCTGACTCTACCTGGGGGCCCCTGGGAGGGCATTTCGGTGGGCTTTGAGGACTAAGTAGAAGTTCAGCTGATGCAGAGCCTGGGGCAGCACAATGAAGGAGCAAAGCCGTGGACACAGAGTGAGGACTATTCACCCGGACCTGATGGGCCAAGTGAAGCTCGGCAGGTAGACTGTTCTGCAGTCATATGGCTAGGAAGCGGAAGAGCCGGCACCAAATCCGTATCCCTCAATTTCTAGGTTTTCTCCCGTATGGTGTTTCTCTCTTGCGTTAAAAATCAAGTTCCCTTTGTGACCCCGGAAAGACCTGTGACTCCTTTCTTGGGAAGACCTTACTCACCTCAAATAGGCAGATCGCTGGTGCCTCTCTTCGACCCTTGTTTAATTTGTGTTCTTATTGTGGGTCTGGGGGCCTATGTTAATTCCCACAGTGGAAGCCCATTCTTCAGACTGGCACATAGAGGCAGAGAGCGCATCGGTGTCTGGTCCCTTCAAGCGGTTGTGGGGTTTAGGGAGCAGACGGACCACAGAGAGCTGCTACTTACCTGCCTTCCAGAAGTGCCTCACAATTCGACAGTTCCTCCAGCGTTTAAAAACAAAATAAAATATGTATTCATTGGGCTATGGCAGGCATGTAAACACCACACCCATTTCCCTTTTCCTCGTGAAAGCCTCGCGGGTGGTTAACCCCACCCATGCGGCCACACATCAGTGAGAGCGTGTGAAGGAAAGAGCTAGACCTCAGATGACGGGCAGGCAGGAGGAGGGTTGAGAACACGGGCTCCAAGGGTGGACGTCCGGGCTTCTACCTTGGCTTCTGCGTTCACCGGCCAAGGGCTGTGCTTCCGTTCCACGATCTGTAAGTGAGAGATCTGGGGTACCTGCCCCCACGGGGATTTCTAGGAGCACTGAAGGAGTTCGTATGTGCGCGGTTCTCAGAGCGGGTACCGCCAGGAATGGGAGCGCTGTGGTTGTTCCTGTGTTGCATGGAGCTTCCAGGATGGCGGCTCCAGGCGACGGTGGGGCTGGAAGCTTCGTACTGCACTGCCTGATCTGTGACCCCGCTAACTGCTGGCCGGAGGCTTTAGAAAACTCCACTGCAGGGGAAGGCTGCTTCATGAAAGCAGCTGTTGAGAAGGAGGGGTAGGCTTCAGAGCCTCATCTTCGTGAACAAAGGCCTTGAGGCGGCAAGGTGAGGGCGCTCGGGTCTCGGAGAAAACTAGACTCAAGAAGACTCAATCCCTGAACACCCATGAGACTGGGAGAAAAGCACCACCTTGCACCTATTCCGTGTATTTATTTCAGTCTTGCTAATCTTCTTATCGCCTTTTATGTATTCTTATAACCGAGCGTGATTTAATCTTTTATTTTGTTTTTAATTTTTTATATATATATATTTTTTGTTTTTATTTTTTTTAGAATAAAGAATCATTTTCATTTGTCATATGCATTTTCGGCATTTGTTTTTTTTTTGTAACTTGTTTTATTTTTTATTTTAAAAAATTTACATCCAATTTAGTTAGCGTACCGTGCAACAATGATTTCAGGAGTAGATTCCTTAGTGCCTCTTACCCATTTAGCCTGTCCCCCCCTCCCACACCCCCTCCCGTAACCCTCAGTTTGTTCTCCATATTTATGAGTCTCTTCTGTTTTGTCCCCCTCCCTGTTTTTATATTATTTTTGTTGCCCTTCCCTTATGTTCATCTGTCTTGTCTCTTAAAGTCCTCAGATGAGTGAAGTCATACGATTTTTGTCTTTCTCTGACCGACTAATTTCACTTAGCATAACACCCTCCAGTTCCATCCACGTAGTTGCAAATGGCAAGATTTCATTCTCTTTGATTGCCGAGTAATACTCCATTGTGTATATATACCACATCTTCTTTATCCATTCATCTGTCGATGGACATTTGGGCTCTTTCCATACTTTGGCTATTGTTGACAGTGCTGCTATAAACATGGGGGTGCATGTGTCCCTTCGAAACAGCACACCTGTATCCCTTGGATAAATGCCTAGTAGTGCAATTGCTGGGTCGTAGGGTAGTTCTATTTTGAGTGTTTTGAGGAACCTCCATACTGTTTTCCAGAGTGGCTGCACCACCTTGCATTCCCATGATTTAATCTCTTAAAATTTACTGTTATTTGAATCTAAAAACTTGCCGGTGAGTCAGGCTGGGGAAAATCAGAGGATTCTCGGAGGACGACTCCTTCCCCAGCAGCCCCCATGTGAGCTCCCTTGCCCTGCTTGTTCCCCTTCCTGCCCTCACGTCTGTCTCCTTCCTCCGGCTGCACCTCAGCCGATCTCCGCGGGAGCCCTGTGATGGGGAGGCCGTCCCTTCTCCCTCTCGTCCTGGGGCTGAACTGCTCTGTTGCTTCAGGACTGGAGATTGGCATTCGGGGCCCCCCAGGATGTGACCCAGCCTCTCTTTCCAAACCTCTTTCCCACCCCTGCCTCGAACATATCCTTCCCTCTCGCCAAACTGGACAGCTTGTATGGGAAAAGAAAGGAAAAACCATTAGGCCCTTAATGCAAAACCACAGTTAAAAAAATGTCCATGTGTCTACAAAGTTTGTGATTCCTTTTTTTCATCATGTTTCCTGACATGACTTCCCAGTTGTTCTATGTGCTGTCCCCCCCACCCACACCCATTGTCCAGCCTGGCTCCCCGGCATTGCCAGAGAGACTCAGGTCTGCACAGAGACCCTCCTGGCCTTCACTTTCCCATCCCTTTTGTCCTCTATCATTTTATGCTTCCTTTTTCTCTGTCTCATCTACTGGGCTCTGGATTCTTTGAAGGAGTAAGTCATTTGCCATCCATCCATCCATTCATTCATCCATTCCATTGAATGTCCAACACACCGGGCCTTTTCCTGTGCTATGACAACACCAAGATGAATAAGACAGGCCCTTGCCCCCAGAGAGTTCAACTCTCAGTGGAAGAGTTAAATAAAAAAGCCGGTGGTTCTTAGCCTCTTGGGGTCTTTGACCCATTGGAGATTTTAGTGAGTGCTTTTACCAGCGAGGGAGGGCACGCAAAATATCATCTGCCACGCGGGGTGCTTCCAGACCTTCCAAAGCTGTAGAGTGGGTTCAGAAACTCCGGATCTAAGGGAGCAGAGATGAACAGAGCACCCACTGTGCATCAGTCCCCGTAGAAGTTGCTTTACCTGTTATGTCTGTCGACCTCACACCCCCAGCCTCCCATGCTGCCTGGCATATGGGTTGGCACAGCCGGAGACTTGGGATGGGCAAGCCAGTGCCTGTGTGAGGGGCCCTGACTCGCCCAGAGCATTTGGCCACTGCTCGGGCCACTCCAGCCTTCCTGTCCTTGCCAGGTTGAGGGATGGAGGGGCAGAGTAGAGGCTGTTCTCAAAGGTTTTGTGTTTCTCTAAGAAATAGTTTCCTATTTTAGACTTGTCACTGGAACAGAATGGCCTCTGGCCAGCCAGCCTCACTTCGGGACGCAACTGTATTTGGGAGTTAAAATGTCACAGGCCTTTCACGTGAGAGCCTCTGTCTGGGCGCCCCCCTGACATTTACGCCTGTGTCTGCCCATTACAGCACCAGAGCAACTGGAGTGGGTGAGGATAGTCGCTCAGATTCACCCTTCCAGAGCCTAGAAGTAAGGAGAAGGGACAGCTCAGAGAGTGGGGAAGAGAGCACTCTAGTCTCCGGGGGATGTTGCCCCTAGGTCTCCCCACTACAGCACGGAGGCCGGACGCTGGTCCTTGAATGTAGCCATCTTGGGGTGTGTTTGCATGAAAGAACAATCTAGAAGTCTCTTCTTGGTCGCTTTTTCTTTTTTCTCCCTCCAGCAGAAGATTTGTGGTATCTGGGAGAAAAAAAAGAAAGGAAAAACTATTAGGTCTTGAATGCAAAACCACAGGACTTTTAAAAAAAGTGTTTATTTTTCTGCAAAGTTTGTTTTTCTTCCAATGGGAGCCAAGACGCTCTCTAAGGCCGGCCTCTGCTGGCAGCTGGGAGCAGTGGAAAAGATTGCTCTGTGTGGAAGAAGTTTGCTGACTGGGGAACAGCAGGCCCAACTTGACCGGGGGTCTGACTCACACATCTTCCTGAGAGTGGCTTGTGTGTGGGAGAAGAGGTTGTGTCTGAGGGGAAGGGGACCAGAAGGGACGATGCAAGCCATGTGTGGCCCATCATCACTGGAAAGAGAGCTTTCTGGACTTGAGGGCAAAAGTGATGGCTGCTGGTTCCTGAGTCCCTGCTGTACACCAAGCACTGAGATAGGTGCTTTCCATGTATATCCTCTGCTCCTCACCACAAAGCTTTGAAGTTGTTACTATTACTATGTCACAGATGGGAAAAGTTGAGGCTAGAGAATGTAAGTCCCGATCCCGCGGGGGCTAAGTGACACAGCTAGGATTTGACTCTGGGTCTGGTCTGATCGCACGCCTTTGCTCTGAAGTTCGGTTCGGCAGTGTGTCTCTCAAGTGACCTTGGGCAAGTTACTTAACCTTTCTGTGCCTCAGTTTTCCAATCTGTGAAATGAATAGAATGGGGTTTTTTTGAGGGTTCAGTGAAAGGTTTCTGCAAAGCTCGCAGGGGTCGTGCTTTCCACCCAATCGTTATGTGTATGCTATACTAATAGTAATAGTTATTATTGCAACGTTCACAGGCTTGTGCTTGGCAACTCAGTGTTGGAGGACAGGAAGGAGAAGGAGATTGGCCCCTCTCCTCAGCAGGTGCACAGTCCGGTTGCACGGACAGGCCCACCCTGGGGAGTTGCCTCACCTGGTGAGGTCCCGAGTGCCGAGTCCTCCATGATGGAGACTTCCGGCCATCACCACTGTCGTTCACAGGTGTGTACTGGGCCAAGTGTCCTGTCATTGAGGGGTTCACGGGGGAGGGTCACATGTACTTGCTACCCTGGGGGTGTAGGTACCTCATCGGGGAGAACAGATGGGTCAGCATATGATGACCACACGGTGTGATCAGAACCATGATGAAGGGACACACTGTGACCGTGTCCACCCTGCCCTCACACCCGCCCTGCATTCCACCTGGGCTCTGACCTCGGCTGTTTCCTCTTCTTAGAATGCTCTTCCACCCCTTCTTCCCCCCCCCCCCCCCACCCGGGGCCCCCTCCATCTCTCAGGACCGAGTCAGCTACCATCTTGCGGTTGGGGACCCCCTCTGCTCTGTTCCTCGTGCTCATTCCTGGCAGCCAGGATCTCCATCACAGCCTTGCCCTGGTCTACTCCTGGGCCACGCCCTACACGGTCTGGCCTGGAGTGCCTCACCCAGTGCCTGGCACATGCTTCGAGGTCTTCGCTGAACTTTTAGGACACTGATCTGTTCCCCTCGAGACTTTTTGTCGATCATGCCGAAGGAACTTCCAGAACTGGGTGATTTCCGGCTCTGACTGGAGGAAAGACGGAAGAGTTGGGTGGGCCCTCGCTGTGGCAGCAAGCCCAGGCACAGTGTGTACTTCTCGGAGGCTGACAAACATAGGTCAGAGACCAGGTTCATCGACACTTTCACTGATGACTTACCAGACTTATTTAACCCCAGTTTCCACATCTGTAAAAGAGGTAACAATTGTATCTACTTCATAGGCTTGCCAGGAACTTAAAGGAGATTTTATTTTATTTTTTTTTAATTTTTTTTAACGTTTGTTTATTTTATTTTATTTTTTTTAAAGTTGTTTTTTTTTTTTTTCAACGTTTTTTAATTTTTATTTTTGGGACAGAGAGAGACAGAGCATGAACGGGGGAGGGGCAGAGAGAGAGGGAGACACAGAATCGGAAACAGGCTCCAGGCTCTGAGCCATCAGCCCAGAGCCCGACGCGGGGCTCGAACTCACGGACCGCGAGATCGTGACCTGGCTGAAGTCGGACGCCTAACCGACCGAGCCACCCAGATGCCCCAAAGGAGATTTTAAATAGAAGGCACTTAGCACAAGGTGTCTGGCACGTGGTCAGAGCCCAATAAATGTCAGTTGTTGTTGCTGTTGTTACCATGGCAATGATGAGGCCGGCTCACCCCTGCTGGCCTGGTTGAACCCGCAGAGGTCAACTAGTTTATCTCTCCAAGACTGATTTTCTGCAGAGGTGGTAAGAGAGCCATTGAGGGAGCCTCTTCCTTGCTGGGGGAAGAGAATGTGTGTCCCTATGTAATAGGCACATTTTAGACACAGAGCCCCTGTGGGGGGCTCCTCCTCCAAGAAGCTTTCCCTGACCACGCCAGCGCGGCTCTTCTCTCCCCTTTTTGAGCTCTCCCGGCACGTAGCATCCGAGCTGCCCAGTTAGCACTTGATTACAGACTGTCTGGGTTGCTCTCTAATTGCTTTCTCTGTGTATGGGCTTGTCTGCCCGGCGAAATCACAAGATGTGTAAGAATAATTATTGCATCTCATTTGTGGCTCTCAAACACCTAGCTCCACACTTTCCACGTTGTAGGAATTTAACAAGTGATATGCCGATTTGACCTGCCTAAAAACATTTGGTGTTTACCCGTCATAAGAGAAGCACTAATAGTAGAAAGGCAGAATTCACAGAAACAGAAATGCAAATGGCCGAGAATATGAAAAATAATGTTTCATCCGGCTTATTAGAAATCAAAGACATGTAAATGAAATTGGAATCCCATTTTCCTTATTAATCGGCACTCATTTAAAAATTGTAACAGTGCTGGGGAGGGGAGGCGGAGCTCTGTCAAACATCACTGGTGGGAGGACAATGTCATCCTTTTGGTGATAATTTGCAGTATACAGCAAGAGTCTAAAAAAAAAGGGCCATGCTCTCTAACTCAGTAATACCACTTTAAGAACTATTTCCCAGGAAATACTAAGAGATATGGACAAAGCCTTATGTGCAACGAAGGTCATTACACTGTTATTTCTATTTATTTATTTTTATTTAGTTTTTAATGTTTATTTTTTGAGACAGAGAGATAGAGCGGAGCTGGGGAGGGGCCGAGAGAGGGAGACACAGAATCTGAAGCAGGCTCCAGGCTCCGAGCTGTGAGCACAGAGCCCGATGCAGGCCTCGAACGGACAAACCGCGATATTTATGACCTGAGCCGAAACAGGATGTTTAACTGACTGAGCCACCCCAGGCGCCCCTCACACTGTTATGTGAGGGGTAAATAGGGTAAATAAATTACAGCATAGTGGGGAGTAGTAAGGCTCAATAGAATAAGGTTTTTATTTGAAAAGATGTCAACTCTTCTCCTCATGAAAACAATGAAGATTAAAATATGATACTATCTTTAACTACAAAAATTTAAAAGTAAAAAATGTGATAAAACACCACCTCATAGAACGGACTTTTCAAAATACCGTTGAGGATTTTTGAGGCGATTATCATCATCAACAATTTTGCAAAAGCAGAATTTAAGAACTTTCGTGCAAATTTTAAAAATGTGCATACCTTTGACCTAGAAATTGTGCCCTTAGGAATCTAATCCATAGATATGCCCACCTGGATTCTCACAGATATTTGCACAAGGTTATTTATTGTGGAGTTGTTTGTAATAGCAAAAATCTGAAACCAATTCAAATGCAGATCGGTAGAAGACTGAAGAATGAGGTGGAACTTAGTTGTGCATAAGGAAAACACTTAAGGTAGGTTAAGGGGAAGAAAAAACAATGTGCAAGGGAAGATCTGTAAGCTACATTGCTAAATGAATAGTCACGATTGGTACATATGACATACTTCCATTTGTGTAAGATTAATGGAAAGTCTGAGAAGAAGATATAAACATAAATATTAATGAAGGGCTCTGGGAGAGGCAGTAGGTGTAGCGTTTAAAAGCACAGATTCATGGGATGCCTGGTGGCTTAGTCAGTTAAGCGTCTGACTTCAGCTCAGGTCATGACCTCGCAGTTTGTGGGTTCGAGCCCTGCATCAGGCTCTGTGTTGACAGCTCAGAGCCTGGAGCCTGCTTCAGATTCTGTCTCCCTCTCTCCTCTGCCCCTCCCCCATTCACGCTCTGTCTTTCGCTCTGTCTCAAAAATAAATAAACATTAAAAAAAAAAAAAAGCACAGATTCATTAGCCAGATTACTGGAGTTCAGTTCCCGGCTCTGCCACTTTTGAGCTGTGTGACCATGTGTGAGTTGCTTAACCTCTCTGTGCTTCAGTTCCTTCATCTTTAAAACACTGGATGTGTGAGCAATTCTTATGATTTTTTAAACAAAAAAGTAAACTTTTGAGGGTGGTCACCTTGAGGCAGTGAAGCTGGGAGTCTAATTTTCATTGTATAACTTAGGAAGCGCACATGAGTTTTTATCCATGTACACGTGCTGGCAGGAAACAGATGGCATAGTCCACCTGGGTAACTTGACGAGAGGCGGACGAAAGACTTTTATGCTCATGTGGGCAGGGCTTAGGGGGCAGCACTCCAGGATTAGCAACAGCAGGGAGCTTCAGCACCTCGAGGCCTGCAGGGCCAAGGGAAAGGCTTTGTTAGTCAGAGCTGGAGAGCCAGCTGTGAGGAGAGGGCTTCCGACAGGGGCTGTGGCTCTGGGGAATAGGAGGTAGCCAACCTGTCCCAGCCCCAGCAGGAAGGGACCCCGGGGGATTAAAACTGATCTCCTGCCATGCCTCCCATTGGCAGGACCCAGACAGATGCCCGAGGGCGAAGGAACAGGTGCAGGCATCCATACCCATCAGCCCACTGAGGCCTGGGGCAGGGAGAGGAGGGGAGGAGAGCGCATCTGGACAGAGTCCAGCCCCTGGGGTAATACACATGACCCCTACCTCTAAGAGTGTGAGAATGAAAGAAGTTAATACGTAGAAACTCCTGGAACATGGTAACTGTCCTGTAAATGTAAATACCAGTCCCGGCATTATTCTCTGGGTAGCAAAGCCTAATGAAGACATCCCACACACGCATACTATTTCCACAGTAGTTTATAAAAATTCTGTTTTTGAAGAATTTTTAATGACATGGGAAAATTCTTATGGTATGACATTAAGAGAAAAAATACAAAATTGTATATTGGGTATGATTTCAAATTTGTGGAAACAAACCACAGGCAAGCAAACCATACTTGCACAGGATAGAGAGACTGGGAAAATATCTGCACATGTCCATCATGGTTGTTCCTGAGTGGTGGGACTGTGGGTAATTCAAAAATGTTCTTCTTCATACTTTCTATATTTTAGTAATTTTCTACAATGAGTATGTTTACTTTACCAAAAAAGAAGAAAAAGAAGGAGGAGGAGGTGGTGGAAGAGGAGGAGGAGGAGGAGGAGGAGGAAGGGGAAGGGAAGGGGCAGGGAGAGGGGAGGGGGATGAGGAAGAAGAAGGAGGAGGAGGAGGAGGAGAAGGAAGGGCAGGGGAAGGGGCAGGGGGAGGAAGAAGAAAGGAACATTTGACAAAGAAAGCATGAGACAGCCCATACCCTTCAACGGCTCATCATGGATAAATATTATCTGTGCTGTAACAAGCTTATGTTAGGTTTTTCCATTACTCATCCTGTTTGAATATGAGGAAACTGAGGCACAAAAAAGGTAAGTGACTTGCAGCCGTTCGCCTGGGGAAGAAATGACCCAGCTGGGATTCAGATTGAGGAGTCTGATTGCCCGTGCTGCCCTCTGAAAAACCTCACCACGTTGTCACCTCCTTAGACAATGAAGTCCAAACTTTCACCGAAGCCATTCACCATTCCAGCCTCACCTCTGGCCACTCTGACTGCTCCTACCCCTTACGGCACAGGGATCCCCTAAGACGTCAGCACTGCCACACTAGCCCTCAGGAAGGCTGTTCCCTCTTTGGGGAACGTCTTTCTCTCCTTGTTACCTGGCTTATGTGTCTTCCTTCTTCAAGACCCAATCCCGATGTTACCTGCCTTAAGGAGCCCTCCCTGACCTCCTCTGGCTGCACTGGGCGCCTCTCCTGGGCGCCTGTAGCTCCTGTGCCTAATCTTCTCTGCATTTAAGTCCCTCTTTAAAAATTATTATTATTATCATAATCAGTGTTGTTGCTTTGTTTAAAGTACAGTTGATGCTTGGACGACCCAAGGGTTAGGGATGCTGACACATCATGCAGTTAAAATTCTACACATAATTTTGACTCCCTCCAAACTTAATACCAGTAAGAGCCCGCTGTTGACTGAAAGTCTTACTGATAATATAAACCATAGATTAATACATATTCTGTAGGTTATACACATTATATATATATATATATATATATATTCTTACAATAAAAAGCTAGAGAAAAGATATTAAGAAAATCATAAGGAAGAGAAAATACATTTACAATATTATACTGTATTTATGGAAAAAATTTGCATATAAGTGGATCCGTGCAGTTCAAACCTGTGTTGTTCAAGGGTCACCTCTATTCCCTTTCTTCCATCAAACTGGAAGTTGATGTATGCTGGCTGGATTAGGTCTGCAGATTCTTAAATTACATGGTGCTAAAGACAATGAAATTGTCTTTAAATTTAAACATTGGGAGGTCTTGCATAAATCTCTTCATTATTGACTTCTTTTAAAAATTTTTTTGATGTTTATTTTTGAGAGACAGAGAGACAACAAATGGGGGAGGGGCAGAGAGAGAGGGAGACAGAGAATCTGAAGGAGGGTCCAGGCTCTGAGTTGTCAGCACAGAGCCTGACACGGGGCTTAAACCCATGAACCACAAGATCATGACCTGAGCTGAAGGTGGACGCTTACCTGAGCCACCCAGGCGCCCCTATTTTTGATCTCTTTTTAAAACTATCTGGCAACACTGGGTATATGCTCTTGAATGGTAGCAATTAGAAGGAGCTGGTCGAGGCTGTTTCCTTTAGGTGAGGACAGTTGGCCATCTTCTTTATGACTCCCTGTTGTCTTACGTCAAGCTAGTTCCACTGACTTGCTTACTGGCCTGGCTTCTGGGATTGAGAGCCCTTTTTGAGCTTAGTGTCTTAAATAACCATTTACCTATCTCATGATTCTGTGAGTCAGCAACTTGGGCTGGGCTCATCTGAGTGGTTCCTCTGCTGGTGTCATTTGTCTGAGGCCGGCTGGCTGTTGGCTGGAGTAAAGAGGCAACGTGAGCCTCATCAGGCTAGCCTGAGCTGCTTCATATGGTGTGGTAGCAGGGTTCCCCCAGAGCAAGCAGAAAGAAGGCTGGGCTCAATGTCCACATGCTTTTCAAGCCAGGGGCTTTCAAGGCCCGTGTACTAATGTTCCACTGGTCAAAGCAGATCCCAGGGGCAAGCCAGAGTCAAGGGGTAGAGAAATGAACTCCCTTCTTGGATTGGAAGAGCTGCAAAGTGACATTGCAAGGATGTAGGCATGCAGGGGTGAGAATTTGTGCTCATTTTTGCAGTCTGCCATAAGCAAGGACCTCGTCTTACTTACTGCCACTCATGGCAAAACACAGGATCGGACCTGTGGAAGGATAATCAGTAAAAGTTTGTTTAATTAAGTGGAAACGAATGCAAATGAACTTATTTATCTCTGGCTTTGGAGTCTTTCCTCAACTGACTCTTCTAGCCTTCATAAACTTACCTTGCAGCTTCAGAGGCCCCTTGTGCTGAGGAAAAGCAGGGTGGGTGGGGCCTCTCAGGACCCCAAAGGTGCTGGCTGGGGCCCGCGTTGGGTTAAGGCGCCATCCCAGGCTGAATTATCTGGAGCAAGAAGCCACCGTTGGATCTGTGGCCATTCTCAGCAAATACCAATGAAGCCACAGCGGAAATTCTGGTTTATTGGAGTGGTCCCCTGTGATTTTGAAATCGTGGCAAGATCATCTAAAGATGATCTTAGTTTTGGGTGGGGAAGTGGGTGAGAAACCACTTGCTGATGGGCTGTGCCTATCATAGAGTTCTGCCCTTGCTCCTGGCATGGCCCTGGCCACAGCCAAGACCACGGCCACCTTCAGGCAGTGCCAGAGATAGAGGTATGGATGATGACAAAGTGGCTCAGCCCTGGTAATACAGGATGACTTGGACCTCTGCTCTTGAGGTGGCCAGCTAGTGAGCCCTGGGCCAGTGAGTTCTAGTTCCTGCCACTGCCTAGCTCTCTCTCTGAGCTCAGCCTCCTGCAGTATCCTGGGAGGTGGACGGGTGCAATGCCTCCGAGGCATCCTTCCAATGCTGAGGCATCAAGAACTTGTACACATGTAAGATGCCCTTTGCATCCTGTCCGGGATGTTCACAGGCCCCCGTCAAAGTCACCACTTTCTCATCGGCTCCCATGATTCAGTTACGCACCTCCTTTGAGCCTTTGCTCAGATGTCACCTTCTCAGTGAGTCTTACCCTGACCACTCCACTCCCCTTCAGGACCTTCCTACTTACCCTGCTCTCCTCTTTCTTTTTTGCATCGTCCTTATGATCTTCTGCCCATCATCTACTCCACTCATGTAGTGTTTATTGTAGTGTGTGTCTTCCACTCCTAGAACACAAGTGCTATTGGGTAGAGATCCAGGAGCAGTGCCTGGGACAATGCCTGGTACATCAGTAAACAGCACACATGTGCTTCAATACTGTCGGTTAGAGCCAAGAGTGCCCTACTGAATGCCCGAGGTCAAGCTTGAAGAAAATCAAAGAAACTCAACCTACTGACATCCAAACAAGGAAATTAAATCTGTGAAGTTCAACCATATGCAGATTCCAGCATAAACAAGATCCACCCCAGTATACCTCATAGGTGCTGTTCCCACCCCTGGGCCTCCTGTTTCTGAGTCAGTGTGGCACCAAAGGAGCCCTGGCTGACCTGCCTGTGGGTCTTGGATGTGTTGTTCCCTGTCGATGGTGCTTGGCTTCCTGTTGGCCACTTGAAGTTAATATACATCGGGTCTGAAAGGATCCAATGAGAAAACAGATGGGGGCAAAATGAACAAAGTTGAATGGGTTCCCCAGCATCAAGGGTAATGACCCTGAAGTCCTTTTCTGCATCCTAAGGCTCCCTGCCACTCTCTCTAGAGGCTGCCTAGTACCCACTGGAGAAGAAAGCCAAGAAACCTTCTGTCTGAGTTTTGCTAGAGCTGTGGCTGGAGGCGGCATAAGGTAGCAAGACTAGCTGCACCTGTGTCTTGCCTCCACCCCATCTTAGTGGCGTGACCTTGGGTATGCTGTTCACCCTCACTAAGCCCCAGTTCCTTCCCTGGAAAATGGGAGTTGATAATTGTAACAACTTGCTAGGACTGTAAGGATTTAGAGATATGGTGCTCAGTGCTATGTTTGACAATGGAAAGTACTCAAATGATTTTTGCTATCGAAATGACTGCTGGCATTCATACAGCATTTTGCATTTCTTAAAGGGCTTATACAAACATCATTTTAGTTCATTTTAACCACACCAGTTTGAGAAAGAATTGAAATCGCCCTTATATATAGGAGGATACTGAGATTCAGAGGCAAGTAGGGACTTACCCCAGGTCACAAAGTTGGTGAGTGACAGAGCCCAGACAAACCTGGGACATAGCTCACCAGAGCCCAAATCAACACTTGCTGCTCTAGATTTCTATCTTCTATGAACTAAAAGGAAGTAGGGATTTATTTGTTTTTGGTTGTTGTTTGTTTTTAGGTGACACCGCTGAATGAAGCTTGAATTAGGGCTGTGCTCTGCTCTGAGACACATGCACTGAATCAACAAGCTTTTAATGAGGATCTAAAGACCATCTGGGTGCCCCGCCTGGTACTGTGGTCAGGGTGGGGAGAAGAGAAGTTGGGGGTGAGGGGAGGTCCCTCAAGGTGAACCTTATTTGGGATAGCCCCTCATCCTTCAAAGCCCAGCACAAACCCAGCCCTAGGACTCCGTTCCCAGGGTGGGAAAGGGAGGGAGCTAGGTCCTGTTGAACACCTAGCATGTATCAGGCATTTACATATGTCATCATATTCAGTCCTCAAAAGAACCTTTGGCAGAATTTCCATTTTACTGATGAAGAATCTGAGGATAGAGAGTTTAAGGAACTTGCCCAAGGTCACAGCTAGGGTGTGGTAGAGCCAGTCATGCCCCAGGTCTGCCTCGTGCCAAACTATCTTCTCCTTCTTGTACTGACAACAGTCCCCTCAGCAGGGGCTTGGAACTCGCCAAACACTTCCACATCTCATATTATTCTTTACTTGCTTCCCCTTTAGACAAAACTCCTTGAGGACAGGGACTGTATTGTCTGTCTCGTAACTCTCCTGCCTGGGATTTTCCTTATGAATAGTGCCTTTGTGTCCTGTTTAAGAAATCTCTCCCTGCTCCCAGTTCATGGGGATGTCCTCCCATGTTATATTCTAGGAGCTTTGTGGTTTCCTGTTTCACTTGAAATTTACAACTCATTTTGAATTGATTTTGTATGGTGTGAGGAAGAGATTAGTTTTAATATTTTCCCATATTGTAAGCATTTGATTGAGTCCTATCTATGAAAAGGTCCATTCTTTCTCCAGTGCTCTGGGGTGCCATCTTTGTCTTTAATCAAGCGCCCATAAAAGCATGAGTTTATTTCTGATATTTTTTTCCCATCAACCTATTCACCTATCCTTGTATCCAATACCAACTTGCTTTAGTAACTGTATCTTGGTAAGTTTTGTACCTGGTAAAGTAGGTCTTCCCATCTCCTTCTTTCTTTCAGGAGTGTCTTGGCTGCTCTTGGCTCTTTGCATTTCTATATATAAATTTTAGCATCAGCTTGTCGATTACCATAAGCTTACCATTGGGATTTTGATTGAAATTGCACTGGATCTATAAATCAAGTTGAGGAGAACTGACATCTTTGCAATATTGAGTCTTTCAATCTATGAATTTGGACTATCCTTCCATTTTTAAATGCTTCTTTAATTTTTCTCAATAACTTTTATGGTTTTTAAAAAAATGTTTATTCTGAGAGAGAGAGAATGTGTGGGTGCACACATGTGTGCACATGAACATGAGCAGGGGAGGGGCAGAGAGAGAGAGGGTGAGAGAGATTCCTAATTAGTCTCCATACTCAGTGTGGAGTCTGACAGGGGGCTTGATCTCACAATTGTGAGATCATGACCGTGAGATCATGACCTGAGCCAGAATCAAGAGTCGGATGCTTAACCTACTGAGTCACCCTTATTCTTAGATATTTAAAATTTTTTAGTGCTGTTGTAGTTGCCATTTTAAAATTGTTTGGTACAAATTTATAGAAATAAAATGGAATTTTAGATTATTGATCTTATATCTGTCAGCCTTGCTAAAATTTTACCTTTAAGTCTGCATAGTCTGATATTAACAAAGCTATACCAGCTTTAAAAAAATTGGTTTGTATGTTATAATTTTTGCATTCTTTTTTTTTAAATATAATATATCGCCAAATTGGTTTCCATACAATACCCAGTGATCATCCCAATAAGTGCCCTCCTCAATGCCCATCACCCACTTACCCCTCTCCCCCACCCCCCCCCCATCTACTTTTAGTTTGTTCTCAGTCCTTAAGGGTCTCTTATGGTTTGTCTCCCTCCCTCTCTGTAACTTTTTTTTCCCCTTTCCCTCCCCCATGGTTTTCTCTTCAGTTTCTCAAGATCCACATATGAGTGAAAACATATGGTATCTGTCTTTCTCTGCCTGACTTATTTCACTTAGCATAACACTCTCCAGTTCCATCCACGTTGCTACAAATGGCCAGATGTCATTCTTTCGCATTGCCAAGTAGTATTCCATTGTGTATATACACCACATCTTTATCCGTTCGTTAGTTGATGGACATTTAGGCTCTTTCCATAATTTGGCTATTGTTGAAAATGCTGCTATGAACATTGAGGTACAAGTGCCCCTATGCATCCAGATGGCCAACAGACACATGAAAAGATGCTCAACGTCACTCCTCATCAGGGAAATACAAATCAAAACCACACTGAGATACCACTTCACGCCGGTCAGAGTGGCTAAAATGAACAAATCAGGAGACTATAGACGCTGGAGAGGATGTGGAGAAACAGGAAACCTCTTGCACTGTTGGTGGGAATGCAAACTGGTGCAGCCGCTCTGGAAACCAGTGTGGAGGTTCCTCAAAAACAGATCTACCCTATGACCCAGCAATAACACTGCTAGGAACCTTTCCATTCTTTTATTTTCAGTCTTTCAGTATAATTGTATTTTAGGCATTTTTCTTATAAGCAGCGTAGAGTTCGGTTCATTTTTAATAGAGCCTGGCAATTTTTAAATCTATTTATTGGAAGTCATTAGGTCATTAATAGTTTAATGTAACTACTAAAATATTTGGGTTTAAATCTACATCTTACCATTTTTTTTCTATTTGTCCTGCCTGTTTTATGTTTCTCCTTCCTTGTTTGCTTTTTTTTCTGAATTTATCGAGCATCTTTATTGTGTAATTTATCTCCTTAATTAGCTTTGTTGTTATACGTTCTGGTACTCTCCTTTAAGTGATTCATCTAGAGTTTTAAAAATATGCTGCTGACTATCAAACATTACATAGAATTTAAATTTATACTTTTATTTCATCCTGAAAATACAAGGATCTTAGAGCACTTTAATTGCATTTCTCAAATTTAATGCTATTGTTTTCATGTGTCTTAATGCCCCGTATTTCTAAACCACACAAGATATTACTATTATTATTTTATACCATCAATATTCTTTTATATTTAGCCATATATTCAGTCTTTTTGTTGTTCTTCATTTCTTCCTGCTTATGCAAATTTCCACCTGGAATCATTTTCTTTTCTTTCTTTTTTTTTTGAGAGAGAGAGAGAGAGAGAGAGGGCATGCCTGGGCGTGCACCTGCACACGCACCCATGAATGGGGAGGGACAGAGGGAGAGGGAAAGAGAGAGAATCCCAGGCAGGCTCTGTACTCAGTGCAGAGCCTGATTCAGGGCTCAACTCATGAACTGTGAGATTGTGACCTGAGCCCAAATCAAGAGTCACATGCCTAACTAACTGAGCCACCCAGGTGCCCCAAGAAGTAAACGATTAATCCAACTGCTGCTCCTTTGATGGCAAAATGTCCTTCTTCTCTGGTTGTTTTGAAGATTTTCTGTTTTTGTTTTTCAGCAGCTTAACTATAATATGGCGCAGTTTACTTTGAATTAATCCTTCTTTGGTTTTGCCATGTTTATTGATCCTGTGGCTTGTTTCTGTTGCATTTCCTCTCTTCTCTCTATCTGGGACTCTAATTACAGGCCTGTCATATATTCTTTTTGTATTTTACAATCCTCTGTCTCTCTCTACGTTGTTGTTCTGGATATTTTCTTTGAACCTCCTAGCTCATTCATTCCGTCTTCAGCTACATCTAATGTGCCGTTAAACTGATCCGCTAAATTCTTGATCTCACATATTTTGATTTTCAGTTCTGGAATTTCCACTTCATTCTTTTTCCTTGCTTTATTTTCTCTGTTGCCATTCTTCACCTTGCCTTATAATTCCTTAAACATATTAGGCCTGGTTATTTTAAAGTCTATGTCTAACAAAATAAGCTGGCTCTCCCTTGGGTCTGTCTCTATTACTTCATGTCTTTTAATTCACATAATCTCATGTGGCTGGTTATTTAGATTGCGTTCTGAGCATCGCGTGTAAAAAACTGTAGAGATAAGCAGTTGTCCTGGGCTGATACTATCTTTGACCAGAGGAGATTTACATTTGCTTCCTGCAGGTGGTTATGGCCATGACACTATCTATTCTGGATCACATTCATCCTGTAAGTGATTGAGATCATTTAAAGCTGGGCTACCATCCCTGTTGGTGCAATGTATTTTCTGTTCTCCCTTTCTCCTGGGGGTAGCCCATTAGAGTCTCAGCCAAAAGCCTTCTTGGCAGGCCCTGGGCTCCCAGTTTTGTCCCCTTGGTTTTGTGAGTCTGTTGAAAGCTCTGTTCAGCATCTCAGCCTCTCAACTACCTCTACTGAAATCAGCAGATACATCCAGGGATAAAGCAGCCTCAAATGCCAAGCACAGCTGTCTGAGTTTCCTTCTCTCAGTTTGTTCCCATAAGTCTTCACTGTCCTGTTGGTTTGCCAATGCCTTTGAACAGATGGGTTTTGTTATAATTGTTCAACTCTTCTAGTTCTTATCAGGGGAGTTTGGTCTGAATTAACTAGCCTGCCAATACCAGAGACCATATTGAATTATGAATAATAGCAACAATGATAAAATTATGGTGACCACAGAGATGTGTTGATAAATGCTTAAAACCATCTCTCAAAATTGTGTGTGTATATAAAACAAATTTTATAGACATACAGAATGTGTAGCACACAATTTATAAATAATACTAAAATACAAAGCACATTTTATTATTAACTCCACATAGCCAATTCATTCTTACAGGATGCTTTTTTTTGATTTCCTATTTGTGGCCAACCTATGGTTGCAACTGAAAAATGAGCATGGTTCTATCTCTCTTTCTCTCAGCTTCCTCTTTTTCCATAACTTTATCTTCTAGTTCACCTATTCTCTCCTCTGCCTCTTCAATCCGAGCCGTCGTGGTTTCCATTTTATTTTGCATTTCGTTTAAAGCGTTTTTCAGCTCCTCGTGACTGTTCCTTAGTCCCTTGATCTCTGTAGCAAGAGATTCTCTGCTGTCCTCTATACTGTTTTCAAGCCCGGCGATTAATTTTATGACTATTATTCTAAATTCACTTTCTGTTATATTATTTAAATCCTTTTTGATCAGCTCATTAGCTGTTGTTATTTCCTGGAGATTCTTCTGAGGGGAATTCTTCCGCTTGGTCATTTTGGATAGTCCCTGGCGTGGTGAGGACCTGCAGGGCACTTCCCCTGTGCTGTGGTGTATAACTGGAGTTGGTGGGCGGGGCCGCACTCCGACCTGATGTCTGCCCCCGGCCCACCGCTGGGGCCACAGTCAGACTGGTGTGTGCCTTCTCTTCCCCTCTCCTAGGGGCGGGATTCACCGTGGGGTGGCGTGGCCAGTCTGGGCTACTTGCACACTGCCAGGCTTGTGGTGCTGGGGATCTGGCGTATTAGCTGGGGTGGGTAGGCAAGGTGCACAGGGGCAGGAGGGGCAGGCTTAGCTTGCTGAAATGAGCATGGTTCTGACATAGATGTTGGTTGATAATTTTGTTTCTATTAACAAGTAAGATGAAAGTAAAACAAGAAAGATGTATGTCAGAACTTTACTCATTCATCAATGATGTGAACAGATTCTTTGCTGATTCAACGTGATAGTTTTTTTTTTAATTTTTAACATTTATTCATTTTTTGGGAGACAGAGTGAGACAGAGTACGAATGGGAGAGGGGCAGACAGAGAGGGAGACACAGAATCTAAAGCAGACTCCAGGCTCTGAGATGTCAGCACAGAGCCCGATGCAGGGCCCAAACTCACAAACTGTGAGATCATGACCTGAGCCGAAGTCGGATGCTTAACTGACTGAGCCACCCAGGCGCCCCATCAACATAATAGTTTTTGAGCACTGGAAGAGTATTCCCTCAATTTTTTGTGTTATAGACATGACAATTTTTAGGTTTATTTGCATTGTGAATATCTTCTCCATCACTTGCTTAAATCTAGATGATCAAGAAAACAATAAATCAAGCCCTGATTTGTAGCTTTCTCAAGTTCTGAGGTGTAAATACTCCTGTCATGGCTGATTTCAAGCTACGAAGATGCCATCACTAAACACAGAGCTGGGGAGGGAAGCACGAAAGCACATCACTCTACAGTATTTCCACCGTCTGGAAACAATAGATGTAAATAACCTCAAGACAATAGATAATCATAATAAAATGTAAATAATTAGGAAATGGTGGGCTTTGAGTATTACAGTTTTTAAAATATAATTTCTTTTACTTAAACATTTTTAAAATTTATTTTGAGAGAGAGCATGAGTAGGGAAGGGGCAGAGAGAGGTAGAGAGAATCGCAAGCTGGCTTCACGTTATCAGAGTGGAGCCCGATGTGGGGCTCAAACACATGAACCAGGAGATCATGACCTAAGCCGAACCAAGAGTCAGACGCCTAACTGACTGAGCCACCCAGGCATCTCAAATATAATTTCTTTAATTGTTTAAGTTTATATATTTAAATTTTTTATTAACTTGTTTTATTCTTTATTTTTTAAAATTTACATCCAAATTAGTTAGCATCTAGTGCAACAATGATTTCAGGAGTAGATTCCTTAGTGGCCCTTACCCATTTAGCCCATCCCCCCTCCCACACCCCCTCCAGTAACCCTCTGTTTGTTCTCCATCTTTATGAGTCTCTTCTGTTTTGTCCCCCTCCCTGTTTTTATATTATTTTTGTTGCCCTTCCCTTATGTTCATCTATTTTAAATTTTTTAAAATAATTTTTTAAAGTAGGCTTCACACCCAATATGGAGCCCAAAGCCACACTTGAACTTAAGATCTGAAATCAAGACCTGAGCTGAGGTCAAGAGTCAGACGCTCAGTGACTATGCCACCCAGGTGCTCCTATATATTTTAATTAAAAAAAAAAAAAAAAACTTAAAAAAAATGTTTATTTATTTTTGAGAGAGAGAGAGAGAGACGACAGAGACAGAGACAGAGCATGAGCGGGGGAAGGGCAGAGACAGAGAGGGAGACACAGAATCTGAAACGGTCTCCAGGCTCTGAGCTGTCAGCATAGAGTCTGACAGCAGGCTTGAACTCAGGAACAGTGAGATCATGACCTGGCCGAAGTCGGATGCTTAACCGACTGAGCCACCTAGATGCCCCCTATATATTTTAATTTTTTTTTAATATTTTAATCCGTAGTGGCCGCTGTTTCAACAACTGGCTCGTACAATTCCTGAAGACGTATAATCAGCTCCCAAGGTGGTATGAGCTGACTCCAATACGCCACTTGAGCACCAATCACTACATTTCCTCTGTGTCAGACGCCATGCCAGTCTACACATTCAGTGTGACGTTTAGTCATGACGATATAAGGGAAGTTGAGGTATGCCCTGTTTTTGTTGGTATAGACTCTGGAACTCAGAGAAGTTAAATACTTTGTCCAAGGACACAACTTGAATCCAGACCCGTCTGACTTGATCACTGATGATGACCATAAAGACAATGGTAATAATAGTGATAATAATGATAACGTAACATGTATTGAATAGTAGCTTAGTGGCAGGGTTTTATGTAGATTAGTTCTTGTAATGCCCTTAACTCTTTTAACTATCACCTGTGTTCTCTTTAGCCAAAGTGGCTAGTACTTCAAGAAATAGGGAGAAATAGGAAATTCTCCCACGGGAGATGGGATGGGGACCAGGAGTCAGTGGAGGTCAGACGGCAGGGCAAGGCCAGTCTCTCCTGCATAGTCCCAGCTCCTTGGGGCTCTCTGGATGGTCTGCAGGGAATCTTTGAGGCTCTCTGTCATCGCCGGCCCAGGTGTGTGCCTGCTGAAACACACCGGTGGGCCCTTCTGGATGGCGGGTCTGAGCACCCCCGAGGAAGCAGTGTCTCTGTGGCAGGGTTGTCCCGAGAAGAGTCGGTGCCTGGGAAGGGTGGTAGGTGCTCTGCCCCGGGAGGTAAGAAAGAGCAGAGGCAAGAGCCTTTGCAGGGACGCCGTGACTCCGGTCTTTCTCGCCCCACACCCTCTTGTAATTCTCCTGCTAATCCTGTTGGCTCTGCCTTCAGGGGTCTAGAATCTGACCATTTCTCACCACCCTGGTACCACCCCAGTCCAAGCTACCACCGGCTCTTGCTGAGACTAGGGCAGGCAGTCGCCACCTCAGTGAGCTAAGTCAGTTCGTGTCACTCCTCTGCTCAAACCCTCCGCCACTCCCCCATCGCATTTGGAGTGGACCTGGCCCCTCTTTCCACCCTGCCTCCATCTCCCGCCTCACCCCTGGGTCCCCTCTGCCCGGGCCCTGCCATTCTGCCTGCTGTTCCACAGACGCTCCAGCCTCTTTCCTCTAGACATCCTCACAGCTCGCTCGTTCAGGGCTTCCCTGCGGGTCTTCGCTGGCCACCCCCTTCCAAATCACCAGCCCCCTCGCTCCTTTCCTCCTTCCTTGCTCTGTTTTTATTCACAGCACATACCTCTGCCTGACGTGCCATCAGTTCCCATCACTGTTTTGTCTATCGCCGTTTTCCCCCCAGAAGGTAAGCTCCAACAGGGTATGCTCTCTGTCTCTTGTTCACTGTGGTGTCCCCAGACGCAGGACGAGGTCCTTGGCACTCAGGGCGTACTCGTCACCGAGCGAGGGATTCCTGTCCTAGATGGAGGCTCAGCTGCCTGGCTTTTGAACTCAAGTCTGATTCTATGAAAACTGCAGTGGCCTTGGGCCCTGAGAAAGTGGAGATCCAATTCTCCCTCTCTTCCTCCCGTTTGGCCATCCTGAATGCCTGATGCTTCTGTCTCCTCACTGTCCCTCAATCGTCAGCCACCACTGTAGCCCCCGAAGTGTTCCTGCCTCCACCATCCCCGGACCCAGTCCCCCCAAACCCCAGGCCTTCCACCCGGCCTCTGGGGGCCCCACTGACCTGTGCTCCTACTCCCCAGCCAGAGGTCCAGGGACCCACAGCTGTCCAGGAAGGCAAGGCAGGTTTGCGTGACAGGCCCTGGGATTTGTTCTAAGTCAATGTGGAACCAACCCATGACCTTTGTTTGGGGTCATGGAAATGTGCTTCTGCCTCGGTGGGACTCCCATCTGCCCACCCCCCCCATCTGGCCTCCCCCCTCCGTGGTTCTTCTCTTCTCTCTCCCGGGTCCCTCTCCTTCGCTTCTACTCAGGGCCTCCGCTTGCCTCTCTCTAATCATCTTCCTGCTTCTTTTCAGTCCATCTCACTCTCTCTTGTTCTCTCTCCCCAACCCTCTGCCTCTCCACCATCCCTGTCCCTGCACCGAGGCCTTGGCTGCCCTGTGCTTGCCTCTCTTCCTCACCCTCTGTCTCTGTCTCTCTGTCTTGTCGTGTCTCTGAGACTCTCCACCCCAGCATGTCTTTGCTCCTAAGTTCTTGTTCTATCCCGTTCTGTCCCAGTCTCTGTGTGTCTGTCTCAGTTTTCCTGTCTGACTCTCCGTGTCTCTCTGCCACTGTCCCCCGCGTCTCTGCCTCTCTTTGACTCTGCATCTCTGTCTCTGCGGCTCACCCCCTGTCTTTGTGCCTCTCTCATCCCCTCTGCAACCCCCAAGACTGACAGGGTCTGAGTGGAATCGGAGGAAAGCCTGCGAAGCTTCCCTTCCAGCACCCAGGAGCCCCGTCGCCCCTCGGCACCTGCACGGCCTCTGCCCGCTGGAATGTGCTCGGGCTGAGGCCCGGAGCGGAGGAAATCCATTTGTTATTTCTGATGGAGACGGCCCCTTCCCAGGAGGCCTTGGGCC
The DNA here is from genome assembly GCF_018350155.1 of Leopardus geoffroyi. Taxonomy (NCBI): domain Eukaryota; kingdom Metazoa; phylum Chordata; class Mammalia; order Carnivora; family Felidae; genus Leopardus; species Leopardus geoffroyi. The sequence goes on from NC_059328.1 coordinate 37,828,659, forward strand.
CCCTCAACTCCCCCTTGCCTGCCCATGAACTCTGGGAGCACCTGAGGGAGAGTTGCTTGCCGGGAAGAGGGTTCCACGCGGGAGCAACTTTCCAAGGAAAACATTGCCTTGATAGATCATGTGTTGGAAGGGAGCTGGTTCCACACGCCATAAATTGCCAGCCTGACCTCCCCGCTGGGGCCCCGCGGCCCCCAAGTTGAGCTTCTCCTGCAGGGCCAAGCCAGGGTTGGTGCAGCTAGACTTGGTGCCACGACCAGGCTGGGAGGCCTGGGTGCCAGTGAAGCTTGAGGGCACCAGGCAGCCAGCCCAAGACCCCTGGGCAGAGACCGAGGTCGGGGTAGGCCAGGAACAGGGAATTGAAGCAAGCTCTGGGTTTGTAGCGTGTGTTCAGAGCTAGCTCCTTTTTGCTCTCAAATCAAGGGGAGCGTCTTAGCTCCATTTTTAGGTAAAAAAAAAAAAAAAAAAAAAGCATTAAGATTCAGACAGGGGTGTGACTGCGAAGGGCCCACAGTACCTCAGGGACAGACTTGAGTATGTGTGACTCGGGATCCCGTCTCTGTTCCCCTGCCACCTACTCTTTATGGTCAGAGAAGATTCCTGGAGGAGAAAGGCATTATGTTGGGCCTGAATGGTGAGCGACACCATTCATTCATTCATCAAACATTTATTAGGTCTGTATTCTGTGCTAGGTGTTAGGGGCCACAGGGATGAATCCCTTACATTAAAGAAGCTCACAATCTTAGGGTTGACACTCCCAGAGTAAAAAAGTGATAGAGCCATGTGGAAAGTACCCGTGGGAACTGGGGAAACCTGAAGAAAACTCCAGGGAAATCTAAGGACTCCTTTTGGGTGGGAGGAGAACAGTTAGGGAAGGCTTCCTGGAGGAAGCAGTCTGTGACCTTCACTTGGAGGAAGGTCCTAAAGGCAGGGTGGCATGGAGGCGTAAAATCAGGAAAGCAGGGTTTGTCCAGAAGGCATGGGGCCAGCCAGCTTTTGGCTGGGGGCAGAGGACGGGGAGATGAAGAGGAACGGAATGGACACTCGTCCAGGTCCGGGGGAGGCCCTGAGGAAGGAGGCCGGGCTTTATCTAGGGGACGGGGACATCATGAGAGAGGGCTGGGGTCAGATTTGCATTTAGATGTGGAGTGGATGGGACAGACTGGCGGGGAGGCTGGTTGGGAAGAGCCCGTGGCATGGCGTGGTGATCAAGGTGGACAGTGCAGGGCAGCGGTGGGGCCTGTTGGCTGCCCTGTACTCGGGTTCTCGGTCTCTATGGGGGTACCAGTCACAGCACTCACCTCTCAGAGCCGCCTCGGAGAGGAGACGAGCTCATACAAAGGCCCACGGTGGCTGTGAATACTACGCCGGGTGTGGCTGTCAGTCCATGGCGCAGGTGTGCGTGACAGAAGGAGTCCCCGTGTCGCCTCGACGGGGACCGAACCGTTGAGTCCACTCCTCACTGAGCCGGTAGGAAACGTGACCTGAGTCGCTCTTGGACTACAGGATATTGTGCGTTCCCTGAAGAGTAGGACAGATGCACACGAATGCAAGTGCACACTCAGACGCACAGACACCGGGCTAGGGCCCACACACCTGGACACAGGGACGTAGTTCACACACCCACACACACACTCATGCACTCGTACACATACTTCCTTAACAAATACCTACTAAGAGCCTAAGCATGGGTGAGTACGCTGGGAGGCCTGGGGAACGAGACAGGGGCCTTCAGGGAGCGTAGGAGGTGGCTCAGGCTGCCATAATAAGGGACCACAGACTGAGAGGCCTGAACAAAAGAAATTTGTTTGCTCACAATTCTGGAGGTGGGAAGTCCGAAATCAAGGTGTTGACGGGGCTGGTTTCCCCTGAGACCTCTCATCTTGGCTCAGGGAAGGCCATCTTCCCTCTGTCTTCACACGGTCTTCCCTTTGTGCAGGTCTGCGTCCTAATCTCGTAAGGACATCAGTCATTTTGGGTTGGTTAGGGCTGTTCCTAGTGACCTCGTTTTAACTTATCTCTTTGAGGAGATTCCATCTCCAAATACAGTCACATTCTAAGACACAGGGGGTCAGGGCTTCAACATGTGATTTTTGAGGGGACACGATCGAGCCCATGACAGGGAAATTACCTCTAATGTGGAAGGCAGACATCACAAACAGAAGCACAAAACGTTCAACTCTGATAAGAGCTACGAAAAAACAGAAAGGGGCTGAGGGAGCGACAGAGACGAACGCAGTGGCACGTTTAGACAGACTGGTGGGTAGGAGTCTGCAGGCACAAGGCCACCCTCCCTGTCCTGGGCTGTGCACTTGGCAGAGGCCGAGTCTGTTCCGATCTGTATTCCTGGTCCCACATAGGGCCTGGCCTGGAGTGTGGCTCAGCAAGCGTGTTGTGGGTGGAAGACGGGAGAGTGTGGGTCTCTTCAGTTGCAGAGACCCTGCTCTTGTGTAGGAAAGCATTGAGGGAGAGGCAGGCAAGGGAACATTCCATGCCTGAGTGCCTGGGTGGTCGGACAGGGTGTGGATGGCCTGGCGGGGGCCCAGAGCCTGAGCCTGAGAGAAAAGCGGGAGGCATAGAAGAATGGAAACACTGAGGGCTGCCCTGATTGCCAGCCCTGGGTCCGCTGTGTGTCTTTGAGAAAATTACCTAACCTTTCTGAGCCAGTTTCCTCATCCATAAAATGGGAGAGAAACGGTAGCTACCTTGCAAAATTGCTGCATTAAAAGAGATCATGTGTGTAGAATGCTCAGCACGTTGCCTAGCATATAATTAAGAAGTGCTGGCTAATATTGCCACAATTGTCCCTATTCCTTCTGGAAAATGAACACGCCACATACCTGAGTCACTCTTGGCTCCATCTATCCCCTACCACACACATCCACCAACCATTAAGCTTTTGTTGATTCTGCCTCCTCTATGAGCCTTCGGTCTGGCCATGCCCCTCCTCTGTCCCCCTTGGTGACAGCCTCAACTTCTCTCACCTGGACATCCCACCAGCCTCCTTCTCGATTTCCCAGCCTCCAGCCTCTCATTCACCAGTCCAGCCCCCACACTGGCCTCCAGAGAAGCTCTCCACACTGCACATCTGGTCGTATGACTTTCAGGCTTAAAATCCTCCAGAGCTCAGTCTCACCCACATGATAAAGGACATTCAAGGCCTTTCAGTCTCTGGCCTCAGATTCCAGCCACGGCCAACATGCACCATACCCACTGGCATATGGGGCTACTTCCCAGGCCTTGAATATCTCAGGTTTGCTCAGACTTCAGGGCCTTTGCACCTACCATTCCCTCAGCTTAGAAGGCCCTTCCCATCTTCTCTGCCCTGACTACTCGTATTAACCTTTCTTCAAGACTGAGCTCAAGGGAAAAGAGAAGACAGATGGGGCCCAGCCCCCAAGGAGCACGTGTTATGATGGGGATAAATAGAGGCTCGAGGACCTATGAAAACCCAGAGGAAGGAACCATCTTACACCACGACCACAATGATGTCTTCCAAGGCCAAGCACGACCCTCCAGTGCTGTCCACTAGAACCTTATACAACGAAAGAAATGTCTTACCTCTGTGCTACCCAATGTGGTAGCTCTCAAAGCATTGCTAGAAGACTGAATTTTTGATTCGATAGGTCTATGCGATGAGTGCCTACTACAGTGGGCAGTATTGCTCCTGAGGGTTACAACAGGCAGCGCCATGATCCTGAGACCCAGAAGAGGCCTCTGACCCTGGGGACCCTCATTTTCCTTCCCTCGGCCTTTTTTTTTTTTTTTTTTTTCTTTTAAAATAAATATTTGGTGGGTCTGGGACTTAGAGATTCCTTATTTTCTCCTTTCAGGAGAGAAAAGGAAGCCTTCACTCCTTACTCCTCCTTCCCCGCCTTTCCTTCCCCTGACCCCAACTTTCCACCACCCAGACCTCAGCCCCAGCCACCCGAAGAACTTTTGTATTTGCCGCTTAGCACTTGCTGTACGGGTCTACGACCTTCTTTAGAAACTTTTTCTTTACGAGTTTATTTTGGCTTGTGTTGAGCATTCATAAAATTCCTAGGGAACTGGAGGTTTAAAAGTCGGGCTTGTAAAAGGAGTAGGTGGGAGGGGGTGGGAATGGGCCGAGAGGGGAACGGACAGCGGCCAGCCCCGGGAAGCTGGGGGAAAAGGATAAGCCTTCCATTCTCTACTCGAGGCCTCAGAGCCTGTGAGGTTTGGGTCTTTTGGGTCACGAAAGAGGAGAAGAAATGGAGGAAGGGGTGTGTGGGGGGGATGTCAGGAGGAGGGACTAGGAGGTAGGCACAGAGGCTGAGATTTTCCCCTGGGGCGAGCAGAGCCGGGCCCCATTCTGATAAGGGGTCCCCCTGGCTTGTCTCGGGTTTTTCTTGTCATTCATCTCTTTTTCTTTGGCCTGGCCACTCCTCAGCAGGTTGGAGGCACTGGTGAATGGCTCAGAGAGCACCGGGCATATGAAACAAATTAGGTCTCCGTTACAGCCACCCAGAGGCGGGTGATGGATGGGGGCCTGTGTTCACGGCAAAGCTAATTGGCAACACACAGAGACATCCAAGAAAGTATATTATTTTGCCAGACTTCGAAGTCATTGTTTTTTTTTTTTTTATTGTAGAACATTATACAGCCAGAGATAAAAAGCACAGTGAAAGTTTTAAATCTAATAAAAGCAGTTGACTGCAGAGTAAAAATAACATACACAGAGAAGTTTGATTTGGATTCAGGTTTTATTAATGTTCTTTCATTGCAAAATGTTTCCAATTAAAAAACAATTCTGAGAGCACCACATTAATAAGCTGCTTGTCTCTAGGAAGGACCAGAGATTTTGAAAGGCAACGGTGGACACATACACACACATACATGCACAGCACTCCTGGCAATAGATTCCGAATTGGGGCTTATGTAGCTCGTCCCTGGATAGAGGGGGAGAACTTCGTGGCTGAGCTGGGAGAAAAAGTATCTGAAGTTTACTCAGCATCACTTGATCTGAGGACCCCCAAATCATACACAACCCGGCGCCCATGGCATCAGCGGGGATCAGCAAAGATTGGAATATGCTAGGCTTCCTTTTCCCTGTTTGTAAGACAAAGCTGCCGGGTTCAGTGGTCATTTAGGATTGCAGGGTTCCTCCTTATTGTTCCCAAAGACTTCTTTATCCTTGCTTTGGGAAAAGTTAGCTAAATATGAAACTGATGAGCAACAAGGAGACCAGATCACAGTTGGAACCCGTCAAACCAGGCACTGGTGCTTGTACCTAGTTGTCTGTAAAGTGTCACTTGCCTTCCCTGAAGGCAAGAAGCAAAGTCTTTATTCTGGGGAGGGTGTCAGAGAGCGTTGGGTTCAGGTTTCCCCGCTGCGGATTTAGAAGCTGAATGCAGTCCTCAACCACACGCCTGAACCCCAACAAGTCTTCTCTCCCATTCAGCCCCCCAGCCCGGGCCCTGATGGAGAGCTCCCCCGAGCGGCACAAAGACAGCCCTGAAAACGCACAGAGCCACTCAGTCAAGGCAGATACTCGGAGCCAGGTTTCCAGCGCTTTTACTCCTCAAGGGCCCAGCGCAGCCAGCTCAGCACCAGCTGAAAAGCCCTTCTTGGGTCAGCTTTCCGAACGGAAGAGAGGAAGGGAATTAGCTCGTTTTTCTTTGCGGTGGCCCCTGAGCTTATTCCAGCTTGGCCTTCCCACACCTTCGGTGTCTCATGCTGTCTTCCGGGGTCCTGCAGAAAGGACACCGACCGCCAGCATCGGGTCTGGGCCTCGTTTCCCACCTCTCTGTCCAACCGCATGACCCCATGACCTGTCCCATGCCCTTGTCTTGGCCCTGCACCCCCAGCACCTTGGAAGGTTGGCTTGGTCTGGCGGTGACCACTGCCCCGGGCTCTGTCCTCTCCACCTTCCCAGGGCCTGGACGGCCTTTGAGTAAACAGATAGCCCAGTGAGGTATGTGATCAATTAGCTTTGCTGAAAATACAATCATTTTGTTATTCCAAGCTGATGAGAAGGCCTCTTCGGCCTGCTCTCCCAGCCTCCACATGCCAATCAGCCCGTGTCACCGATATAATTTTCCACATAAACACAACCTTTGTGCAACATCTACTCTTGTAAATAGATGTAATTCCCAAACCAAATAACGCACTTGGAGAGGAAATGATATTATGCATGCAAAAAGAAAAGCCAGCGATTTTTACACTTTCCAGGCAACAAAAGATTACCCCTAATTGCGACGGGGGGGGGGGGGGGGGGGGGGGAGGGGGGCTGAGGCGGGGCGAGGGAGGCGGCTTCTGCTGGGAAGCAGGGAGGCCGGCTTCCAGGCGGGGTTTTTTTCTCCCTCTGCACATGTGTGAGAGCAGACCACCAGGAACTGCTTAACCCGGGATTTGTCCTGTTTAGGCAACGGGGAGGACGTGGTGGTTGTTGTTGATGCCTTGAAGGAAACGGCAAGTTACTTAATTACAAGGTTTGGTCTCCCTTGCCAGGAGAGACCCCCTCCAAACCCGAAACTGTACACATCCTGCGGCAGAACTGTCCCCCTAAATTCCTGGACTCGAATGGCCTTGGTGGGCTGTGGAGTGTGAGTTCCTCTGAAAGGCACCCGTGTGCCTTTCTCAATGTTCTGCTCACTTAAGTGGATCCCTAAATTAGACCTTAAAAGCAGCGGAAGTCCCCCAGCAGCCAGGAGGGGGAACGCCACAGAACCCACTGTGTAATCCTGGCCAGGTTCTGGGCACGGGCTGCTTCCTGGGCTTTCCGAATGCCATGGAAGTGAACACCGGGATGCCTCTTCCTGTGCCTCTGGTCTCCCCATGCCCCCCGGTGCTAGTGGGGAAAAGGCCCCTTGGGGTCACAGTGGGCCCCTGAGGGGTCCCAGGCCAAACGCAGGGACAGGAGCACCCCAAAGGGAGAGAGCCGTGCTAGGAAGAAGCTGCAGGCGGGCCGAGGTGCCCCTATGCGGTGCCAGTGGGCCCGGGGTGGCGTCCCCCACAGCCAGCCCCACCCCAGGTCAGACGGCACCAGAGTGAGCCTCCGGGCTTCACCGCCTCCCCCCCCCCCCCGTCCCCCCCCGCCGTGCATCTGGACAATGACCGTCACAGAAGACGTGGATTCTGACAAGGATTATTTCTGTTGATGGCAGAGGTGCTTCTATTAGGTGAGTAACGACATCTTGGCCTTACGAAGGCCTTGATGCTTTCACATAATGCTTCTGGGTCTTTATACCATCCAAGTTTGAGGCAGTGAGCGATGAGTTAGAGAGAGAGGATGGTGGAGTGACCACGGGCTCCCTTCTAGGTTCTGACTCCAGGCCTGGATGGGAGGGCTGGGGGCCCATAGCACTTCAGCTACAAAAGATTTTCTTTCTGACCCCCGCCCCCACCCCTCCCCCCTGCCCACGAAACTCGGCCTAAGAAGCCTTACCCCCCAGCTTCCATCCGTCCCAGGCTCCTGAAGGCCATCTGAAACTCATTAGCTGCTTGAAATGATTGTCATGGGAGCCCTTGATGGAGAACAAGAAAGGGAGAGGGAGACTTTTAAAGGACAGCGATCGGGACCCAAATGCTGGCAGATGTTTGGAAACCTGGCTGTTGAGGAGGGGCCTCCGGGAGGCGTGGGGGCCACCTCCTCGGCCTGACCCCGGGCCTGGGCCCCCACCTCCTCACGCCTTTGTCTGCCGGCAGCTCTGGAGTCCAGGCTGAATAAACCAGCCGTTCTCTGGTCCCCTTCACAGCCGAGGAAGGCTCGGCGGCCCCGGGACACGCTACAGCCTGATTCAGGGGACAGCTGTGGTAGTCGCTCGATTCTTTGCCAGTTGTGGCTTAAGTCCTGTACTTTGTAATTGAAACGACTTTCTGTTTGCGATAACGAAATCATAAAATAAGGAAAATGTTAGAATTATGTGAGCATACAGCATTAAAAATCACGGAGCTAAGAATATTAGAATTCTAGACTCTTCAAAATATAGAACTTGGAATAAAAATATCTTTGCATTGCAGGATCTTAGAAACCCAGAATATGAGAATCCTAGACTATGAGAATTCTTGAAAAACTGATTTATAGAACCATAGACATGCTTTAGGTTTTTAGTAGCATAGAACATTAGAATTATGGATTTTTAGGATTAGGGAATCAGAATTCTAGACTACTAGAATTGTAGAGCATTAGAAATACAGAAAAGTTTATAGAAACCCAGAATCGTGGTCTCTTAGAATCATAGGACTCAAGAGTGGTGGAACGTTAGAATATTAAATTAAGGAAATTTTGAATGATATAATCTTAGAATCACAGAATATTAGCATCGTGGAATGGTAGAACTAAAGAATCGTAGACTTCTATAATCATAGCAGTTTATAATTACAGACTCATTGGATTATAGACTCTTAGAATCACAGAACATTTGAATCAAAGAGTGTCTGTTGCGTTAGAGAAGTATAGGATCTATGAATTAAAGAATTTTGGGATTACAGGCTTTTAGACATATCCTTGAAGAATTTCAGAGGCAAAGAAGGATTTAGAGGTCATTCGGCCCCACTCCTGGCCCAGCCCACATCCTCACCTAACTCCACACACGCACACAGAGCTAGCCCCTTGGCATCCTTGTGTTTATGTCTAGACAACACAGTTCGATTTGACTGTTCTCTGCCTCTCCTCGAACTGAGGATCTCCTTTTCTGCCTCTCTCTGCTCTGCTTCTCATCACTCTAAGTTCCTACCACTCTTTGCTTTTTTGAGGGACAGCTTTGCTTTTCTCTCAGCAAGCCATCCACCCTCTGAATTCCCCACACTGGTGCCTTGCAGGACAAGACTATTCCAGGGATTAGCGTATTTGTAAAATGGAGCTTCTGCCCCTTTGAGGCATGGGCGGGGGAGCAGGAGGGACAGGGCAGTCTTGTGTGTCTGGTGTGTGTGCCTGTGGCCTCTGTCTCAGAAACGGCAGCGAACAGGTCCGGACTGAAACCTAAGCTGCGTATTCCCCTGGAAGGACGCGGAGCCACAGTCGCGCCTGGAACCAGGCAGCCTGGCCTATCAGGTGAGAGGAGATTGGAAACTACAAACCATTTCATGCTTATTTATTTTATGATCCTCACGGGCTGGGGTTTACACAATCCGGACAACATGTGGATTAGATAATTGGCTGGGAATTACCAGCCTCTGATGGTTATCACACTTGGAGGGGGTGATAGAAGCCGGCTTGAGGAGGATGGCTCGGTGATGAGTTGATGACGTTATCATGTGCTCGTTGGAGGCTCAGAGAGATGTGGGGACTCATTACAGGCCATAAATCCCAGGGAGCGGGAAGTATACCACAAGGAGACAGATAGTGAGACTCAGGATTCTATTACAACGTTGAGGATTAAACCAGAAAGCAAATCAGCCAGCTTCAGAGTCACCCTGCTACTTTAGAAAACGTTCATTTCCTAGTGAGTTCATCCCAAAACTCTGTCAAAGGACTAGCCAGAGATAACTTAAATACAAAACCTCCTACTTTTTATTTAAGCATCATAAAGACAGAGTCTATGCAGGGGCTGCTTAAATTTGAAGCTATCTTCTTCAAAAGATCATTTCTCTAGCTCAGCTTATACTCAGCATCTCCTGGTCCGGTGTTCACCTTAAGCCCCCCAAAACTCCTCAGGGTGGGGGAGCTGCTCAAGTTAGAAATGTTAAGAGATCTTGCAATTTCCCCCCGTGGGCCAAACTTTGGAAACAGCCTCTTTTGCCAATTTCAAATCTTCCCTTAAAAACCAACTTAGTTTAGAAACTGCAAAGCCCCCAAACCAAACTGCAGTGCCCAACTAGTTCCAAGAATACCATTTTGATGTTGCCGAGATTTCTCCCAAACTGCAATGCCTGCCTGAGAGGCAGTGCATGGTCTGTTCCACGTACGCTAGCCCAGCCCTGCCTGTGATGCTGTGTGCCTTTAGGCAAGTAGACCTCCTCTCTGGGCCACCGTAGGCCCACCTACAGATAGGAAGTTGGATTAAATAATCTAAATGTGGGAGCACGAATATTAGAAACAGGAAAAGAACAATTTGGCTTTGTTTCCTTTTTGTGAGTTGAATTTCAAATTAGTCAGGCCCGTGTTTCTATTTATTTTTGAAGTAGTTCAACCAAGAATTGCTGTTTTCATGGCTCTAGCTTTTGATTTCAGATGCTAAACAACAAAACCACGACCCCAAACTTCCTCAACTACTGACTGCAGCTTTTATACACATTTTCAATGGTGCGGCATATTGGATTAACGCAAATGATAAATGCCGCTGCCTTCTCACTACTGGAAGACACAGTGGAAATGAGCTAATGGAACGGCAGACTGGGTGTCAAGGGTCTTACTACGTGACCCTTCGTTTCCCCATCTGTAAGATCGGGAGGGGAGGGAGGCAGTGGGAAATCTGTGCCTTGTCTTCCTGCTCTGAAGCACAGCCCAAGTTTCTGAGGCCCCAGCCCTGATTCTAAGCAAGAGTGTTGGGTATGTTGTGCCCTATTACACCCGCCAGCCCTCCGGGGCCACCCCTGCTGATCCCAGTGATGGGAGGGGTGGGGCCGAGGCCGATGGAGAGCCTTTACAAAGGGGACAATGGCAAATCTCCAGTTTGTGGACACGTCTCTTTCACCGGGAGCCTGAAAGGCCAAGGAGGGTGGGCAGGGTGAATGGGGCAGCGGGGATGAGGAACCTCTTGCCCTGGCGCCATTGAAAGTCCACGGACCGGTCGGCAAAGAAAGGAAGTGAGTTAAAGAGGCAAATGAGGGGGCTGTGCTGATGGTGCAACCATCCCCTGACTCCAACTAGGGACAAGACCGAGGGCTCAGGCCACGGTGACAGCCGGGCAGGCAGGGCTGACCCACAAGCCCAAGGGGAACAGGCAGCGGGGTGATGTGTCAGGTCCTCAATTGTGCTCTCTCCTTTTTTTTTTTCTTTTAAATTTCAGAGAAAGCATACTCGTGCATGAGAGGGGGAGGGGCAGAGGGAGAGAGAAAGGGAGAGAGAGAAAGAGAAAGAGAAAGAGAGGGAGAGAAGGAGATTCCACGCTGAGTGTGGAGCCTCACACGGGGTTCAATCCATGACCCTGGGATCATGACCTGAGCCGGAATCAAGAGTTGGATGCTCAACCCACTGAGCCACCCAGGCGCCCTGGGCTTTCTCCTTTCTTGACATGAAACCCAATTATTAACGTATGGCAGCACTACACATCCTCTCACGGTGGATGGGGTGGGGTTTATGGCTGGAACGTTTGAGATGGGATCACTGGAAAGGCCAGTGCGGGCAAGAAGGTTGAGGGGTGGGGTTGGCATTGGCTGGTTCGACTGCAGGCCCCAGACCAGTTTATTTAGCTAAAATATCCTGTCAGGACAGCCCCCAACCAACCTCCTGGGTCCCACAGCTGGTCACTATAGACAAACAGCCACTCAGTTCCTCCACCAATGGGTCCATTTAGACAAACAATAGGTCAGTCCAACCAAAACAGTCAGTTCAGCTATAAAAACGGTGGGGGGAAAAGGCGACAGAAAAACAACAACAGTATCAGTTCAGTTTTTAAAAAGTAACCATGCGACCTCCTTGGCTATTATATAAGGACACAACCGATCAGTTCACCAACGTAATTGCCCAGTCTTGTCTAAACAGTCCATGATTTGATAGCTCCGGAGGTGGAAACATTGAGAACTAGACCTTTGGTCCAGTCCGGCAACATTGTGACTCTGATTTCTCGCTGCTCCACTTCACAGGCACCCAGCCAGACGTGCCCCAGCAGGGAGAATATTCCAGACTCTTTTAGAAGGCTGCCTGAGGGGATTTGGATGCTTTACGGGTATTTCCCTGTGCCCCCCCCCCCCCCGCCTTCCTACACCCACTGTATTAACTGCATTAAAAAATTCTCAACCAAAACAAAACAAAACCTCTCAATTTGTAAAGCATGTTTCTCAGTTAACTGGCTAGGTAGAGAAAGGGGCACATTAACTTTCCCTTTTAGGGGAAGCAAAGAAGGAGAGGAGGAAGGGTCAAAAGAAGCTGGAGGAGGGAGGAGACAGAAGGAGGAAGCAGCGAGGCAGGAAGACTGGCAATAATAAGTCCATTTCACCCATGTAGAGCACTTCACGGTTAGGACTTATTATAGTGGATTTTGTATCCATTAACTCATAACTACCCTTTGATAATTATGCCCATTTTAAGGACTGGGAGGCTGAGGTCCAGAGCAGCGAAGTAACTGTGCCCATGTTCCGGCAGTCAGTCGCTGTTGGAGCCGGGATGGAGCCAGGGTCTCCTGCCTCTTATCCGCTCCTGTGAGGCCCTGAGTCATAGCATTGTTAGAACTGGTAGGGATGGGGGCTTGGGAATCATGCAGTCTCATCGTAGGGGTGAGGGAAGGAAACTCAGACGCAACTGCCCCGAGTCCTTACCAACAGAGCTCAGTACTTCAAGAGGGTCCCCTTCTTTTCTGAGCCGAATGTCCCCTCAGGGGCAGGAAGTTCTTCCTTGTGTCTAACCAGACTCTCTCTTGCTGCAGGGCCAGCTTGGATGCTCCTCCTTGTGGCCATTCTCTGGAGGTGAGTGCGCCAGGTTTGCTGAGCCTAGGAGTGGGCTGGAAAGCCCTCTTCCCCAGAGGTAGCGGAGGGTCTGGATGGCGGAGGAGAGCCCAGAGGGCCGGCTCTGTGTTTGGTGAATAAACATGGGAGTCGGGTTTCTGGCCTGTCACTCTGCAGCTTTTCAGCGAGTGAGGGGCCAGGTGGGCCGGAGGGAGTTCCCGAGGCGGCACATGAAGAGGCCGGGGCCTGCGGGGGCTGGGGCCCGGGCAGGGCCCGCTCTGGGCAGCCGGCGGAGCGGGCCTTTGCAGGCCACGGAACTTCACACCTTTGAAAGGCTCCAGAGCGGCACGCAGAGAAAATAAACCGTTCCTCCCATCCGTGGCAGGTCTGCCATCCTCGGGGGCTCCCCGTCATGCACACGGAAACCCTGTAAAAGGGCCCAGTGTTTCCTTTTCCACTCCCCGAAAGGATGCGTGCTGAGCCCTGAGGACTGTCGGGGGTGGGTGACAGGGCTCTATCCCGGCCAGGGAAGCCTGGTTCCAGCGCCGCTCCTGCTGGGATAAGCCACCCCAGCTCTCCGAGTGTTGCTTTGCACATCTGGAAAACAGGAAGAAAAATACCTCCCTTTGAGTGTTATTCTGTGTGTGTCCGACGGCAAAATAGGGCATAAATGTGAACGCACCTAGCCCACAGTGGATGCTTCATCAATGTGTCCCTCCTTTCCCCTCCCCATTACCTAAAGCAAGTCTGAGTTCGCCTCAGAGCCTCGGTTCCCTGCTCTGTAAAGTGGGGTTCGTGCCTCCCTCGTGTGGCTTCCGTGAGACAAAGGGCCTGGCTTGCAGGGGCTCTCCAGCAGAAATTTCTTCCTTGCTTCTTTTCCTCCCATTCGCCCTCCCCTCTGGGTGTCGGGGCATCGCTTTGCAAATGGGAATGGCCATGCCCCTGTAGGTCGAGAACACTCTAAGGATGAGCGTAATGCCACAGCACTGATGGGCATCGCTGTGCCACAGGGCTGTAGGAGAGGCTAGATCTCAAAAGACTTTAGAAGGCAGCAGATAGAATACAAGGATTGGGGAGTCCAAGGGATACGAGAATCCATCTCATACTCGGGCCTTGTCTCATCGAGCGAGGGTTCGGGCAGGAATGGTGGGAGCCTTGGGAAGAAAGGGAGTCCAAGGAGGGCTTCCTGGAGGAGTGCTCTGTCCAAAGCTGTGGAGCTTAGTCTTTCTTCCCAGGTCTAGTCCATTGCCAATGCTCGAGGCCCAGACTACTGCTAGCCCACAGCAAGTTGACAGATACCCCCAGAAGTGCCCTCTTTCTCCCACCTAGGTTTTTCAGGGCCGGGAGGAGACAGACCTAGGACCGAGAGGTGGGCAAATGTGAGAGCAGATCCCAGTGAGCTCTCTAGGAAGAGAGCCAGTTGTCTCCAGAGGTTGTGAGCTCCCTGTCACAGCAGGTGTCCAACAGTGGCTGGAAGGCCCTGTGATGGTACAGAAGGGGGACCATGGCACGAGGTGAAGGTGGGAATATCTGGGAGACAGGCTTTGGAGTCAGGTACACATGGGCTCCAGTTCCAGCTTTATAGTTCACCCCTGTGTGACCTTGGGTTAGTCTCCTTCCTAAACTTTGTAAAATCCCAATTTCCTCATATGTAAATAGGCAGCAATTCCTATTTCAAAGAGTTGTTTTCAGAGAGTAAACGAGATAATGCATGAAAAGCATTTAGCACGGTCAGAAACATGTGGGTTCCCCTGCCCCAGCTGAGAGTCTAAGATCAGAGAGGCTGAAGTTTGTGGGGGTTTAAGATCCTGTACTTTGGGATTCTGAAATTCGAGGAGACTGAACACTTACATAAGGCTTCCCCTGTGCTAAATACTTTCTTAGGGACATTACAAATATTCACTTGCTTAATCTTCACAATAACCCTATACGATAGGTACTGTTATTACCCATAATCTATAGATGAGGATGTATAGACAGAAGGCTAAGTAGCCTGCCCACATCACACAGCTGAGGAAGGGGTGGGGCTGGGCCTGGATTCTGGTTCCACTGTCTGTGCGACAGGATTCTAAGATCACAAGATTCTAAAACCACTCCATGTTTCTTAGAGCCTGGAGAATTCAATATTATGGGGCTTTTTATTAATAATAATGAACATCCAGGGTGAGAAGGGAAGGTTCTAGAGCAGGAGTTGTTGAACTTTCTCTGTAAAGGGCCGATATCTTAGGTTTTGCAGGCCACAAGTTCTCTGGCAAGACTACCCACGTCCGCAGTTGTAGCCAGTAGCTAAATGAAGGGTCTGACTGTGTTTCAATAAAACTTTATTCACAAAAACAAGTGGCAGGCAGACTGTAGTTTGCAGACTGCTGTTCTCAAGACACAGATAATACATCTTCTGCTCTGCTGAGCACCCTGGTGAAGGCTCCCTTCAGGGCTGATCCTCAGGAGATCCCCGCTCTGCCCTGCTTTGGAGAGACAGAGGGGCCTGGGACGGCCAGGCAGACTCCCGAGGGCGTGGGTGCCTCGAATGTGGCCCTCTCTTTCTGTCCTAGAGAGGCTGTTAAAAAGGCTCCTCTCTCCAGCAGCGGAGCCTCATTACTCATGGGCTAGAAAACAATGCTAACTTCCCCCAAAGCGGGAAGCAGTTGCACTTGTGAGCAAGGGCTCATTTTGCTACATGAATATTTATGGCACGTCCCCTAATTAAGCCCAGAAATAAAATTTACCCTGCTCACGGGGGCCAGGGGAGACTGGAAAGCCATGTCAGGAACCAGCTTCTTGTGCCTGTGAAGTAGGGTTGTCATCGAAACATTTGTGTCCACAGCCACTTGGCCTGGGTCAGTGTCCATAGGAATAGTGGGGGTGGGCGTTCCCAGGAAGGTCAAGTTCCCGTGGTGTGGTCACATGCTGGTGTGGGGGCCACCTGGTGGGTGACCATTGCCCCAGATCTGCATGGGGTGACACAGAGGGGCCCTAGCCCTAGCAATATTATTTTTCTTTAGTCGGGATGACTCAGGTATTTTGTGACTGGGCTTCCGAGGTCACTCTAGTGGCAAGAGCTCAGAGAGGGAGGCCCTGGCTGGGTCTGAGTTCCTCCTCTGATGCTGATTGTGTGGGACCTGGGCTGCCCCACCAGCGTCCCCAGCCTCGGGTCCCCCATTATCTCTGTGAAGGAGGAAATCCTCGGGCCACAGGATCCTGGAGTTCTTGCTGAGAACCACGGGAGGTGACAGCAGGGAAAGCATTATGGGGAATTGTTCCCACCACGGTTCTGGGGTTTCTTTTACCTAAAGGCACTCCTTCTCTCAAACCTGGGAAAGGAGGAAAGCTGGCTCTGCCCAGCCTTGAGTAACCTTGAGGGTTTCCGGAAACCATAAATCTCGGCTTTTCCTTCAGGGGTCCTATCTCCAGAGAGCTGCCTGGGCCTCATATCCTTTTCCGAGGAGCCAATAAACCAAGCAAATACCATAAAGCTCTTCGCTCCAGCCTGAGCTCTGCTTGGAGTCAGACCTGTAGTCCAGAAGCCGGCTTCAGAACACAACCATCAGGTTGACCAGGAGTCCTCCCCCCTTCCCTTCCAGAATGTAGCTTGCCTTTGACTTCTCTCTTCTGTCAGCTTTTCAATAATTTCCCTCTTATAATTGTTCACAGCAGCGGAGAGGTCCCACCTTGTGCCCCTGCCTCCACCTCCAGGCCGCTGGTGTATACTGGGGTAAGGAGGGAGGATGCTTTCCTAAGGTGGGTCCAGGAATGTAATTGTCCCAGGGCCTTGGCAATTGGCACACCTCGTAAATTCCAAAGTCAACAAGATGTGGAAGCGGAGGGGACCCCCAGGCTGGAGAGAAAGATGTGGTGGGGGTCATAGGGTGGCTCAAGGGTAGCTTTGGTGCCTTCCATCTCCCACACGAGACCTGCCCCACCCCGGGGAGCCCCGGGACTTCCTGCTCTCACTCTCCACCTTCACATCCTGAGCTCTGATCTGGTTGCAACAGCCCAGACCCTGAAAGGGACCTAGAGGCCTTCTTTTTCACACCTTCTCACTGCAGAGAGGGAGGCTGCCAGTGTAGACAGGGTCTTGCCCAGGTCAGTATCAGGGCAGGTATGGTGGCAGTGACACCGGGACGGGGTTGGGAGTACTGGACTCAGGTTGAACCCAGATCCTCATCAAACACTGAGCCCTGATCCACACTGTGGCACCCTGACCCCGCTGCAGATTGTCGCCTCAGCTTGTAACCCACAGGTCACAGGACAGTGGGAGGAAAGGTCACAGCTTCCTCTCGCCCACCGCAACTACAGGAACCACTTAATGCCATTCACATCTGCCACGCTGTCTTCGCTGAGCAAGGATGCTGTGTTCTTCTTACTGGTTCGGAGGTTCAGTGCAGAACACTTAAGCAGACGTATGCCTTTGAGAAAAGTCACTTTACTTCTCTGGGCTTCAGTTCTCTCATCTTTAAAACGGGAGTTATCACGCTCCCCACTCACCTATCCCCTCCGCTCCTTGCTAGGATCAAATGAGATGATGATTAAGAAGGTGCTTTGTCAGCGAATGCATTCGCATCTGAGAGAGTAGGCGTTAAAGTCATCCCTACCGGTCATCATTATTTGATGTTTCCTCTCCCTCTGTCCAGCCACAGGATCTCCCGTGCCCCCAGAGACCTAAGTCCAGGAGCAAATCTGTTGGTCAGGGGTCCCGAGGGAGGCCAGGAGCTCTGCTGGGAGACTGGAGAGGAACTAGAGGCTGAGTACACTTTGTTCTTGTTCAGGTCCAAGCCTGCCGGCCGGAGCCGAACACCACGCGGTCCACACCTCCTCGTTTAGTGGTCAGACGGGCTCCCAGGTGAGTTCACGGGCCCTGGGTGTCCTGGCTTGGGCTCTGCCTACCCACGCTTACACAGAAACCCCCACTCCACCCGAGAGGACACAGGAGGTTCTGGTGGGTCCAGACACCCAGCTCTCTGCCCTAAGCACTCTCCTGATTTCCACCAGCTCTCGTGTTTGAGGAGGGAAATGTGGTCTACACACCTTGGCTGAACGGCACAAAAGCTGTCACGAAGCTTTGTAAGAGCCAATTGTGCTGCGTGTCCTGTTGGGGAATCTTAGGCATCTTTTGAAGGCCTTTTTCTCCCCTCTGGGAAAACAGGGCATCGTGCCGCCCCAGGAGCAACCAACTTGAAACCTTTAGTGCTTGCTTGTCCTCCCCCCCTGCCCCCCACAATTGGAAAAGGCCCAAGTCGGTCTCCGCCCGAGCACAGCAAACCCTTACGCCTGGCAATAAAGCCCTCCATGATTTGCCCCAAGCTATCTTGATAGCAGGCAGCCCCTAGCATCCAATGAGGCGGGGGCCATTTGCAGTCAGAACCCACCCGACTATGAGCTTTCTTGCAGCCTCTGTTGACACTGTTCCCTCTCCCTGACCGCGTTTCATCCCCACCAGTCCTGGAATTTTATCCATTCTTTAAGATCCAGCTCCAGCCCAGTCTCCGCCTTCCCTTGATCGTTCTAAATGAACGCATTTCTGGCTGAGGATCTGGTCCTGAGTGATGACAGTAAATGTTACGGAAGAACGAGTAAATGAATGGATGGATAGGATGGATGGGTGACGAGTTCAGATAAGTTGTTAGCTCTATATTCTCTTTTTGCTTATCTCTCTGCTAAAATGTGCCAGGCTGAGATTCTGGCACATGCGGAGGTTTGACAACACGCGAAGGAATGAATGTGCGGAGGCTGATGTGAGCTGTGAATAAGACGTGCTTTCTGTCCTCATGCCCTTACCTTTGAGCTGAGGAGTCAGAGAGGTGCACAATCCATTACTTATTTAGTTAGCCTTGTGATAAAATGCCATGAGGGAGGAAAATTAATAAGTAAATGAGTGAATGTGTGAGGAATGAGTGAAGACAGGAATAAGCAAACAGAATAAGGGAGGGAATGAATGTGCAAATGGATCCTGAGGAGCATAAATGAAGGAATGAAGGCATGATGGATGAAGGTTAATCTTACCAGGGCAAGAATCCATGCCACGTGACCTGGTGTTTATGGGCCCGAGGCCTAGAGGCCAGGGTTGCCCAAAGTCAGCCCCTCTCCTGCTTCCCTGGGGGTGGGGACAGCAGGCAGTGAGAGGGGGAGCCAGGCCTTGTGCCTCCCCAGGTAGCACCATTTTTGCTATCTAAGCACCTCCAGAATGGAAAGTCCGTCTTGGAAAGGGCCGAAGACTTCAGCATGTGGAATCTAGGGCCTTCAGGAAGGTCTGATTTTTGCTCAGTGCATGGAATGAACCTCAAAGCTTTTGCAGTCACACCCAATGCCGCAGTACCCTCTGTGGTGAGAAATCAGGGTCGGGAGGGGGAGGGGTCCGCCCAAGGCACACCATCAGGGCCCTGACTGCAAGGCGCCTTAAGGAGTCTTTGCCGGGACCATCAAAGGCCCTTTTTCATCTCTGACCTTGCCTAATCCTCTCCCCCGTGAGCCCCCCTCCAGCTCCCTGGCCCCCTCCCTGTCCGACACATGCAGCCTCTGCTCAGCTCGGAGCCTTTGGGCTCCTCGTTCCCTCTGCCTGGGATGTGCTCCCAGACATCTGTCATCTGGCCCTCTCACTTCCTTCAGGACTATTCTCAAAAGTGACCCTAAGTCCTTCTGTGGCCATCGTATCTGTAATTTTACCCCTGGCTGCTTCCTTCTGCATCGTCTTCCCTAACTTTGATTTTTCTTTATAGCATTGATCCTTACCTGACACACTCTACATTTTTCTTATTTATTTTGTCTTGCATCTCTTTATCCTCCCAGAGGGCAGGGACCTTGCATCGCTCTGTCCTCTACTGTATCCCAGCAGCAGGAATGGAGGCTGCCGCTAAACATGTTCTTCCCGGGGAAATGAAGCAAAGGCTCAGATCCAGCCTTGCCTCTCCATCCAGAACCCACGGCCACAGTCTTTTCTTGCCTGGACACTGCGACAGCCTCCTCCCTGACCCCTCCCTCAGCCTCTTCCCTGACCCCGGCCTCCTCCTGACCCCTAGCTGCCTCTTTGGCCCAGAGTGATCTTTCCTCTGTGACAAATATGACCATATCATTCCCCTTCTGGAAACTCTTTACTGTTCCCCTCTCTTCTTTCTTCTTGACTCTGTCTTTCCCGACCTTGAAAACTAAAGATCCAAGATAACATAGGAGAAGCGTCTGACGCATGGCACTGAATAAGTGGTAGTTGCCGTCATCCCCCAAATACTTGGGCACCCAGGTAGAGGGTGCGATGAGGGGGCAGTGGACTGTTTTAAGGTGTAGTGTGTGGAACAGCATGGACAAGCACATGGGAGTGGCAGCAGTGTGTCATGAACAGAGGAACTGTCCGAAGGCCGGGCTTGTTGGCACAGTGATTTCAGTAGAAGAATCTTTTTTTTTTTTTTTTTTTAAATTTTTTTTTTCAACGTTTATTTATTTTTGGGACAGAGAGAGACAGAGCATGAACGGGGGAGGGGCAGAGAGAGAGGGAGACACAGAATCGGAAACAGGCTCCAGGCTCTGAGCCATCAGCCCAGAGCCCGATGCGGGGCTCGAACTCACGGACCGCGAGATGGTGACCTGGCTGAAGTCGGACGCTTAACCGACTGCGCCACCCAGGCGCCCCTCAGTAGAAGAATCTTGACCACTGGGAGGGAGAACGGGTTGGGTCAGATCCCAGAAGGTATTGACTGCAAAACTGAGGAGCTCTGCTTATGCTGCAGACTGTAGGACACCTCTGTGAGCATCTTCAACAAAATTCAACACGTTGCCCAGCACTGGTTAGGAGTCAAGTGTTACAGTGGGCACTTTCACAGGGAGTCTTCAGTAGGATATAACAATCCTGTGAAATTTGTATCAGTGTTCTCATCTTACATATGGAGAAACCAAAATCCAGAAAGGTTGGCTAACTTTCCTGAGGCAACCTACAGCGGAGGTTTGAACCCAGGCCTAGGTGACCCGAAATCTTAATATCTATTTTTATCATTCAGAGGCCTCGCACTCGTCAAGTGTTTGTTGGTTGAATGCAAGCCTTGCCACAGGGTGACCCCAATAACCCGGGGGCTGGTGACACTTAACCCCAACAGCCTTTCTGGTTCCCACAACAGTCTCCATAGCTCCAAGCCGCGAATCGGGCCTTCATACAGCCTTTTGTGGACTTGGGAGTCAAGAAGAGAATTCACAGTACTTTGGAAAACACATTTTCTTTTAAAGAAGAATTTTTTGTTTTCATTTCAAACAGCCCTGGCTGGTGATGAGTGGTGAGGAGAGGTGCCCTGTTTTCCATCCTAACACCTATTTCCAGGTGGGGGCAGGGAGGGCTCCAGCCCGAAATGTTATTTCAAAACCTGTCCGGGCCTTGCAGCTCCATTTCCAGGCCACGTGCTACAAAGAAAAGCACGATTTCCCATTACGTCGTGTTGCCCTTTCTGGTCTGAGCACCTTTCAAAGCGGGAAGAGCCGGTCCGCCCCAGCGCACCCCCTCCCGTCCCCGTACATGGAGTTTCACCGCCTGATGGAGGGCTGGGATAAACGGCCTTGCCGGGCAGCCGATGGCCATACTCCTGATAGGCCTGACTGCCAAGAGCAGCAAACTCCCAGCCCTTGAAGAGATAGCTAGAAGCCGAGACCCGGTGTGATGTGAGAGCTCCCTGCCTGCTCCCTGCCATCTGAGGCGCATTCCAAAGGAAGCAGGCCAGCGAGGTCTTGTCTTCTGACGAGTGCCGACAGAGACGGATGCCGCACTCCCTGCCAGGGAGGGCCACGTTCAGACACTCCCAGATAGCCAGCTGCCACTTTGTTAGCGGCAAACATCCCCATCTGAACCAGGCTGGGAAAGAAAATATTTATGCTTGCCTGTCAGGAAGACCTTCATTTTTCTTCCGAGGGAGCCAGCCAGGGTGCTGGTCCAGAGCTGAAAGAATGTGTCATGTCTGTAGGGCTGCTCCAGGCCCTTCTCCGCACAGGCTCGATGAAGACTCCAGAATATTCTCAGGGCAGCTCTGGACAGGCACGAGAGGGGCTTCAGAAGGGAGGGGCGGGGGAGCCCAGGAGAGGTGGGACTGTGCAGCCGGAACCCTCCCCGGGCCCCATTGACCTGGAAATGAGGGAACCTGGGTGTGGGGTGTGGCGGCTACAGTTAGAGATCAGGCCCAAACGCACCACTAAATGATCTCATTATTAATTCAGAACATGTAGCTGTATTAATATGAAAAGTGACTTTGTACTGAGAGTCAAATAATCTTGTATTCCAGAAAATGCTAACGCTGGCGCTAAGCCTTGCCGTTTAGCTGGGCATATATTAAAATCAGTTTATGTTATTACAGTATCGTGGTCATTATTTTGAACAAAAGTCACAAGCCAATTCTTCAACGGCTTCAGAGATGCCTGTGGAGCGGTGGCTCTGGGAGACAGCTGTACCCAATTACAGTAATTGGGTTATAAGGTGCAAGGCTGAACAAGTCAGGTGGCCCTGGGGAATGGAAGCTCTGGTCTCACAGGCGTAGCAGGATTGTTCTCCCCGGACCCTGGTCAGGCTTCCCTCCCCCAACTCTGAGTGCTAGATCACTTTTATCCCTGCAGACCATGAAAGCATGCACACTGGAATCAGGAGACCTGGGTTCAAACCCTGACTCTCTCATTTCTTAAAAAAAATTTTTTTTATGTTTATTTATTTTTGAGAGAGAGAGAGAGAGAGACAGCATGAGCAGGGGAGGGGCAGAGAGAGGGGGAGACACAGAATCTGAAGCAGACTCCAGGCTCTGAGCTGTCAGCACAGAGCCCGACGTGGGGCTTGAACTCACGAACAGGGACATGAGATCTTGACCCGAGCCGAAGTTGGATGCTTAACCCACTGAGCCACCCAGTCACGCCCTGCCTCTCTCATTTAGCAGTTGTGCGACGAACCCTGAGCAGCCTATTCAAGATTTAATCTTTTTGGTAAAATGGAGCCAGTAAATGTGTCCTTCTCTGGGCTATCTTGAGAATAAGGTAAGGGAAAGTCTGTGAAACACCCAGCACAGTGTAACCAGCAGTAATGGTGGGAGTGGTACACATGACATTACTCTCTCTGGAGGGGCGTGTCAGTAATTTGTACTCAGACGTGAATCAATGTTTGCAAATGTGCACAAGTATAATTCCTAGTCTGTATCTGTATTAGTCGGCTTGGATGCCATAACGAAATACCATAGACCGGGTGGCTTAAACAACAGAATTTTCTTTTCTGGAGGCTGAGAAATCCAAGATCAAGGTGCTGACAGCTCTGGTCCCTGGTGAGGGCCCTTTTCCTAGCTCGCCATGGCCACCTTCTCACTGTGTCCTCACACGGCACAGAAAGAGGGAGAGCTCTGGTCTCTCTTCCTCTTCGTATAAGGACACTAATTCCATCAAGACGACCTCACCCTCATGAGTTCATCTAAACCTAATTACTTCCCAAAGGCCCCACCTCCTAATACTATCACATCGGAGGTTAGGGCTTCAACGTACGTGTAGGAGTACTGACAATACTGACTCCATCTCAGTCCTCCATTGTGTTCATGTTTGCTCGATGACCTTTCTTGAGGCCATGAGTTCCAGCTCCCTTAGAGATTAATATGTATGCGTTAGAAATGTCTGCCAAGGCCAGGATGCGGGGAGGCTTGCTTTGGCCTCCCCTCATCTGTTATAGTCTCTTCTGTTACAGTCTCTTCCCATCCTGACGCACAGGTGGCTCCATGAGATCTAATTAAAGGTTAGCTGTCAATTTGGTGTATGCAAAGCTTTGAACCGTGCACATGAGAGCCTAGCACAGGTTAAAGTCGTGGGCCCCGGCTGCGAGTGTGAATGTATCCATGTGTGGCGTGTGTATACATATGTGTGCACTAGCGTGGGAAGGGCATGACTCCAACCGCAGTAGATGGCTGTCGCTCAGCCCGGCCTGGCAAATCTCCTGCTCTCACCGGCCCATAGTGGCTGCTGAAGGGAGCCGGGTAGAGGGGTCCCGAGGCTCTCTGGGACTGGGGAGCTGTTCAGCTGTATGTACTGGAGGATGTGTTTTGTGCTGCAGAGGCGCTCCAGTCTCTGAGAGCACAGTTTTCCTGGCGAGGGGACATGGTACCTGTCCTTGTGGTGTGGGGAACTTTATTAGCTCATCTTCATCCAGCATGGGACCCATCTTCATCTGTTCAAATGGATCATTTATCTCATTTATAGCCTTCTGTGCTTCAGCCCAAATGACATTTGCTTAGCAATTGGCCTGTTTGAAAAAGCCGATGTATTAGAGTGAAACACTGCATGATCTTTCTGAGCTGGGAGTGCAGGGAGATAGACCCATGGGAGAGGGTAGGAGGGAGGTGGGGGGCATTCAGGTGGTCAAGGATCCCACGGAAACAGGCAAACACATTATCCACTCCAACACAGGCAATTTTGTCCCCAGGGTAGCTAATTAGCAGGCGGCTGCCCGGGCTTTCTACTTGACTTGCTGAATTAGAATGCTCAGCACAGAGATCTGTGTTTATGCTCGAAATCTGTCGTTCCTCTTCCCCAGCCAGGAAAGGAACTCTGGCTGCTAGCTCTGGAGCCTGGAGACCGCTCCACTGGCATTTCAGGGGCCTGCATGGGGCACCTTCTCTGTAGAAACTTCCACCCTGTTGGAGGACTCTGAAAATGGTAGGCTCATCGGTGCAGGCATACAGGACATGTCTACCTACAGGCACAAATATCTCCCCTCTTATGTAAACATGACACAAAATCACAGGCACACAGATTCGCCCAGAGGCACAGGCACCCACCTTCGGAGACACACACATGGGAACAGAGAGATGCAGGCCCTCACCCAGCAAACACATCTGCTCACACAAATACCCAGAGATACCCTGAGACCTATACCCATAGACACACACACACACACACACACACACACACACACTCACACACATACACATGCCTGCATGGGTGTGTGTATACACACACACCTAGATTTACATGTTTAGAATAGATACACCTTCAAGGCCTCCCTGGAACACGTAGGTGGGTAAGACAGCACATGGAGACACAGAAGCTCTCAAATAAATCTATAGAAACAAGAATTCTCAGAACCCAGCCTCAATGATTCTCAATCACAATCTTGTATCAGAATCAGATTTGAGAATAACATATCAGATGAGATTTCAGGTATCTGATATCAGATTCGGAAACCAAACACAAATTAAAATTCTTCTATCAGAATCACCAGTGTAAATACTCATACTGGGATACTCCAGAATTGGATAAGCCATTGGTAAGGCTTGTGGTATAGTGGTAGCCAGGAGAGTTTGGGAAGACTTCCTTGTATAAAGAACACAAAACCCTTTTATAATTAAAGATAAAAATAAAAGTAAATGGCTCACTGCTATTAGGATGAAGAACATTTTGGCTGGATGCTCACAGGGCTTTTTAAAATCACGGCTTTTTTGTTTTGTTTTGTTGTTGCAAGAACATAGTGTAACTGGGAGTCAACTTTTGCCTGGTTGGCTTGCTTGTGGCTTCATTAGACAGGAACAGTGACAACAAATACACCTTGTCCAGATTTCGACTCAACCACAGATGTTTCAGACTCACTATCCAACCTGGAAGGTCCCACCCCTTCCTCCTCCAGATAGGGAAGCTGAAGCCCAGGTAGGGCATCCTACTGCTCAAAGTCACGTAGCTGTTAGTGATTTCTTTGAGCCGAAGTACGGACAACACACAGCAGCAGCTCCGTAAGTGTAAAAGCTGCTGTGCTGTTATGATTACCGCTCTATCGTAGTCGTTACCATTAGCTGAGCGAGGCTAAGAATCCAGATCTTCCTCCCATCTGGTTTACGGTGAGGGTTTCTTTCCCAGTTGACAAGACACTGAGGGGGCAGTGGAAATCTGGGCACCCCGCCCAGTCCCATCCTTTCTAATTATACCCTGATTGGTGGACTCCAATCCCTCCACTTTCCAGGGAAAGGGGCAAAGGAAGCTTGCAGAGAGTGGTCTGGGTGGCAGCAGGGTGAACCTTAAGGGAGAGGGGAGTACCCCCTCTTGATGAGGGGCTTCAAAGCACAGCATCCTATTTCTGTTACCTCTGGGAGAGGCCTTCAGAGATACAACTCTCATCAGCATCTGGTAGGACAGAGCAGTGGCAGGTAGTGGGACTGGGAGTGCCCTTTCTGCGTGCAGCTCCCTAGAGAGTCTCTTCAGGCCAAGGAAAGCTTTGTTCTAACCACTTCTCCTGAGCCAGGGCTGCTGGGTGGTCTAGGGGCAGGAGGGCAGAATGGGGGTGGGGCAGGGCAAGGCCAGAAGGAATATGGGGTGGAAGACTGACGGGGCGGAGGGTGGATCTGCCCACGGGGTTGGGGTGGGCTGGTGCAAAGGGAGAGTTGGGGGTCAGCATGGGAAGGTTTGGAGGCACTGTGGGAGCAGGAGGGACCGGCAGATGCCAGAACCACCCGGAAGGTCTAGCGAACCAGGTGGGAGTCCTTGAGGGTGAGGGCAGAGGCAAGTCCCCTTCCTCAGACACTGCCATCTCAGGTGGCTAGTGGGAGGGGTCCACCGCCAGGCGCTGAGCCCCTCTACACTTTGTGTCTGAGGCTCCAGAACATGTGGCCGACTCGCCCCCCCCCAGCCCCCCTTTCCACCCCTGCCGAAGGACTGCCATTTGGAACGCATTTGCAGACACATGGATTGTTTTTAAGTTAATGCTTTTTAATTCACTCTGTTTCCCAGTTGTCGTTTTTTATTGAAAAGGCGGATTCTGCCGGTGTGTGTTCCTTTGCGGGGGCGGTGGAGGGGGGGGGGTGTGCTTCATGGGCAGGCTGAGATCCTCGAGATCCGATGAGAGGCAGAGACAGAGACAAAGGCGAGACACCGTGGAACGAGTAAATTGGGTCAGAGAGCAAGAAAGAGACTGGGAGAGGGAGGCACAAGAGGCTGGGACTGAGCCACAGAGAACCTGGAAGGGAAAGGGAGGGACACGAGGTCCTAGAGGCAGGGCGTGTGCGCTAAGAAATCCTGCTTGGGGGGGGGGGGGGAGGGGGGACCCTGGAGGATACCCCTACCTCCAGCTAAGGCACCTGGGGCTGATTCCCTTGAGCGTAGACAAGGCTGAACCGGCCACAGGGAGAGGGATGGAGGGACCGGGCAGGCCGCAGACCCCGTACTGTAGGCAGGACCGGGGTCGCCGAGGGCTAGAGATCCGAGATCCGAGATCCGAGAGAAGAGGACACGGGAGTCAGGGGTGTTCCCTCCCCGTCCCCCAGACCTCCTGGTTCCGAGCCCAGCCGAGCGAGTCCTGCGCCTTGGCTCTCGAGGGTGGCGCCCCCGGCCTGCCGCCGCCCACAGCGAGTGGCCTACCCTCTCCGGGCCCTGGCTGGGCCACTTGTAGAAGGAGCGCTGGTGGCCCGCTCAGGCATGAGGTGGCGGAGGCTCCAAACGGCTGGTGGGCCGGGGAACTGAGCTCGGTCGACGACACCTCGGCTGGACGGGGCACAGCAGAGGTCCCGGGGATTTTTGGCCGGGCCACTGCCCCGGGGGGCTCATGTTTATGCAGCAGTCGCAGCAGACAGGGAGAGCGGGACTCCAGAGCTTCCTTCCTTCGCAGCTGAGAATCATTTCGCTCCCCCCCTCCGCCCCCGCCCCCGTCGCCGTCCCGTGTCGGGACCCCTCCTCTCCACATCTGCGTCGGGTCCCTGCGCACCTTCCCCCGCCTCGTCCTCCAACTTGCCAGTATAGACACAGCCGCGGACACACAAAGGCGCTCACACGCCAGCACGTGGTGGTCGTGTAGACAGTCGTCGTCGCACACAGACACAGGACGCAAGGTGTTGGGGACTCGGAGGCAGCCTTTCCCCGGCCCGGGCGGAGAGGCTCGCGCCGAGGGGCCGTGGTTCGATGGCCGAGTTCCCCGCGGCCGCGGCTCTCAGGCCCGGAGTCCGCGAACTGAAAGCCTGGGTAATGAGAGCTAAATTAGGTGTGCGCAAACAGCCGCAGCAAAGGGCGCGGCCGTGCGTCCGGGAGGGCCCCCCACCCCCGCGGCCTGAGCCCCGCCATCCCGCCCCAGCGGAGGGGCTTTGCTGGCGCAGCTCGGGCTGAGCGTGCGGAAGGGCGCGCGGGCGGGGGGCCGGGCCCCGGGGTCCGCTGAACCCTCTGCCTCCAGCGGCGGCCCCGAGCACACACGCGGGCGCCAGCGGTCCCGGAAGCCCGCGGCTGGCGGGTCGCGGCCGGGTTAGAAGCAGGACCGGAACTGGGTCCGAGCACCCCCTCCCTGGCCTTGGCTGAGCGGGCCCGGGCGAGGTGGGTCCGAGCACTGGGGTCCCTGGGTTTCTCTTACTGTCGGGGCCTCCTCCTGAGCATCCCCGTCTCTGTGGAAGATCGAGGCGGCTCTCCATACTCTGTCGCCCGAGGTCAGTGCTCCCAGGGAGTGCCGGCGGGAAGAGAAAGGGACAGAGTCTGGGGCTGGCGTCGGGAGACCAGTCTGCCCCTGCCCGATGGGCCACGCGACCCCCGAAAGAGCGACCTCTCTGAGCCTTCATTTGCTCATCCACAAAATGGGAATGCGGCGACCAGGCAAGCCTTGACTGAGGGGCTTCAGACACCAGTCCAAGGCGAAGGAGAAAGACGCGAATTCCTCCCGTATGAATGGGGCTTTACAGTTTGCACTGCTAGCCTGAATCAGCGATCTCATTTTGTAGCTTTAGGAGCCTTTGGCCGCCTGGGTTGAAGTGGCAGAGGGGGAGGGAATTATATTTCTGTATTTATAGATGAAGCTCCAAGAGGTCAAATGTTTCATTAGAGGTCACACAGCGGGGAGAGGCAGCTGGTTTTCCGGACTTCACATTTCAAGTTCAGTCTCTGTGCATTCTCTTCCACCGCTCCCGGGCGCCCCTGGAACCCCAGGCACCTTCGGCGCTCTGCGAAGCCTGGGAGCTGAGAGCCGGTGTGCCGATCTCGAACAGCTGTCGCTGCGCCGCCGGGGCTCGCGGTGGGCCCATGGCGCCTCCTTGCGCTGGTGGTCGGAGGCGCACCCGGCTCCTGGCCTGGCCGGCCCCCACCACCTTGCCTGACTCGAGGCGAGGCATCCGATTCCTCTGCTTCGGTTTGCCATTGTGCAGGAGAGGGTTGGTGAGCTGAGGCAGGGGTGACATGGGGTGACATGAGGTGACAGAGGGACGTGCTTTCTATGCTGTATACCTTGTGAACTGTTAAAGCACGATGCGCGCTAGCTCCCAATGTTGGGACATCTCCGTTTTCTCTGCGCTTCCACCTGTATTCTTGTCCTTTATAGGAGGCCAGCGAGGTTGGCAGGACAGGAATTGTTATTCCCAGTTATACAGATGGGGCAACCGAGGCAGACCCAAAGCCACTCACTGGCGAGTACTGGGGTCTGCACCCGGACTGGACCTGCTTTCCGTCCCTGTGTTGCACCTCACTGCACAGGTGTTCTTGCTCTCTCTGGGGCTAAGGCTAAGGAATAGAGCCTTGGAATCAGCCGTGGATTCGAACTTCAGTCTTGTGCTGGCTGTGGGATTTTTTTTTTTCAACGTTTATTTATTTTTGGGACAGAGAGAGACAGAGCATGAACAGGGGAGGGGCAGAGAGAGAGGGAGACACAGAATCGGAAACAGGCTCCAGGCTCTGAGCCATCAGCCCAGAGCCCGACGCGGGGCTCGAACTCACGGACCGCGAGATCGTGACCTGGCTGAAGTCGGACGCTTAACCGACTGCACCACCCAGGCGCCCCTGGCTGTGGGATCTTAAGAAAACCACAGAACCTCTCTGGGCCTCAGTTCTGAATCTGAAAAACTGGGGAGATGGCGCCCTTCAAGATTGCTGGGGAAGGGGTGGATGAATGGGCCTGGGCGGGGTGGGGCGGGGGAGGGGCTTGGTGGCTCAGTCCGTTGAATGTCAGACTTCCGGCGCAGGTCATGATCTCATGGTTTGTAGGTTTGAGCCCCGCATCAGGCTCTGTGCTGACAGCTCAGCTGTCCTCCCCTGCTCACGCTCTGTCTTTCTCTATCTCAAAGAAATAAATAACATTAAAAAAAATTTTTTTTAATGGGGCTGTGTGGGGTGTACAGAGAGTTGAGTACAGCAACTGCACAGTACCTGCACATCAGGGAAGGTGGCAGCTGCTGCGACTACCCCTGCTGGGGGTGGGGGGCGGTGAGGGGTGGAGCTTTGCACCCCTCCCGGGGCACCTAGGGGTCTGGCCACTGCTGGGACTTGAGCAGCAGCTGGTTGCCTATGCCCACTGCCCTGAAATCCAGTGACCTTGTCCCAGGCCTTGGACAGATCCGGGGAGGCCTCTTCCTCCTTATAGGTGGAGATGGACAGGCCCTGAGACAGAAGCCACTTTCTTGGGGCCACATAGGAGAGATGTGGGCCTTGCTCCAGAGATGGGAGTGCCAGGGCAAGGAGGGGACACAGCGAGGGCCAGGTCTTGGTAAGGAAAAGAGATGTGGGGGAAGTGGCAGGTAGGATCCTTGCTCTAGAGAGATAAGACTCGAGAGGCTTGCAGGGAGGCAGGGTGTCAAGGGCACCCAGTAGGGACGCAGTGGAAGAGCTGAGGACAGGAGACATATCTGGGGCAGACTGATGAGAACAGAAGAGAAAACTGTACCCCTCCCCCTCTGCAGGACTGTGGATCTGACAGGAGCCCTACCCAGGGTGAACCCAAACCTGTATGGGGAAGGTGGGGCTTCCTGAGACCCGGCTGGGTCAGGTGCCTGGGTGCAAATGCAAGGAGGCTCTCAACCTTCTGTAGCATCAGAGTTACCTGGAGGGCTTCCCTAAACGCAGATTGTTGCCCCACCTCCCGGGGTTTCCGATGCACATCTGAGGTTAGAGGTGGCGTTTCCAACAAGTTCCCAGGTGGTGCTGATGCTGCTGGTCTGGGGACCAAACTTTGAGAATCACTGCTCTGACCCTTCAGAGAACTTTCCCTGAGACTCCCAAGGCTCACCAGGTCCACATTTATAGCACATCTCTCTGGGTTACTCTTATTCTGAGCAATTTTAGAGAACATTTCCTGGCCTTGCCCGCAACATCCTAGGTGCAACGTGTCTGGGCCTCCAAGCCCCTTCTCCAGGACCTATCACTCCAATGGCTTAAAGAAGAATAGGTTCTCTATCTGCCAGTTGGGGCAATCAGGCAAGCTTCCTGTAAGAGGTGGACTGAACTTGAAGGACCGCTAGAGGCAGGTTAGGGCAACAGCTGGCCAGAGGTTGAAAGGTGGAGATTGAGGATAGAGTACGACCCTCCAATGGCTGTATGTGACATGGAAGGGACCTGGGGCCCTGCTCTAATCATTTACCCCATCTTCACCGCTCACCCCCGTGACAGGGGGCGGGGGGAACTCCAATAAGCGCTCAGATGAATGTAAACGAAAGTACCACTGCCAGCTGGTCTGGCTGGGGCCAGCCCAGGGGGCTGCAGAATCCTTTGGATGGTGGTTCCAAAAGGGGCAGGGCAGGAGTGGGCTCAGCGGCCACCCTGCCTGCCTTGATTTCTCCATCCGAGGAACACGCCTCGTGTGTTTGCCGTTTCCCTGACCTTCCCAAGCTGCCAGCAGGATAATATATGGAAATTGCTTTGACCTCCTGAGAAAAGAGGGTCTCCAGGAATAGAAAGTTCAGCCACTAATCCCGTCCCCCCAGACTTCCCACTAATTCCTGCTTCCGATGTCAGCCTGGCAGGTTGAATTTAGCAAAAGAAAGAACAACTTAGAGGGATGATGGTTTTTCTAACGGCCCCAGTTCTCCAAACACATCCACACACAATACACATGCACACACAGCCTGGTCACAGGCGCACCCTCACGCACGGCCCTTCTCCACTCTCGCGCACACACGTGCCTCCCGCAGAGCAGTCATAATTGTGGGGAATAATTAGAACTAACATTTGCACAGTGTGCCACCATTGACAGAGCAGCTCCACCATGCACTCTTACTGAATCCTCACAACAACCTGAGAGGCAGAGATTAGTGCCATTATTAACTGAGGCTCAGAGAGGTTAAGTGACTTGCCCAAGGTCACTCAGCTAGTAAGTGAGCCATGGCTCCAATTTGGGTCTCCTGACTCCACATGCTGTCCTCTTTCTGCGGTCCCATGCTTCTTCTTCCAGGGAGTGAGCTATGCACGTTCCTTTGTTCATTCATTCATTCACTCAACAGTTATCTATTGAGCATCAGTCATAGGCCAGGCTCTGTCAGGTGCTGGCTGCTTTACTGCGCCTTCTCGCTTAATTCTCACGACTAATGAGCAGGGCACTTTCCCCATCCCCATTTTATAGTAGAGGAAATGAGGACAGAGAGACTAGGTCAAGCGGACCTCTGTCAAGCTGAAGTGACAGAGTTGAGATCTGAGCCCACAGTAGGATTTGGGAGCTCCGGCCACGTTATCCTGGTCCCATGTGCACGCACACCCACCATCACACAAACCTCTGCCTGTGTGCTATGTGCATGCACTCCTCCAGGCCCTACTCTCCTAGGCCAAGCCACCTGCCCAGGCCCCGCATATCAGAGCCCCCAGCCTGTCCCTGTCACCCAGACATTTCAACTGAATAGGCCCAGAAAATCAAGGATAGGATTTTCTCCAAAATGCCATTGGCATCTCTTGGGACAGAGTCACATTTTCCTACTGATTACACAACACCGTAGCATTTACAATAGTCACTCCGTCCGTCAATACCAGTTGGAGGTGGCAAG
This sequence comes from Leopardus geoffroyi, assembly GCF_018350155.1. Taxonomy (NCBI): domain Eukaryota; kingdom Metazoa; phylum Chordata; class Mammalia; order Carnivora; family Felidae; genus Leopardus; species Leopardus geoffroyi. Next base: position 37,860,839 of record NC_059328.1, read on the forward strand.
AAACGTCCCCCCCCATCCCCCACCCTATGCTGACCCGGGCTGAGAGCAGAGGCAGGATGCAGGGAAGAGGGGATACGGCCCCTGCCCTTCACAGAACCCAGGGACAAAGGAGAGAGGTACCCCCTCAGGGATGGCCTGGGGGTTTCTGTCACTAATCCCCACGGACCTTAGAGCCACATAGACTTAGATTCTGATCCATGCTTTGTGCTCTCTAGCCATGTGACTTGGGAAATTTAATTACTTCTTCTTTAAGAGCCTCAGTTTCCTTATGTGTAAAATGGGGACAATGACACCTCCATCGCAGGGCTGGCTGTGCAAACTGAAGGGGCTCTGTTTTGAGCACCGGGTGAGCAGGAAGACTTGTAGGCTGCTGGACCTGAGCTGGGACATAGTCTTGGACCGCGTCCTGTCCTCTCTTGGAAGGGCAAGCCCGATTTCCAAATGGAGTTGCCTGGTGTCCCCTTTGCTCTGTACTCCGAAAGAGAGGCTAAGTGAAGGCAGGTGATGAAGTGGGTTGACATCCGCCGTGCAGCTATCATGCCAGTATGGCGCCAGGCACGCCTGGAAGTCTGAGTCCAGAGGCCTCCTTTCTCTTAACACTGAGCCTGTGCGTCTGTGCATGAATCCATGACCTCATCCAGGGAGCAGAGACGGAAAAGACCTCAGAGAACAAGGGGCCCCTGTCACGGGAGTCGTGTGTGTGTGTGTGTGTGTGTGTGTGTGTGCACACGCGTGAGTGTGTGTGTGTGTGTGTGTGTGTGTGTATTGTTGCGGAAAGAACATGGTTTCTGAGGCTTGGGTTTTTCTCCTCATTTATTTAGTAAATGTATATTGAACACCTGCTATGTGCTAGGATTGTTCTAGATGCTGGGGCTATAACCATGAACAAGATGGGAAAAACTGCAAACCTCATGGAGGCTGGATTCTAGTCAAGGAGACAGACAAGGTTCATGTAAACAAAAAATCATGAATCCTAGTTCTGCTGTGGGGTTTCGAGCAAGCCGCTTGGCCTCTCTGAGCATGAGCATCTCCATTTGGGATATTACATAATGGCCCCTGCCTCAGAGTACGATTCTGAGAGAATATACATAAACTGAAAATGTGTTGCAAACTGGAAAGCCCTGTGCTCATGTGCATTACTCTGGGTGTGTGTAAACATGTGTGCTTGCCAGTACCTGTTTTCCTTGGCTCCGTGAATAGAGCACCTGTGGGACTCCGGAACTGGTCCTGAATTCCATGAAACCCACAACTCCTCCCACCAGAAACGAAGGGAGGAAACCACATGGCTCTGATACACTGACTTTGGGTTTGGTTTTGCCCTGGGACAACATATCCTGCGAGCTTCTCTGCCGGGAGTGTATTTCTCAAGCCCCTTGCTCTAACAGATTTTGCTTTAAGGAGGGCAGAGGGGGTCAAGCTGAATTCTGGAAATGCCCTGTGCCTGGGGAGAGGGGATTCAAGGCCGGTCCCAGATGCTGGAGAGAAAGCCCAGTGAGGGGCACGGACAGAGGAGCCCCTGAGCAAAACTGTCATCCTCCAAGTGTTCCTTACCTATCTCTGGCTTTTAAAGCCCTCACGCTCCACTGGATGCAAAAAACATGGCACCGGTGTCCAAACATAGGTACCATAGGGGCTCCCAGTAGAAATCAACCATCTCAGTCCACCCCCTGCCCACTCCACCCAGCCCAGCTCAGTCTGGCTCAACCACACACATCCCAAATCTTCCAACGCAAGCCAGGCCAACCCCTCTACCCAACCCAGGCCAACCTCGCCCATCCCACTCATTCCAACTCCTCCCCACCTAGCTCAGTGTTGGTAGATACTGTGGACTGGCTTGTTCACCCTCTATTCCTCTCTCCTTCTGGTGTGCCTTTCTGTTCTGCTGAAAAGCTAAAATCTACATTTCCCAGGCTGCCCTATGGTTCAAGGACTGGATGTGATGTAGGTTTCACCCAATGCCATGCACTCATGCAAGGCAATTCATTCAGAAATGAATCAAATGGACAGAAAGGCAGGAAATGAGATATCCACTCTAATAATACCTGCAAACACAACATATGCAAAACCAGAGAGAACAGTATGGTGTACCCCATGTCCCTATCACACAGCTTCAACAGTTATGAACACTTTCCCGCTTTGGCTGTTATCTTCCCAAGGAATTTTCTGCTCACATTTCTTTTTTTTTTTTCTGAAGAAAGAACTTATCTATGCTTTCATACTGAGGTGTGCATTTAGCTGGTGTGGACATAGAGAAGAGTGTGTTTCTGGAGCCAGAAGCTCAACGGGGGGCTCCTGATTCGGCAGATGGCTTCCTGATGGTTGTGAAAGAAGAGGTTGCCTTGGGGGTCCAATCCTGCAGCACTGCATGGAAGCTGGTCTTGAGGATGCAGCCTAGAATCTGTTTCTTCAGCTCTCCAAGTATTTCCACAAGCCATTAAAAACCCATTCATACATTTATTTCTGCTTAAGCCATCTAGAGTGGATACTGTCTCTGCAGCTAAACACTAACCAATCCCCAACCTAACCTGTCCCAACCCGCCCAAGTCAGTCCATCCCCAAACCATCCCACTCCACCCAAGACTGTTCGATCCAGCCTGCCCCTGATCAGTGCAGCCCAGCCGAACCCAGTCTACCAGGGTACCCCCACTCACTTCTTTCCACCTCAGACCATCTAGACACGATGCAATCTGTCCCAGTTAGCCTATGCTAACTCTCTTCTGTCTAAACAGGCCATTTATTTCCAACTCAACCTGTATGATCCCACCAAATTCATCCCAACTCGGTCCTTCCCAGCCCTAATCCTACCTATCTAATGATTCTCACCCCAACCCATTCCTTGGGAAGTGGGCAGCACAGCCCTTTACTTCCACACATACTTACTGAGTATCTTTTGGGAGCCACCTCAATGATGCAGAACTAACTTGAACTTCTCTACAGATAAAAAGCTACATTCTTTTTTAGCATTTCTCTTCTGTATCCCTCTTTCCTGTTTTTCCTGTTTTTCCTCTTTCCTGTTTTTTCCCCTCACCCACACTCCCCGCTGCTGATACTGCCTCCTTGTCTGTGTCCATCACTTTGGCCACTCTGTACTCATAGTACTTTTTGGGTGTTCTAGCCCCCAGGGGAAGCTTCTGTCCATCCCATTCCTGCTTTCCTGGAGAGTGCCCTCCACTTCTATAAAGCCTATCCATTGTCGTAGGCAGAACTTCGAAAATGGTTTCCCAAAGATGTCCTGTCTTAATCCTGGAACTTGGGAATATGATGCCACATGGCTCCTGTGATCACACTAGGTTGTGTGGTCCAGTTGACCTTAAGATGGGGAAGTTATCCTGGATAGGACAATTTTAATACATGACCATCAACTCAACACAGAGGAAGAGCTAATCATGGTGTTTAGGTCACTCTGATGGAGAGGGTCCTCTGCACAGATCACTGGCTCTGCCTGTGTTCCATTTTGGGCCTTGGAGCACTTAACTGGCAGTACTGGGAGAACAGGCTACAGGAGGAAGGAAACGCAGAGCAAAGGACCCAGTGTTAAACAGATAAATAGATCAGTGCAGGTACTCACAAAGTGACCCATCTGGTCTGCTTGTCTGGACCAAGGGAAAGCCCAGCCCAGCCGAGGCTCTCTTCCCTCAGGGACTGTGAAGCAAGCCGCAGTGCTGACGGAGCAGCGTCTTGTAATAATCCAGGTGGTTGAGAGGAACCATTTCCCTCCCTGCCTGCCCCACCAAGTCTGAACTTTACAAGGCATCGGTTAGTGTGCGGAAAGAGCAACTTTTGCTCCGGAGAAGGATAGGTAGGCTAATCCCAAAGTCCTGCTGTGCTTTAAAAGGACCACGACTACCTGAGCACGTGCAGAAGAAAGACCCCGGGGAATCTTTGAGAGGTCTCCGGGGTTCTGTGTTTTGTCCACCTCTCTTTCGTCCTACATCCACGGCCTGTGCCCCACCCCCGCTGTCCCCAGGCTCCTTGGGGAGACCGGGCGCTAGCCAGCCATGCGCTGGAGCTGATTTGCACCTGCTCTCCAGAGCCGATGTGATTATCTCTGTCTAGGTCCGCTATTCAGCGACCTCACTTTGGTAGCTTGAAGTCAGCCACGGCGAGTCTTTGCTCTGCAGAAACTGGCAAAGGCTGCACCTGGGGCCTTATCCTGTCTGAAGCTGGGGGTAAACACTCATCAACACACCGGTGCCTCTAGCTTTGGTGGACAGGGGGGCTGGGATTCCCACCTCTTCCTTGGCCTCAGTTTCTTCCTTAATCAAATTTGGACTGCCTTAGTTACCCTCTACAGGATTTCCTTTTTCTTTTTTCTTTCTTTCTTTCTTTGTTTTTCTTCTCTCTCTCTCTTTTAGCTCATTAGCCACCGAGGCAAAGACAGGAAGTGCTGATAACAAAATTACTGTTTTTGTAGTAATACTTAAACAACAAAATTAGTGCTCGTAATAATCACATTCAGAAAGTACTTTCTCTGTGCCAAGCACCATGCCACATACTCTATCTCAGTCCTCTCTCTTATTTAAACCACACACGCATCTCATTCAATCAGCCAGTGAGCCACTTGGGGCAGAGAACATTTTTCCCCTCGGCTCTGAAATTTGAGTAGCCGGATATAAATCTGATCTCTACTCTCTTTGCAAGTGATTTTGACTAAGGTACTTAATTTCTCAGTTTCCTGATTTATAAAATGGGAATAATAATAACAGTTTCTACTGCTTAGGGGTGCTCCGTGAGAAAACCCATATAGAATGCTTGGACTACTGCCAACCACATGGTAGCGTTAAATCAATGGTAAACATTATCATCCTTGTGTCTGTAGAGCCCACACAGGCCTGGTCCAGGGTAGGAGGCCCATCAGTGTTGGAAGAGCAAAAGGTAGGTAAAAGATGATAGGAATACTTTCCATTAATAACTAAATGCGTCCTTCACATTAATTCCCTCCGTCTTCCCATTTACTTTTACGTACTTATCCCACCGTCTATCTTTCTAGAGAGAGTTGGAAATTCATTCGTTTACTCACTCAACAAATCTTCTGGTGGCAGGCCCCGGCTAGATGCTCAGAAATGAGCTCTGGGCTTAGCTCTTGAGTCATGGAGCCTTCTGGACTTCCAGTGAGGGGTGCAGTGAGCTGCTGGACCTGCTGGAGGCCATGACCTTCACATTTGCTAGAGGAAGGGGTAGTGGCAAGTTGAGAAGTTGGGATGCCCACCCCCAGGAACTGCTATGTTCCCGCTGCCACCTGCCGCTGTGGGCCCGAGAATCTGGTGGCCCTGGTTTGGCTACTTAGGAGCTGTGTCACTTGTTCTCGGACAGGGTCTCTCTAAGCCACGGTTTCTTCTTAAGTCAGATGGGCATAAACCATCTGCTGTGCTGTGCTTAAGATTTGAGTCTCTGTGTGTGTCCTTCCTCCGGGCCCGTTATGAACTATGCACGTTAATTATGTAAGAATCTAATCCCTCAGCGACCTACCTGGTCGGTCCCCCACTCTGCAAATAAACTGAGGCCCAGAGAGGTGAAGAAAGGCCCCAGTGTCTCAGACTTGCCCATTGTGTGTAGTGGGGGAGCAGGATTCCAGCCCAGCTGTGGAGTCCAGGTTCTGCCCAGGGCGTGGGGCCCCTGCCCAGGATGGCAGAGGAGCCACTAGGGACCTCTGGTTGGAGGAGGCCACCAGCTCTTGCTGGGTCCAGGCAGGCACAGGGCAGGGAGGCCTCAGCTGTGAGATTCAGCTAATCCCACACAAATAAACCTGGGTGTGTGGCCGGGCCTGGGGCTCGTGGGGATGGCTCCAGGGCAAGAATTGAATTTCATTTTTGCCCAGCTCAGATGGAAAGTGGCAGGGCTGGGGGCTGCCTGAAGGGCAAAGAGGTTATGTGGCTTGGAGGTGGTGGCTCGGCTGAGATGTCGCTCTCAGTGCCCTCGGCTGGGAAAACATGTTGGAGCTTCTCCCCTCTCCCGGTATCCTCCTCCCCTCCTCTTGTCCCCTCCACCGCACTGCCGCGGGAGGGGGCACTTGGGACCTACTGAAGCTGGCTGCAGCCCCTCCGCCTGCAGGAAGTCTACCCTGCGGTCTCCTGCCCCTACCAAGCTCTTCAGCCCCGTCACTATGATGTCAGTGAGCCCCTACTCTGTGCCGGGGCCCAGGCCCGGTGTTGGTGATGCCATGGATAAAACTGGCAGGTAAAAGAGCTCAGGGGCTGGGCAGGAGCAACAGACAAGAGCAGATAATGTCAGTATAAGGTGGCAAGAGCTAAGATGGCAGCTTCTGTTCGGGGAGGGCTTATTATGAGCCACAGGTTTTATATGCATTGGATCATTCGACCTTCACAGGGAATAGAGCCCTTTGCAGTGCTTCTCATTCCATTTGTAGCCGGGGACACCGGCGTTTGGAGAGCAGCCTGCCTGTATCTCATGGAAGAAGCTGTCCAGCTCCACTCCCTCCAGCACCTCTTCCTGCCCAGTGGATCCTGGGAAGCCTGAGACCTTGTGCGGCTCCGGAGAGGATGGGTTAGGGATGCTTTTTTGGCAGACGGTGCACCTGGGCTGTGCTCGGACACAGCGGACGCGGGCCGGGTGGCCGAGGATGGACCTCTGACAGGTGCAGGGTTTGTACAGCAGCCTGAAGAACTGATGCCTGTCCTCTCTTTGGGGCCATGCCTTGTTATTCTGGCTGCTTTCTCTTGGGTCTTTTGCGGGCTCGTCCTCTTCCCCCAGGCCTTTACCTTTATCCTGCTTCACATTCTACTCAACCCCCTCTCCCTGCACGACTTCACCAGGCCCTTGGCTGCAACTGCCATTTCTCTGCCAAATGACATGTCTCCCTGCTCGGCTAAGAACTGCGCACCTTACTGCCGACTCGACCTCTTCAGTTCAGGGGCTCGAAGGGACTAGAGATGCGGGTGGGTCCCGAACAGAACGCCGGTCCCAGGGCTCCATCTCTGTGCCTGGCACTGGCAGCCAGCCAGCGGCCCATCCCCAGGGCGGTGGGCCTGACATGTCCTCCTCCCTCGCCTCCTCAGCCTGGTGGTCCCCAAAGCCTGCCGGTCCTCTCTGCATGCACATCACCGTCTCGTCTGAGCCATTGTTTGTGCCTCATCGTACCAACAGCCTCCTTCCTGGGCACCCTCCCCACTCTTGCTCACGGTGCAACTCATTCCCAACACTGTCACCGAAGGGCTTTAAATTTTTTTTTTTTTAATGTTTATTTATTTTTGGGAGACAGAGTGCAAGCAGGGGAGGGGCAAGGGAGGGGCAGAGAGAGAGGGAGACACAGAATCTGAAGCAGGCTCCGGGGTCTGAGGTGTCAGCACACAGCCTGACGCGGGGCTCAAACCCATGAAGTGCAGGATCCTGACCTGGGCCAAAGTCAGAGGCTCAACCGACTGAGCCACCCAGGCGCCCCCACCAACGGGCTTTTTAAAAAACACAGCCCATTCTGTCGCTTACATCTGTGGCTTGCCATTGCTTTTAGGATCAGATTCCAGTTCCTTCCCGTGGCTCCCAGGGGCCTGCTGACTTCTCCAGGTTTATCTTTCCCTGTGGGACCCATGGAACCATCACGCTGACCACAGTGGTCCCTGTCTAGTTATCTGAATGGTCCAGGCTGCTTCCCACCCAAGAGCCTCCGAGTGCACAGATTCTGCTGCTGGGAGTGTCATCCCCCCTCCCAGCCAGCGCCTACGGGGTGAGTTCCTGCTTCCAGCAGATATCACCTCAGACATCACCTCCTCAGGGGAGCGTGTCCTACCCTCAGAGTACATTGCCTTGGCCTGTTAGGTGCACTCGTTGTCCCCTGAGCTGTTTCTTGGTAGCTCTTATCCATTTGTAATTACATATTAGATTAAAAATGACATCGTTTCTCCATGAGACAGGACCCTGTATGTTGCCCGCTACTGCGCCTATCCCCAGCGCCGAGCACAATAACTATTTCTTTAGCGAAGTCTCCTTTCTTTTTGGTCACGTTCTCTCCCCCATTAGACTGCGGGCTCCTCCAGAGCAGGGCCATGTGTGGTTCATCCCAGTTCTGTCCATGGTGCCCAGCCCGTCGGCCGGGACCTGCATGGCAGATCCCCGGGACCTGGTCTGGCTTGGGGATGGTGACTGGGTGCAGGCTGAGGCCGAGACCGACAGGGAGGTGCCAACGGCATCTGACAACAGCACTGCATCTGTAACGGACCCTTATATCTCAGGGAGTAGGTACACTCAGGCCTCCCCACTGGCTTATTGTGTCAGGTCAAGATCTCTCTGGGCTTTAAATGACTCAGGGGATTGGACTCATGACTTTGCTCTTCAGCCTAAGATTCCAAACTGATAAGTTCCATGGTCCTGGTGGAAAAGGGGTTGGGGGTGTCGAGGCTCATTTGTAGAAGCCTCTGGAGAGAGGAGAATAATTCTGAGGCTGTGGGAGATGTGGGGGTTCAGGGTCCGAGGAGCTCCTTGTCCTGTTCCCACTGCACATGAGGGGGCAGCCACTGATAGATCTCCCCTTCCTTCCCACCCCCCCCCCCCCAACTCTTCTGTGACTGCTGGCACTTACCCAGACACCTTTAAGGTCATTTTAGGACACAGAATGTCACATCTTGTGTTAAAAGGTTAGTGGCAGTGACTGATGGGAACGTTGGTCTCCCAGAGAGGTGAGCAATGCTGATAATGTGCCTTTATTTTTATCTCAGGTAACTGACTTAACATCTTTATTTTCCATGTGGGTAAACTAAGGCCTGGAGAGGGAAACTGCTCCTCTAGGGTCACACAGCCAGGTGATGAATAGCAGAGCTGAGACTGGCCCCCTGAGGGCAATGCTAAGGAAGATGCTGGTGGGTAAAGCAGGGCTGTGGGTGCCCAGGGGCAGGTACACCCGACAGAGACCTGGGTAGAGAGTTAGGGACCCTGGTCCTAGATCCACTGACTCTGGGCGGTGACTTGGTCAGTCACCCTACTTCTCTAGGCCCTGGTGGGAGAAGAGCAAAGGGTTAGGACGTGATGGCAGAGAAGGTGAGAGCGTTGGTGGTGAACCCTCAGCTCCTAGAGCCCTGACAGGGTGTGGTGGGCCCTCTGGGTGGCATGGCCTTGCCACGGTAACCGGATGGGGCTCAGGGCCAAGCCCCTTTCCTGCACACTCAAACATTTGTCACTCATTTACCAGGGCGGAGGTACCATGGGAAGAAGCCTAGGCCTCTTAGATCTTATCTAATCAAGATAGTGGCAGCTGGGAGGTTGGGGGGAGTGAAAGGAAGGAGGCCACCCCAGTCTTTGAAGGCCACCCACTTCCCTGACTCTTCAGGACTGCTGGTCAGGTCCTTCTGGATGTAGCTGGCATTTGGGGCAGGCAAGGCTTTTATGCAGGGAATTAGCGTCCTGGGGTCATCTACTGTGACAAAATGTCCCCACACGTTCCCTAAAGCCCTGAGGGTAGGACGCAAACCCCTCCGGCCCATCCCATCACCTCTTCTGCTCAGCGCCCAGGAGTCCATGTGCCGTGGTGTACTGCTTAGGGACGGGGCCATGAGAAGGCCAGGGTCTTGTCCAAGGGAGAGCAAGGCATCTTTCCTGGTGGGGAGACTGACTGGGTCTCTTTCTCCTCCAGCCTCCTCCCCACTCATGACCCTGTCACACTCACTGTAATGGCTGCCACCTGGAACCAGAGCCCCCTCCCAGACAGAGGACACCCACCACAGGCTGCAGGGCAAGCAGCCCAGGGCTGGGCCCCCGCCTCTTGGGCGTTCATCCCTGTGCTGATGCTAATTTGCTAAAGGAGCCCCAGCAACTGCCTTTCCCACTCTCGGAGCCTCTCTGCTCAGCTGCAAGGTGGGAGATAAACAGGATCTCAAAATGGAGCAGCAGACATTACCTAACCGTCCAGGTGGGTTCACACAGCCCTCCCCTCACCCCTACCTCCGAGGATCCGGCATTTTAGGTCACCTGTCCCGAAGGGGCCAGCAGCAGCAGCAGCAGCAGCAGCAGCAGGGTGCAGTGGGGAGAGCACGGTTTGAATCCCAGTCCTGCCACTTGCTGACTTCGTGGTTCTGGGCAAGTCGCTTCTCCTCGCTTCGCCTCAGTTTTCTCATTTGTAAAAAGCAGAGAAAAGGATAGTTGTGAGGATGAATGTGATCTCACAGCAGCACTGGGCACTTCCAGGCATTCGTTGAATATGTTCCTTGACAACTATCCTCATGGTGAGGGTGGAGTCATTAGATGGAAACAGCCAGAAGGTACCAGGTGTGCCACAGCCGAGCTGCAGAACGCTCCACTGGCCCCAGGGGATTTCCAGCCGGGAACTGCCCCGATTTACTCAGACCTACTACTGGGCACATGTCACAGTCACACCTGGGGCACAGCCGCTCGGTGTCCATGCACACAGCCCACGTGTCTTCTCCCACAGCCACAAACATAGTGCGAACACATCCCTGCGGGACTAGCACCAGGCTCCCCTGTCCCACCTGTTCCTGGGATGAGTCTGAGGCTGTGCGCAAGGAACTTGCCCCAGGAGGCAGGGCACGGAGCCCCATGGCCCGGGGATGGGGGTGGGGGGGGTGAGGGTGCACCCCAGGCACTCTGGCACCCCGCAAGCGCACCATGCATTCAAACCGGTGCCGCGAGGGAGCAAAGGCCTGGCACCGCCACACTCTGCAGCCTCCGGGAGCGCCCCGGAGCCCGCAGCGGGGCACGCAGCCAGCGGGCCGGGGCATCTCACCCGGGGCCCAACCACAGGGCACGGCCGGCCTGCGCTCCTCCCCCGCCGTCCAGTGCGGTGAGGGGGTGGGGGCCTTGGCCTCCGCTTAACCTGGGCGCGCGGGGCCGCCGGGGCCGGGACCATTATGCGGGCGCATGGCCGGCCGCGCCGGGGCGCAGAGCAAACTTAACCTTCATTTGGGAGCGCCCGGCGGCCGGAGCGAGCGGCGCAGCCATCGATCGCGGCTAATGGCCTCGTCTAAATGCGGAGCCGCTGCCTCCGCCCCCCGGGTCAGGGCGCCCCCGCCCTCGGCCCGCGCTCCGTGCAAAATGGTGTTTACCAAAGTCAATATTGGCCGCGGCGCCCGCCCCGGGCGCAGGGGAGCCCCCGCTGGCCTCCTCGAGCCCAGGGCCTTATCCGGGCTGCCAAGGCCTCCTCCTTGCTGTCCCGGCTGCCCCAGGTCTGAGGAGGGGCCTCCCCCAAGGTCGCCCAGGGCGGTGTCTCTGGCGCTGGACCCTCCCGGCAGCGCTCTCGAGGTGGGAAGAGAAGCAGGGGCAGGGGTCTGGCCTGGGAATCCCCCAGGTTGACTTCTGGCTCGGTCTCTCTGAATCAACGTGGGCAGGTCCCTTCACCTTTCTGAGCCCTCAGACTTGGCACTTGTAAACACCTTCCCCAAAGGGTTGTTGAAAGGATCACATTAGAGAGAGCACGGGGCAGTGCCCAGCACAGATCCTGACTGGAAGGGGGCATTTGCCAAATGGCTAGGCTAACCTTAGGTCGTGCGTCCCTCCTCCCGTGCCTGTTCCAGCTTAGGGACACAGCACACTCTGTTCTCCATCTGAATCCTGGCCTTACCACAGAAGAATCTGAGATAAATCCTTGACCCCCTAGATCCTCTGCGTTGTCTTCTGTAAACATGGCAATGATAATTCTTGCCCTCCCAGACCAATGGATGTCTAAGCTGAGGGCACTGAGGACCACACAGCTTCTAGACAGCCCGACAGACAGTGGGTAACCTCTGTGAGAAGCCGGGAAGGTTTGGACGTGGTGGGGTATGGCTCCCCGGCTCCACTTACACCTTTCCAGGCTGCAGCCATTAAGTGCTTTTTATGGCATTGGATTAAGCTCATTTGACAATAAAACCACCTTCCTGCTCAGGTCCCCTTGCTTTTTGCACTGTTGATCTTTGGATGGATAAGAAAAACATAGTAATTGTAATTTCCCCTCCCTCCTCTTTCATTCTGTTCCTGTCAGAGAAAGGAATTTTTAAGTGAGAACCCCAGAGAAGACTTGGGGGCTGGTCCCACCGCTTAGCTCACAGCAGGTTTACAGAGGGTGGAATAACCCGAGCCTGCCATCTGGTGGCCGCGGCTAGGCTGACAGCCCTTCTCCCACAATGGGATGGAAGAGCCTTAGGCCCTGGGAACCTAGACTCAATACTCAACCTCTGAAGAGCCACAGACTTAAAATCACAAGATAGTACACTCTTAGGATTGCAGAATTTTAGATGGTTGAGCGTTGCATGCATGGAATTTTAGAATGGTAATAATAACTACCAAAGAGCTTGCTCTGTGCCAGAAACTACACCAAGTGCTTTGTAGGGGGCCCTTCCTTTTAATCCTCTCCACAGCATCATCACATGGCCACAGTTGTGTCCTCATCATAGGGGTGAGAAAACAGAGATTCCCCTTAAGTATTTTGTCCAAAATCACACTATGGTCAGCAGTGGCTCAAAAGGTGAACCCCCGGTCTCTGGGGCTCCCCGGCCATGCTCTCCCACCATATCTTACTACAGTCACCAGATAGTTTAATCTAAGATTTCACAGTCTTAGTATCATAGAATCATAAGGTATTAGGATCTTAGAATTGGAGAATCTGAAGATTTTGGAATCATGAAATCCTGGGAAGAGGGCATCTTAGACTTGCAGACTTAGGAACTGTGCATGGCTGGGAATGGAAGGGTCTTTGGTACACGGGGATCCCTCAGGCAGGGCAGTCAGCTGGCTGGCCCTGCAGGACAGGCCGGGAAATGTGGGCTTCCTACCTCCTGACCCAGCATTCTTTCCACCATGGGTTTCTCATTCAAGGCTTTTCCAATCATGTTCTTTTATAGCCACTGCAATAAAGCTGTGGACTTTTGCTCCAGAAAGCACATAAAATATCCCATTATTTGCCTCTTAACCCTGGCTTCTGTTTTACATCTTAAGTCTAAAGTGTAAGCCTCATAAAAGGTAATCATCTAAGGCCTGTTCAAAGAGAAGCCATAAATTGGCCATTTAGCCTGATCAGTCTTGATTGTGCTCCTACAGGCACCCAACCAGTATGAGCCTATGCCCCATCCAGAGGACAGGGAAGCACAAACCTCCGTCCCCGACAATGTGCCACTTAACTTGCCTTTGGGGAGGAGTGCTCAGATGCTGAGTCAGTGCAAGAAACATCAATGTCACTGGGGAGGCCATTCCATGGCTACACACAACGTGCAACAACGGGACAGGCCAGCGTGGGTCATGATGGAGTGAGAGCAGAGGGGCGACATGTGTGTGTGTGTGTGTGTGTGTGTGTGTGTATGTGCTGCTCGTTGTTAAGTAATTACTATACACTGGACTCTGTGCTCTGTATGCGATGCGTGTTATCACACAGAATCTTCAGCGTAACGTTATGAGGTGGATATATGGGCAAACTGAGGCTCAGTGAGGTCAGGTGGTTTACTCAGTCACTTAGCCAGTCAGTTCTGGAGGCGATTTGGACTGAGATCTTCCTGATTTCAAAGCCTTTGCTTTTGATCACTGTGTCACACTGCTTTGGGGTTGGGCCTTAAGTGACCACAGTGGTCATTTGAAGAGAGGAGGCCAGGTGGGTTTTGTGGATGTGCGAGGCAGGAAGGCAGGAGGAAGGCTGGTTGTGCCAGAAAACACTTCCCCCATGCGGGCTCACCTTGCTCATTCTGGTCTCATTCTCAGCTTCTGCGGCTCCGAGTTGATCAAAAAACTGGGTCTTGTCCTAGGCGTGGCAACTCAGAATCCAGGTCTATCCTTAGGCTGTGTTGGCTGGGCGTGGGCAGCCTGGGCTCCCGTGATGCACCTTTCAGGGGCTGCCCGATCTCTGTTCCAGACCTCTTTCCCCGAGGCAGCTTCTCTGTCTCCAGTCCACTCCCGACTCTCTCCAAGGCCCATGAAATTGTATGAAAGCACAGGGTTGGGCCCTGCCGCCCCTCTAACAGGGGAATGTGCAAGGGCAGGGTCTTTTCGCCATCTTCCTGACAGCGTGTGCCACAGGCTCTGCCTATGACTGTGGGGACTCCTGGCTCTGAGGCTGTCCCCGTCTCCACAGTCACCCTCATACTGTCTGTGCTGACAGCTCAGAGCCTGGAGCCTGCTTCGGGTTCTGTGTCTCCCTCTCTCTGCCCCTCCCCCAGCTCTCTCAAAATTAAACACTAAAATTGTTTTTAAAAACAGGAAGTTTCTGTTTTTGTCTCGGGGAGCCTTGACCCACCATGTAATAAGTTCGACTATCCTGTTGGAGAGGTCACGCATAGAGACCCTAGGACCTCACGATTGGGGTCCAGCTAAGTCCAGATCTCCAGCCATCCCCACCAAGACACTCGGCATCTGAGTGAATGTGTCTTGAATTCTCTAACCCGGCCTAGTCACTAGCCAAAAACTACTAAGTGACCCCAGTTGACACTCTGTGGAGAAGACTTGCCCTGCCAAGCCCTGCCCAAAATCCTGACCCATGAAATCAAGAGATATAATAAAATAATTGTTGTTTTAAGCCACTAAGTTTGGGGACAATTTGTACATAGCATTGGGTAACTGAATCAATGACCAAGGAGTGTTTGAGTTTACAGAGAAAGACCCACTACTATTGGTATTTTAAAAATATTTTAAAGTATATTATTAAAAGGGCACCTGGGTGGCTCAGTCAGTTGAGCATCTGACTTTGGCTCAGTTCTGATCTCATGGTCCATGGGTTCGGGCCCCGCATCGGGCTCTGTGCTGACAGCTCGGAGCCTGGAGCCTGCTTCAGATTCTGTGTCTCCTTGTCTCTCTGCCCCTCCCCTGCTTGCGTTCTCTCTCTCTCTCTCTCCCTCTCTCTCTCTCTCTCTTTCAAAAATAAATAAACATTAAAAATTTTTAAAGTATATTATTAAATCATTAACATCTAATAATTAAATGTTAAAACAAAGTTTTCTCAAATATTTAACCACTATACATAAACTTAAATAAACACATTTATTCGCATAGTTTAGACTGCAATTACATATTTTATAATATGCTTTTGAATCCTCCAAACTCTTGAAACAAACAGATAAAACATATATAGAACAGAATTATTAAAACTTAAGGCTATGTTGAATTTTAAGCTTATCCTAAAAGCATCTGTTCTTTGGGTTAATTTATTTCTTCATTTTTTTATACTTGATTTTATACCTTCTTAGTTTCTTAGATTTTTTTTTTTAGATACTCAGCTAGGGTTGCAGTAACTTTCCAACTGGAAAAGAAAAGTAAGAGTGACTCACACCAAGATCTGGGTTACAACCATTTGGTTCTTGGTTGGGCATGGGACATGATGTCTCTCCCAAGGGTTTCCAACAAGGGCTGCGAGGCAACAGGCCAGACTGGATGGTCTGATCCAGGAGCATTATTTAAGACTTCTAGATACCTTTTATTATCTTATAAATTAATGAAGTCATCTGGAGGTTTGATAAGAGATGAGGGATTGGGGCTGCGTGAATTTTCTCCTCCCTAAGACATTCGGCTAATCCCTCACCGTGGAGTGCCTGGCAGAATACTGTCTCTACTCAGTTATACAATAAAAATGGATTTACTTTTACCTTTTACGTTTATCTTTTAATGACAGCCTCCTTTCTGCATGCTTTATATTGACTTTTTTAAGTGTCACAAATTGGCAGCCTTTCGTTAACTTACTTTGTTCTAATAAACCATATTTTTTTCTTTCCTTCTCCTTGTCTTCCTTCTTTTTGATGTTTAGATGATCACAACTTTGTCGGTGGGCAGGGCTTTAAGCTGGCCCCTTGTTTTTATTTTGTATTTTCCATATATATATATATATATATATATACATGTGTGTATATATATATATACATGTGTATATATATGTATATATATGTATATATATATATATACACACACACATATATATATATACATACACATATATTCCATACATATATATACATATACAAATATTATATATAAATACACTGATATCCTGTAAGGTACTCTTGTTTTCCAGGAATAGGAGGGTACCCCATATCTACCCATAGTTTTCCTTTTTTCTCAAGGATATAGAACCACCTGGCCTCTAAAACATGCTGGCTCTTTTCCTTGGAGAACAGTATTAGAGACCCCGATGTGGGCACCAGGTGGGCAGCCATAGTCTTGGTGCTATGGCTCTAGCTCTTCCGTATGGCTCTCAAGTGATGTTGCCACATGGGGACCAGAGGTGGTCATGCTTCAGACCCACGGTGCTCTGCTAAGATGCGCTGTTGGCCTTGGGAAGCGGCAGACACTGCTTTCTTCTTCACTGTGCTATCCTAACCTCCTCTTAATTTCTCCAGAAGAGCAGACATAGTGTATGTCTTTTGATTAGAAAGTTCAGGGACAAGGGAGGCGCTTTTAGTAGAGAATAACCGTCTCTATTTGTGCCTTCCTTTAGAGCCCTAAGGCCTAAATCCACTCTAAGATCTCTCTCAGATCATTCCTTGCCTCCCTTCCAGCCTGTCCCTGTAGGGGACACCCAGCCCTGTCCCTAGCCAGGAATCCACAGAGGATGTCTCCACTAGGATTTCAGGCTGACTTCCAGAAGGACTGACAGGAAGGAGTTTCCTCTCATTCCCAGGGAGGGTCCACTCTTCCCAGTGTCAGGATTGACAGCTGCCTGGAGGGTAGGGAATAGGAATGTTGACCTCCTGACTCATACTCACAAAACTGGGGTCTTATCCTAAGTGCCCCTACAACTACCACACGAGAAAGTAACAGCTGAACGTCAGTTGGGACATACAGTGGCATCATGCAGTTTAAGTGGCCTGTGGAGGACATCTGGAATTGACTTCAGTCGGAGCTATGTCCAGTCCGGCCCAGTTAGTTGTTACCTTTGGTCCTCCAGAAGTATCGTGCTCGGGGGTGCCTGGGTGGGTCAGATGGTTAAGCATCTAACTTGATCTTGGTTCAGGTCACGATCTCATGGTTCATGAGATCGAGCCCCACATGGGGCTCTGCGTTGGCGGTGCAGAGCCTGCTCGGGGATTCTCTCTCTCCCTCTCTCTCTGACCCTCCCCCACTCATACATACCTGCTCTCTTTCTCTCAAAATAAGTAAATAAAATTAAAAAAAAATATCATGCTCGGACATCTTTCTAGGCTCGTAGAACATCACCCCGTGAACTAGTGCATTTAATAAAAATTGCACACACACAGGTATAAGGAAGTCTAATTCATACAGAGCAAAGAAGTGGGTATCACTTTTCCTTTTGTTTTTTACACAAAAAGGACAAAATCTGCAGAAATAGAGCACTAACCACAACATGTGTCAATTTACGTGACCAAATATCCACTTCAAGCCACTTAGACTTTCCCCTTACAAGGGATTAGAAAGGGCTTGCTGTATAAGATGTTACTAAATGGCCAGTTCTAGTGCTTTTCTGAAATAAATGGACATCCTTGCCCCAAAACTCATATGTAGTTTAAAAGATGTAATTCATTCCCACAACTCTAACTTCAGAAGTTCCAAAGGACAGACAGTGAAAAGTCTCCATCCTGCCTCTGTTTCCAGCTTCGCGCCCGGCCCTGCTCCCCCAGGATCCAGCACCACCAGTCTCTCATGCCCCTTTCCCCTTTCATAAAACATATATTTTATGCATTTGCAAACAAGCGTGCATACACGGTCTTCCCCCACTCCTTTGAAAAAACATGAATGAGGGGCACCTGGGTGGCTCGGTCGGTTAAGCGTCTGACTTCGGCTCACGTCATGATCTCATGGTTCGTGGGTTCAGGCCCTGCGTCGGGCTCTGGGCTGACAGCTCAGAGCCTGGAGCCTGCTTCGGATTCTGTGTCTCCCTCTCTCTCTGACCCTCCCCCGTTCACGCTCTGTCTCTCCCTCAAAAATAAATAAACATTAAAAAAATTTTAAACAACATGAATGAGAGCACTCTCTCTATATATATACCTTGTTCTGAACCTCACTTTTCACCTAACAATGTACCTTGCAGATCATTCCGCAGCACCTCATAAAAACGTTCTTATTCTTTTCCTTGCAAGGAATGGCTTTGGATATACTTCAGTTATGTTTAACCATCCCCCATTGATTAACACTTAGTTTCTAATTCTTTGTTACAAATGATGCTACATTTAACAATTTCTGTACACTCATCATGTAGCATGTGTGTAATTGTGTCTGCAACAGAAATTTCTAGGGATGGAGTTGTGGGCACCCAGGGTACGTGCCCATGTACTTTGACGTTGCCAAAGTTCCATCCAAGGGAGTCCAACCAGTTTGCAATGTGGAGTGTTGGCTTCTGTATATCCTTGCTGATCAATCTGGTAGGTGAAAAAAGGGATCTTAGTAAAGTCTTAATTGGCATTTCTTTTATCATAATTCTGAGCATCTTTTCATATGTTTAAGAGCTATTTGTATTTCCTTTTCTCTGAACTATTTGTTTTATATCCTTTGCTCATTTTGGAGAGTGGGGTAGAGTGTTGATCTCTTTAATTGATTTTCCAAGCATTTATTTTATTTTATTTTATTTTATTTTATTTTTTATTTTGGGAGAGTGTAAGCGGGAGAGGGATAAAGAGAGGAGGGACAGATGATCTGAAGCGGGTTCTGCCCTGACAGGCTGACAGCAGTGAGCCTGATGTGGGGCTCGAATTCATGAACCACAAGATCATGACTTGAGCCGAAGTCAGACGCTCAACAGACTGAGCCCCCCAAGCTTATATTTTATTTTTATTTTTTGTTTTAAATTTTTTTAACGTTTATTTATTTTTGAGACAGAGAGACAGAGCACGAACGGGGGAGGGGCAGAGAGAGAGGGAGACACAGAATCCGAAGCAGGCTCCAGGCTCTGAGCCATCAGCCCAGAGCCCGACGCGGGGCTCGAACTTGCGGACCGCGAGATCGTGACCTGAACTAAAGTCGGACGCTTAACTGACTGAGCCACCCAGGCGCCCCCCCCCCCAAGCTTATATTTTTAAAGGAAATGTACTTTTGCCTGTGATATGAGTTGGAAGCATTTTTCTCAGTCCATTATTTTCCTTCATTATATTATAAATATTTTTGCATGTTTACGTTCCCATATGAACTTTAGGGTTTGTGTAGTCCTGCACCACCACCACCTCCAAATTCTATTCATATTTCTATTGAGTGTCTTTGCCATGAATAAAATTTATATTTTTGTATACTCAAATTGATTAGTTTCCTTCATTTCTGGCTTCTCAGCTTTATCATATTTAGACAGGTCATTCTCGTTATGAGACTATAAAATTATTTTCTTTCTATGCTTCTCATAGTACTTTTAGTTTTTATATTCAAATCTTTGATCCATTTAGCACTTATCTTGGGCATTGTCTCCTATGTCTGCCTTGCTCCTCTCACTAGACCATGGTCTCTGTGGCAGATACGGTGGCTGAGATATGTTCCCTGCTGCAAAGATTCAACCACCCAGAATACATTCCCAGCTGCTACACACCCAGGAGATCCTGGCTGAGCCCATGGCAATAGACAGACTCACTCATATTTCTTGACCTTAAGTCACATGGGTCTCAGGAGACCTCAGAACTCTCTGTGGAGAAGAAACATTCTAGAGACTGATTCCCCGGTCTCTGATGAGGAGTCTTGTTGACTCTTGGAAAACAATTTTTATCTAGGCTTTTCTACTTTTTAATTTCTTTCTCTCAGATTTTCTGGTTATTTGGGGGTTAATTCTAATACGTCATTGTAAATAAAAACCGTGCTCTTTATGAATATTTTAGGAAGAAAAGGAACCTTCTAGGACAATCACAAAGAATCTTTGAATGTTCTCTTGTAACCTTTCCTCACTTGTATCTTTATTTTATATAGTAGAGATCATAATTCCTAACAAGTTATCTGTTTTTCTGCCACAAAATAGCTTACAAGGGTGTCCTCACATTATAACACATTTATGCATTATTTTTAGTGGCTGTGTAGTATTCAAACAAGGAGATGTGCCACAATTCACTTAGCCAGTTTTGTATTGTTTGACAGGTAGGGTGTTTCTACACATTTGCCATTCTATATAATGTTGCACCAAGAATCCTGTACATAAAGCTCTGGACACATGGTGAAATTGCTGGAACACTTTTAAGGCGCCTGGTCCAAACTTCCAGAATGAAGCCTGTGTTTTTAGAGAAACAGCAATGGTAGCTGAGACTAAGTGAATCCCATTTGCATTGTTTCCTTAGTAGCTCTGAAGTTCCTCTTGTAGAGGAACTCCACGTGGGACCTTCAATATTGTTGTTACTCATGAGCTGTTTGATGTATTGTGATACCGATTGAAACTATAGCTAATGCTGAACAGTTAGCAACAGAGCTAGAGAGAGGAAGGGAAAGACAGCGAGATCAAATGTTAGAGGAAGATCCCACTTTGACCCACACTGATGACTCTCTCCGTATGCTGTAGCTGTTTTAAAGTCTCCATTAGACGCCCAGAGGGTAGTAGAAATGGTGAGGTCTCAAAGCCAGGAAGGTGAGGTGTGAGGACCCAGAGATGCGCCCAGAACATGGGATAGAGCCGGCCAAAGCAGAGCTGGGCTGGGCTGGACAGCGGTCAACTCCTCTAGGGTTGGCCCATCTCAGAGATGGACTCTAGGTGGTGCTGTGGCTACAAAAGTTTTGGGCTGAGAAATTTTGGCAACGTTGTCAGGACTCTGGGAGGCAGAAAGAAAGAGAGAAAAGCAAAGTGGAGGGAACTATGCACTGGGGGGAAGGAGAGTAGGGAGGGATGGGAGGACCCAGGGGAATGAGGAGGAGAGAGAACAACGACAGAAGGAGAGAAAGAGGAAAAAGATGTCCCAGCATGTGCTTGGTCCAGAAGAGATGAAGTAAGCTGAGGACCCTCATTCGTTCATCCAACAAGCCCTTACCAAAGCTCACCCTGTGCCTGTTACTGTGGTAGATGATGGGGATAAAATGTGGGCTGAGCATCTTCATTCCCAAGGTCATGTTTCATTTGAAAAGTGAGAGTTACCAACATTGATCAGTCCACACTAGACAGGGGCCCCGAGGAAGGGAGTGAGGACCTGGGAAGGCCTGTGATGAGATAAGTGACCTGGTTTTGGAGGAGGGGAGGATCATCAACAGTGACTGCCCAGCAGGAGGTGCTTAAGGTGATATTTGAAGGTAGCCCAGAGTGAACCAGGGGAGAAAGGAGAGAGGGAATTTCTGGGCAGAGAAAACAACACATGCACAGGGCTTGTGGTCAAGGAGATGATATATCTGAGCAACTGAGAAGAGAAATCAAGGCCAAACCAGAGAGAGGGAGAGAGGGCGGGAGAGGAGGATGGAGAGGGGATGGGTCCAGTCCATACAGCACCTCATGCACAATGGGGATTGTGGTCTTTATCCTAAGAGCATGAAAAGGGGCTGAAGGGTGAATGCAAGGTAGGTGACATGTTCCCAGTTGTTCCTGGAGATCGGTCTGGTTCAAGTGTGGACAGGGGCTGAGAGGCTTGAATGGATACAGGGAGACTGGTTGGGAGGCTACGCAGTAGCTAGCCGAATTGCTTCAGCTAAGCAGTGCTGGCGGAAACGAGCAGGTCCAAAACCCTGAAGGGTGAAGTTGACAGGACATGGTCATTCCTACTGCCCGACTGCTGGTGTTAGCACTTGGAGGGATATTGCTGCCAACACTGAGATACTGAATCTCGGAAGATGGCCATGTTTGGGGAAGAAGAAGATTGATGTTGGACACATCTGTAGGGACAACCGTTTTCCCTTCCTGTTGTTTCTACCTTGGGAACAGGCACTCCCACCCTTTCAGAAGAGTCGGGAAGCGAAGCTTCCTCTTTTTCTGCTTCCTCCTTCCTAAGGAAGGAAATGACTTATCTGCTAGTGAGACTGCAGGGACCAGGTGTGACCCCACCACCTTTTCTTTCTTGTTGAGCCCTGCCTGCCCAAGGACTGACATGTTCTGCTCCCTTCCCTTTTTCACGCGGAACGTACATGGGCAAGGACGTGTGGGGAGGGGGAGTGTAATCTTTGAGATTTTCAACATAGAAGGTCATGTGTCCACAGTCAGAGATAATTTTACTTTTTCCTTTCCAGTTTGGATGCCTTTTATTTTTTTCTTTTGTTGTTTAGCTTAATTGCTCCAGCTAGGACTTCCAGTACTGTGTTGAATAGAAGTGGCAAAACTGGACATCCCTGTCTTGTTCCTGATCTTGGAGGAAAAGCTGTCAGTCTTTCACCAGGGAGTGTGATGTTGGCTGTGAGCGTTCCATACTTGGCCTTTGTTATGATGAGGTACTCTCCTTCTACTCCTAGTTTGTCAAGTGTTTGTTTTTTTGTTTTTTGTTTTTCCTTTTCCATTTTGCCTGCCCCCTACTCCCTACTCTGGCGACACTGATCTGTCTCTATACCTATGAGTTCAGTTTTTTTTTTTTTTTTTAAAGAGATTTCACACACAAAGTGATATCATCCAGTGTTTGTCTTCGTCTGTCTGAGTTATCTCACTTAGCATAATGCCCTCAAGGGCCATCCGTGTTGTTGCAAATGGCAGAGTTTCCTTCTTTTTGATGGCTGAGATAGATACACATATACATTTTCTTTATCTGTTCACCCACTGATAGACAGGTTGTTTCCATGTCTTGGCTATCGTGAATAATGCTGCAAGAAACATGGGAGTGCAGGTATGTTTTAAAGATAGTGATTTCATTTCCTTTGGAGAAATACCCAGAAATAAAATTGCTGGATCACATGGTAGTTCTATTTTTAATTTTTTGAGGAACCTCCATGCTGTCTTCCACAGTGGCTGCACCACTTTACATTCCCACCAATAGTGCACGAAGGTTCCTTTTTCTCCACATCCTCGCCAACACTGCGCTATTTCCTGTCTTCTTGATGCTAGCTATTATCAGGTATGAGGTGATATCTCATTGTGCTTCACATTTTCCTGATGATTAGTGATGTGGAACACTTTTGCATGTGCCCCTTTGGAAAACTATTCGGATTCTCTGCCCATTCTTTTAAAATTATTTTTTAATCTTTATTTATTTTTGAGAGAGAGGCACAGAGCATGAGTAGGGGAGGGGCAGAGAGAGAGGGAGACATAGAATCTGAACCAGGCTCCAGGCTCTGGGCTGTCAGCACAAAGCCCAATGCGGGGCTGGAACCCACGAATGGTGAGATCATGACCTGAGACGAGGTCTGATGCTTAACTGATTCAGCCACCCAGGCGCCCCCTGCCCATTTTTTTAAATGGGATTGCTATTGTTGTTGTTTTTGCTGACATTGTGTTGAGTTGCATGAGTTTTTTTATATATTTTAGATACGAACCCTTCATCAGATATATATCTTGCAAATAGTTTTCTCATAGATTGCTTTCTCATTTTGTTAATAATTTCCTTTGCGATACAGAAGCTTTTTAGTTTCACGTAGTCCCGCTTGTTTGGTTTTGGCTTTGTTGCCTTGGCTTATGGCTGCCAAATCAAAAACATATTGCCAAGACTGATGTCAAGGAGCTTACCTCCTGTGTTTTATTCCAGGAGTTTTATGGTTTCAAGTCTTATGCTAGAGTCTTTCATCCATTTTGAGTTGATTTTTGTGTCTGGTATAAGATAGCAGTCCAGTTTCATTCTTTTGCATGTGGCTGTCCAGTTTTCCCAGCACCATTTATTGAATAGACTATCCTTCCCTTGTACATACGTGGCTCCTTTGTCATAAATTAATTGACCAGATATGTGTGGTTTTATTTCTGGGCTTCTATTCTGTTCCACTGTGTCCCCTTTTATGTCAATACCATGCTGTTTCAATTACTATAGCTTTGTAATATAGTTTGAAATGGGGAAGTGTGATGCCTTCAGCTGTGTTCTTTCTCAAGATTGTGTTGGCTACTTGGGGTCTTCCATGGCTCCATATAAACTTTAGAATTGTTCTATTTCTGTGAAAAATAACATTGGTATTTTGATAGGGATTGCATTGAACCTGTAGATTGCTTTGAGTGGTATGGACATTTTAACAGTACCAATTCTTCCAATCCATGAGCATGGAATCCCTTTCCATTTATTTGTGTCTTCTTCAATTTCTTTCATCAAAGTCTTACAGTTTTTAGTCCACACATCTTTTATCTCCATGGTTAAAATTATTCCTAGGTATTTTATTCTTTTCGATGTAATTATAAATGAGATTGTTTTCTTAATCTCTCTTTCTCATAGTTCATTATTAGTGTATAGGAATACACTGACTTTTTATATTGATTTTACATCCTACAACTTTATTTTTATTTATCACTTTTTAAATAAGTAATTGGCTTATTTATTAGTTCTAACAGTTTTTTCAGTGGATTCTTTAGGGTTTTCTATATGTTGAGTGTTTTTGTTACAAAAGGGTGTTAAATTCTGTTAAATGATTTTTTTCTACCATCAGTTGAAATAATCATGTAAGCTTTTTTTAAGAATTTTTTTTAACATTTATTCATTTTTGAGAGAGACAGAGAGACAGAGAGATGGAGCTCAAGGTGGGGAGGGGCAGAGAGAGAGGGAGACAGAATCCAAAGCAGGCTCCAGCTCTGAGCTGTCAGCACCAAGCCCGATGTGGCGCTTGACCCCATGAACTGTGACACCGTGACCTGAGCTGAAGTCTGACACTTAACTGACTGAGCCATTCAGGTGCCCTGGCTTTTTTTCAATCCTTGCATTCCAGAAATAAATCCCATTTGGTTATATTGTTTAATTCTTTTAATGTTCTGCTGAATTCCATCTACTGGTATTTTATTGAGGATTTTTGCATCAATACTCATCAGAGATATTGGTCTGTAATTTTCTTTTCTCGCAGTGTCTTTGGCTGTGATATCAGAGTAATGTTGCTGTATAGAATGAGTTTGGAAGTGTTCCTTCCTGTTTTGTTTTTTGGGAAGAGTTTAAGGGGCATTGGTGTTAATTCTTTATGCCATGTCCTTTTGCAGTGAGGGGCGTAAACTCTTCTTCACATTGACGCTGTATCTGTTTATGTGACTTGATTTGGTCAATGGCATGCTGGTTGAATATGATCACAGAATATGACCACTTTCAGGAGCTTGATTCTTCATGACTGCCATGAGAAGAACAGCTCCAGAGTGCCACTGCACCTTCAGATTGCCCCAGCCTGAACACACATGGAGCAGGCCTGAACCCGACCTTGTAGCCTGGGGCTCACCTAGATGACTTTCATCCAGAGCAAATCTACCCCGCTGAACCCAGACTAGAACCGCCAAGCTAAAGCTGAGCCACAGTCTCATGAGCAGGGGAATAAATGTCTAAGTTTTGGACAGTTTGATACACAGTATATTTGTGGCAGTCACTGACTGATATACAGGACCAGATCCTGTGTTACATGCAGACTTGAATTCAAAAGGTGAATCAGACACTATCGCAGTTCCCTGGAGCTCACAATTTGGCGGGAGTGGGACTGGGGTGGGGTGGTAAAACTTGAGATAATTTTTCAATTCTAATTTCCAAAATTCATATCTAAATCAAAGAAGCAAACACACATTTTCTAAACGCTTCTTTTATGGGAAGCCTTGGGCTATACTTAAAAGATGAAGTCAGCAGGTTAAAAAATGCTTGCTAAATCTATATGGTGTACCAATGGCAGGATCTTAACTCATGATAGTAAGAGGCATCCAAACTGGGAAGGTGCCTTTATTGAATGACACCATCCAACAGCACACTTAATGAGCTCAAGAGACAAACAGCTGATTAATGAGTGAGGTTAACTTGACTCTTTACCCTTGAGTTGTGTGAAAACAGGGATGCTAATGATTTGGCCATTTTTATTTTTTGTTTTGTTTTGCTCGGTGTATAACAATGATGTCATGAAAACATGTTAAAACGCATTGGAGCACTTTTTGGTCAAACATGAGGTTTTGGTGCAGGTTGAATGTACTGGACAAATACATGGCTATGTGAGCAGAGGCAGACAGGGGAGGGACAGCCTGTATCCAGGACACTGCATGGCTCATCCACTGAGAACACTTACCTCCATGGGTCTGCCTCCCAGTGGTGATGGCACCTTCTACAGGGTAGACCAAATCACAAGTTTTCTAAATATACTGGTACTGACTTTGATATTCAACCCTGAGAGTAAATTTATAATGAAGTCAGAATGACTATGAAGGCACAGATGCTCTTTGAAGAACTCAGAAGATGTTTGTTCAAGTTTTCAATCTTAGGGTCAAGTTGTTTTATTTATTAATCCCTTGATGGCTTGGAGGAGTAGTGTTACAGGGTGGAAAGCACTTAAGCCTTATTTTATTCTGGAGGAAGGAGTCAAAGGAGACGAAGGAGCGAGGGTCAACTGATGTGTCAAGGTCCTGGAGGAGGTGAGGGAGAAGGTAGGGTCCTAGGTATGAGAGGAGGAAGAGGGCACCCCCATTAGCTGACACCAGGGGTGATTACATGGAAGCAGTCAGTTTGGCTGGCATATTGAGGTCAGGGCCGGGCAGAAAGTTGAGGAAAGTTGAGGCCCAACCAAGGGCCTCAGTGAAGATCTTCCCCTGTGAGTGAAGGGCACAGGAGTGGGAAAGAATAATAAGGGAAGGGACAGCAGAATGAGAAGACTCCAGGGACCAGGGGCTGACAGAGGCGCAGGGGTGGGGGGCCTGGTGAGGTGGCATGGCATGGATGGGTGGTAGGAGTGGGTGTCCTGTGTCCTGATGAGGCTGACTGAATTTGTGCCATGCTGTCTGCTCAACTGTGTGACTTTGCCTTTCAGAAATGCTATTCGTCATGATTTAGCTCCTGTAGCGCCTTCTCCAGGAAGCCTTCCCTAATTCTACTCTGCTCCCGTGGTCTAGGTGGGGCCCCTCTTGGGTGCTCTGGAAGCCCTGAGGTGTTCTTTCCACCAGTAGCCTTCCCAGAGTTTGCAGGCCTCCTTCAGCTTTTTATCCCCAGACTGTGCAGGACATAGATGTGGGCCTGTCCTGCCAATCTGACAATTTGGATGAGGAAGCCAAGGTGGTAAGCTTCCCCTTCTCTCAGTCAGACTCAAGCCAAATGACTGACACAGGGCAAATCTACTTTTCCTGCCTGGCATCCCTTCCCTGCCCCATCTCCCCTGTGGCCCTGTCTCTTCCTTCTCTTCTTACTTTGAATCTTCCCTTGGCTGCCATCATCTTCTTCTTCTTCTTTCTTCTTCTTCTTCTCCTTCTCCTTCTCCTTCTTCTTTTCTTCTTCTTCTTCTCCTTCTTTTTGAGAGAGAGAGAGAAAGATTGAGAGGGGGAAGGAGCAGAAAGGTAGGGCGAGAGAGGGAAAGAATGTTAAGCAGGCTCCACACCCAGCCCGGAGCCTGACTCAGGGTTTGATCCTACGACCGTGAGATCATGACCCAAGCTGAAATCAAGAGTCAGATGCTTAGCTGACTGAGCTACCCAGATGCCCCCACCCCTTGGCCATCTGAGGGGGTGAGTTCCATCATTCCTTCGAGGAGCCCATGGGCTTCCTCTGCACCTCCTCTGGGACTTAATTTTCCTACCTGTAACAGAGGATACTAACACATCCTATTTAGGGTTGTGGAGAGACTAGAATGAGGTATTCCAAAGGGAGCACAAAGCCCAGAGCCTGGCACAGTAAATGGAGGTCCTTCTCGCCCAACTCCAGCCCCCTCCCATCCCCCTCACCAAGGTACGGTTCTCTGACTCTGTCATTAACTTGCATGAAGTTTCCCTCTCTGAGCCTCAGTTTTCCCATCTGGAAATCACCACCCTTAACATATTTATTTATGCCCCACTAGACTGAATCCCTTGCAGGCAGGGCCTGTGTTTGATTTACCACCCACAGCATCCCTAACACTCAGTGCCAGGCTGCGCCTAAAGATGAACTCAATCAGTGTCAGCGCTCATGGCCACTGGTACTGCTTCTATGGTGGTTCCTGCCACTGTGACCCAGAACGGTGTCCTTAATAGTGCAAGGGTGGGGCAGCAGTCCCTGGTTGAGAAACCCTGCTGTTAACTGGTGGTCCACTCACACAGGGTTGGAAAGAAAGTTGTTTGCTTCAGACTCTAGTCATATCCCCGGGGGCATGTCCTATTCATCTGCGGCTCCTCAGGGTCCGCCAGGAATAGACATGAGCACACATCTGAGATCTGGCCAGTGGGTCAGTCCCTGAGTTGAGGTCTGGGATCAGGCCTCCAATCTGCCTGTAATTATACACATCTTGTTAACATATGTAACCCTAATGTCACCACAAGCAGAACTTTTCAACGTTCACGCCACAAATATTTTTTGAGCATGAGCTGTGAGTCAGCCAGTGGAGATGGGGCAGAGAAGGTGTGAGCCACGGTGCTCTAGTTCTTCTAGAGGAGTGGTTGGCGGGCACATCAGGCACAGAAACAAATTTGCATTACGGACGGGTGGGGAGTAGTGGTGTGAAGAAAATGCATACAGGGTCACGGGTGGAGAAAGCCCTGGGCAGTGCTTTATACGGATGGTCAGGGGAGAAGGTGGCAGGGAAGCAGAGAGGTGAAGGGGGCGAGAAGATGCCAACAAAGATCTGGGGGAAGAACATTATGGGCAGAAAGAACAGCAAGCATCAGGTCCTAACACTTAAAGGTGCGACGGATGTTCAAGGAATGGTAAGAAGCAGTAAGGTTGGCTTGGGGTAAGCAAGAAGAGGGCAGGGTGTGACCTCAGACAGGACCCGGATCAGGTAGTGCCTAGTTGGCTGGGGTAAGCAATGGTGATTTCATTCTGAGTCTGATGGGAAAGCACTCAGGATGCCGGGATGCAGGGATGGGGACTGCCATGATCTAATTTACATTTAAAAGGACCATGTGACCTTGTGGAAGGTAGACTGGGGTTGGGAGCAGCAGGGAAGCCAGTTGGGAGGCTGGAGAGATGAGGCAGCTCAGCCCAGGGTAGTAGTGAGGGTGAGAGTGGCCCTGCTTCTGCATGTATTCTAATGGTGGAAGCAACGGCATGGAAATGATAGAGGGAGTGTGGGAAAGAGCAATCACGATCAATCCCACAGTGTCTGCTCTGAGGGACCCGGTGAACACTGGCACCGTATACTGAGGTGGGACACAGAGGGAGAAACAGACTGGGGGCAGAAATCACAAGTTCCATTTTGAAGATGCTTCCTGACATCCAAGTGCAGAGGCCCCTCAATCAGCTGGATGTCAGGCGGAGGCTGGGCTGATGTGTAGCTTTGGGACTCATCCCAGACTATTTAGAGCCATGGGATTGGCCAAGGTCACCAAGGGAGTGAGCGTGGACAGAGAAGAGGGTTCGAACAGAGGGAGCCATTTAAAAAACAGCAGGCTACCTATAAATGGGATTGCATCAGTGACACTGACGTGAGCTATAAGGGGGCAAGTGGTGTAGTGTGAAGGGGGTCACAGGAGAAGGAGGCTTCTGCTTGGCCATCTAGGGACAGTTCTTTGAAAGATGGAGTCAGGCCAGGGGCCAAAAGCCAGTAAGATGGGGACACGACAGAGTTTGAGGCCCCAAACAGCAGGGACTGAGGCTGGACTGGACCCCGACTTAGGATAGTTGAAAAAGCACAGATTTAGAGTCTTATGGGCCTTAATTCTCATTCTTGTAGCCACTTTTCAGTTGTGAGGTCCCGGGAAAGGTCCCTGATCTTTCCAAACCTCAGTGTCCATGTCTATATATCAGGGCCTGTAGCACTGACACCTCAGAGCCACGGGCAGGCAGAGTGCGTGAGTCACAGCAGCACCCTGCATGGGCACGCCTGGAAAATAAGGGCCCCAAGAGAGTGGTTGTCCATGGTTGATACTGGCCTTTTCCATGTGAGACAGGAGGTTGAGTGCCACAGTGGTGAATCAAGATCTCATTTTAAGCCCAAGAGGAGCCATTTTCAAGGATCTCGTGTGGAGAGTCCTTTGAGCAGATGTTTTGCCACGTGGTGGTGCCCACTAGATGATGCCCTGGTTCTCTCTGGCCTCAGAATCTGGACTCTGACAAACTCTCCTGTTCAGATGTATCCACACAACAAAATCTTCAGGCTTTTTTTTTCTTTTTTTTTTTTTAAATATAACTTGGACTTCCATTTTGAGAGAGTTTGAGCCTTACCCTGGAATGAAATTATACACAGCCTATTATGTACTTAACACAATCATAATTGGGTTTAATTGTTCTGAAGCACCACATCAGTGATTATGTGAGAACGGTGACTGAGGCAGCTGGGAGCAGAATCCCCATGCTGGTCTGGTTTGGTTTCTTGTTCACCTTTCCTGACTGATGGCTGCTTACGTGGCCAACCCCACTGGCCCAGTTGCCAAATATAAACTTCTGATTGATCTGGTTGGACTTGGTGGGGTACAAAGAGAGAACAACTTTAATTTCTTTCCCCCAACCATTCCCTTCAGCTGGTTATATGGTCCCTTACCATCCCTGGATCATGTCCTGTGTGGATCCAACAGCTTTCCTGTCAGTATCTGGTGTTGGAAGAGTCTCCTTTTCCTGTATTACAAACTCTCCCCTGATCAAAATCAATCTAAATTTCTCACCAAATTCGAAATGTTTGTCTCCCGCTCAGCTCCGTTCAGCTCAGAGTAAGCCCTGTGATGTCTTCCCCTCGCTGGAGGCTGCCAGTGGCCTCTGCTAGGCTGGGCAGGAAGGTGAGATGAAGAAAAAGAGGACATCAGTGCCCTCTGGGTGGCATTATGATCGTTTTCAAGGGCAGTGTGAAGATCGAACTATTCTTTACAAGTCAGGTGGCACATAGCAAGCTTTCAGTAAACGGGAACAACATCTGAATTTCTGAGGAGTCGTCTCACTTCCTCCAACTAGATTGGATGTCAGTTCGTCTTGCTAGTCCAGAGATGGCTTCCTGCCACCATCTGCCTGGCCTGCAGGGCTCTCTTTGATGACACTTAGCCAATCTTGAGCGCCATTATCTTATTTACTCCTGACAACGGATCCTACAGAATAGGTGTTATTATCGCTCCCATTTACAGGTAACAAAACCGAAGCTCACAGAGTTTGAGTCATTTGCACAGGGTCAAATAGTTTGTAAATAGCAGAACTGGGATTTAACCCAGGCTTGTGTGATTCCAAAGCCTGCATGAGTCCTACCACTCACGTTACTCCGTGACCTCCTTGTCCTTTGTCCTGTCTTTGTTCCCTCTGCCAATGACTCTCTTCACTCTGGACATAATAGGGCATCTCTTTGAGCTAAGTCACTTCCTGCTTGGAGTGCACCCTGGAAATGAGTCCCCCAGTGCTCAGTAGAATGACACTTCCTGTGTTGCATCATAATAAGTCCCCACAGCAGCCACTTTGGTAATACTGACTCCCTCCATTTTCTTTCCACTATTATTTAAACTATGTAAAGTTGCGTTTTCACGAAAAGCATCCAGTTAGCATCGCTCCAGCATCAATGTCGTGCCCAACACTGGATTAGTCATGAAGCGTAAGTTGTTTTCTGATCTTCGGCCTCGGATCTATTTTGAGAGATAAGATATGTAAACAAAAATTGCCAGCAATGCCAAGATGTATGGAGTAGGTGAAGGAGTACAGGGAGTCAGTACCTTAGGAGCTCAAAGGCAAGAGCAGTCTGCTGGCTGGTGGATGCAAAGGTTAAGGGTCTGGGAGAGCAGGTAGTAGAAGGTTGCCTGGGAAACGCTGGGCTGGTGCTGAGCCTTGAAAGCCGGGTGGAATTGGGATAGGTGAAGGCAAAGAGGACGTGTCTGGTGTGTTTGCAGCAAGCAGGATGCGGGCGCCTGGAGAGGCAGGAACCCAGCATGGGTGCAGGGACATGTTCTTCCAAAGGAGCCTCTCTTTTACAACCACGAGCCTCTTTGCTCCCTGCTTGGGGGATTTTTATGACCCCATCCATCTGTTTGCAGTCAGGTTTGCTTTGAAATTCAAAAGCTGAAAGGGAAGTGCTATATTGGAGCCAGAGCGGGCTGGGCAGCTGTCTCTGAGAAGGAGGGAGTGGCTTCATGGCGCATAAACCACAGCAGGCAAAGCACCTCTTCTTGTAGGCCTGCGTTCCTGGGAAGCCTGGGAGCAGGAGTGCTTGAAGGGGTGGGGGACGATCAGTTCCCTGGAGGAACTTCTCACACGGGTCTGAGCTGGCAGCCTGTGGGCCCGGCAGCAGGCAGCCCCCCGCAGATGGAGGCTGAGCCTGGACATTCAGGGTTCTTTCAGTGGGGGCTTCGTGCCTGCTCCGGATCCGGCGGCCCGTGTTTGTTTCTCTTTCCTGCTCTGGCTGACGGGCCCGGGCCCGCTAGGAGAGTTGGCTCAGCCCTCCGTGCCTCCTGAATTTCCTGGCCCCGCTACACCTCCTGCATTCCTCAGGAGCCTCAGTAGCCCAGAGAGACAAAACTTTTTTCCATCTTCTTGAACAAAAGACTTTTAGTGACAGTCGTTGATCAAACCCCAAATCCACAGTAGGACTTCCAAAGAGTCAGGGCTTCAGGCCCCTGACTTCCCTCAGCCCCACGTGCCCTAAGACCACCTTCTAGCTAATGGCCTTTGCCCGGCCCAGACGCCTCCTCTACCACATGTTCGCATCTTTCCCGACAGGCACACAGCCAGCAGAAGTCTGTATCCATCTCTCTGGGAAAATCCTCCCCAGTGGCTCCTTCTCACCCTCCCGTGGCTGCTCTCCCTGCCCCCATTTTAAACACCCGTGAGCCTTTTCTCCACACCACAAGCCACCACATACCTGGGCGTGCCTGTGGACCTCTGTTTAAAGATGGGCTCTGCTCGAATGTGTCTGAGGTGCCACAGGAGGCATCCGGGGTCGGGCGAAGGCTGTTAGCTAGGAGGTGGTCTTAGGGATGCGGGGCCGAGGGAGGTCTGGGGTCTGTAGTACGGCTTGGAAATCCCTACTGCACATTTTGGATTTGATCGATGTGGAGCTGGAGCTCCTGCGCCCTGGAGAAGTCAATGGCCCTTCTACAAGACAGTCAGGCTGCTGGGCTGCAAAGTCGGTGAGCTTTAGCATGTGGCCCAAACCAACGCTTTAGAGCAGGTGTTTCAAAGCCAAGGAGCTGAGTTGAGAGGTTGGAGGGTGGAGGAAGATCTTGACGTTCCAGCCTAGAAAAGCTAGGAGACTCTTTAAAGATCATCTGCTCTAAGTTCTGCTTTTTTCACATGGGGAAACTGAACTTCAAGAAGGGGGTGTCATTGGCCTCATGTTACGATCAGGTCCATGGCAGAGCAGGACTGAAACCCACTTTGGGGCTTGAATTAGCCATAATCTTCCACTTACACCCCTTGGGGTCCCTGAATGAAGATTGGGGGATGGTGGAAGTTCAGGGCACACGCCCTTTCCTCTTTCAACCCTCATAATAATGCGCATTGATGTTGCCTTTGCAGAAATGAAGCACTTCTGACCCGTCGTCTCAGTCACCATTACAAGCTACAAAGTAAGTTATCTTCATCCCCATTTCCGGGACGAGGCAAATAAGAATGAAGGTTAAGGGACATGCCCGATGAAAGGTGACCAGTAAGCAGCCAAAGGGAGTCTTGGGCTCAGGCCCGTTGCTCTTTGCAACGTTATCACTCTACCTCCCTACTCCTTGAAGGGTGCTACTCTCTTTTGGAAAATCAGGCAGAGAAGGCTGGAGTAGAAACTAAGGTAAAAGGACGTTAGCTGAAGATCCTAGGATCTGGCACAATCTCTCAGGACTTCTCATTTTTCATGGGTGAAAGAAATACGTAGAGCAGGGTTTCTTAGCCCTTCCAAGTTCAATGTCCCATTTTGTTACAAATATTTTATAATGTCCCTTTCTATACTGACATATCCTAGGCCCTCATGGTAACTCTGTGGGATCAGGGCTATCCTCTCGCATGCTGCTGATGGGAAAACTGGGACTCAGTGGGAGGATGAGATTAGGCCCAGGGCATCAGGCTTTTACACAACTTCATGCCACTTGGTGCTAAAGCTTCCTGGGCAGCCTGCTGTCCCCAGGGCAAAGTCCAGTGCCACAGCTGGCAGGTGACAGCCTCTCACTCCAGACCCCAGCCACCGCCCAAGCCCAGCCTCCTGCCACAACCTTCCCTGCACGCTCTAGGTCTGAAGCCAGTGGGTCCCTTCAGTTAGGTCCCCAGGGATGCAGTGTTCGTCTCCTCCACCCCCACCTCTCCTGAGAACTCAGGCGCGGGACCAGTCTCAGGCATAGACTGCGGTGTGAGAATCAGCTCCTGAGAGCCGGCCCCCCTCCTTCTCTGCCCCTCTTCCTATCTGGCCCTAGGCCAGGACCCACCCACCCCTACCACCTCACAGGGAAGCCAGGGTGGTTAGCAAGGCCACAGATCCATCAAAGACGATAATGCTGGCATGCCCTGACTTTTTTGTGGCAGACATGGCTCTCAGCACCCTGCATGAGTTAGCTCACCGAATCCTTGGGCGACCGCACACCAGAGAGCTCCAGGGACGTGCTTAGGGTCACACAGCTGACCGCTGGCTCCCGTTGGCTCCCTGATACTGTACCAATTCCTAGATGCGCGCAGCAAGTGGTCCGGGCCTGCCCTGGCTCATCTCTCTGGCCGTATCGTCCCTAGCTGCCGCCTTGCACCCTGCTCCCGGGCACGCCGCAGCATCTGCAGGCCCCCGGCTTCTTGCGGGCTGATCTCTGCTGCCCACCTGAGTGGCAATCACAGTTAACCTGTGTGCTGGGCCTTGGTTTCCAAAGCATTTTTTCCTGCACCAGCTCATTAAAACCTCACCGTAACCTGTGCCAGAAGCAATTTTAGTATCCTCATTAAAGAGATGGGGAAAAAGACACTGAGAGGGGAAGGCGATGCCCGGGGCCAGGCCCCCGGCTTCCTGATGACCAGCCATACCCCAAGCTGAGCCTGGACAGTCCTGGTGGGGAGAGGGACAGGGGATGAAGAGCGAGGGGCTGTTCTACTGAGTCTGGGGAGCCAGGCAGGCCCTGGAAGCAGTTCATGTTGTCAAGTTTCCCTGGGAGGAGTAGAGGGCTTGCTCCCAGGGCCTTCCCCTAGGGGTCCCTGCATCCTGCCCCCCAACTCCCGCTCCATCCCAGCCTCTGTCCCAGGTCCCAGGCTCTTTGGAGAACCTGATGTGTTCCCATTCCGGTGGGCCTGACCCTCCGCCTTGGCCTTCTCTCTGACTGCTCGTTCCTTCTCCCCATTCGACCTCTCCAGCACCGTCGGTCTGTCTCTCCTCAGTCCCTGGCTCCTTCTCTGGATCCTCACCCCGTCTTTCTGTGTATTGTTCCTTTTCTTCCCCAGTTCCTCCCTCCCCCCTCCCCCCACCCCTTATTGCCACCCCCTTCAGCCCCTTCCATCCTTCCAGAGTCTCGGGGAAGACAGGAGGATGAGAGTTAAGAAGTGTCCTTCGGGCGCTTGCCTGGGGGCTGGTGTGTCCAGGTCAGAGATGTTATCATTCTTTTCTTGTGACTGATCAGGGAGGAAGAAATGGAAAATATGAAAAAAGAAAACACAAGAACTGTTTGTAGCCCAGAACCAACATGAAAAAGGTTTTATGAATATTTTCTGAAAATAATCTCTTTTTACGGTGCCGTAACAGCGGCCGGCCCAGCTTGCCTGGCCCCACGGAGCCTGGCCCGGCCCCGGTCAGCCAGGTCAGGGTGCGCTCTCTGCTGTAGCAGGCCTGGAAGTAGTGATGTCGGGGAGGCTTTCCTGCCTGGCTCAGGGAACCCTGGAGCTCCCATAGCCCTTAGCCCACGGAAGCCCATGGCCCGTCTACGCTTAGTTTTTCTGTCTACCTGTAACCCGGATGTGGCTCAGGCATTCCTGCTCCAGCATGCCTGGTTAGGATCATCCTAGACACCCAGCTCTGTGGCTGAGGTCCAAGCCCTCCTGGAGTCCCTGAATTCCTGGGGGCTCTCACTCCTGTGCCCTTCTTGGCCTCCAGCTCCCTGTCGTTGACCTTGCCATATCTGCCTCACACCATGCCAACCTGGCCATGAAATCAGCCCCCTTCCGTGGTTCTCCCCATCCCAGATCTTTACAAGCGGCGGGGAATGTTCCGGAGATTGGCAGGGCAGATGGAGCTGGGGTTCCCACGGCAGCCAGGAAAACGACCGCCATTTGCAGGTTTTCTCCCCAGTGGGAAGGCTAGTTCCCACCGCCCTCGGTGCCTCTCCATCTTCCTCACTCCTCACCCTCCTCCTTCCGTCTCTCCATTCCTGCTTTCTCTTGCCCTCCTTTTCAGGAACAAAATGATGAAACTCCTCCCTTGAGCATAAGGAGTATCTTCCCTCCCCCTCCTGTGAAAGGGGGAGGCGTAGTTTTCCTTTCTACCTCAAACCCCCGTGAGGCAGTCTTCCATAAGTGTTGCTCTTTCTCAGAGGGATTCAGTGAACACAAGTTGCTCCTCCTTCCATGCAAAAGAGGAGACTGAAGTCCGGAGAGGGGCAGAGCTCGCCCAAGGCCACATAAGCAGACCACGGCAGAGCCGAGGCTGTGGTCCTCATTGCAAGGGTGCGGGGGGCGGGCAGGGTACTGTCTGACGGTGCAGCTGAAAGGTTTGGCGGCAGGGCTGCAGACGTTCAGGGGTGGGAAGGAGGGCATCAAGGAATAGAAAGATGGATAAGGAGTGAGGGCACAAAGGTATGTACGAGACAGCAACAGGGACAGGTAGAGGAGAGGGAGATAGAGACGGCCTTGGCCAGCCTCTACGCTGCGGTGGGAATCTCTTCTCCATTGAGAGTTACCCCATCACACACCTCCCGTGCCAGAGAACTTACTACCTCCTCAGCACTGTGACCAGGTTGTGGGGTGGGGTGTGGAGGACAGGATGTACGGGCTGCTAGGGACAGCTCCTGGGAGCTGGAAACTTCCGGCGGCTTCCCCTACGGGCTCAGCTCTGAGTTTTGTATCTGTACAGAGAAGCCTCCTGTCTGGAGCAGCTCTGCAGAGGTTTGGGGCTGAGACAGCGTTCCCCTGAATCCAACGCTCGAATATGAGACCGAGCAGCCTGGTTCTCTCCTGTAGAACACCTCAGCGGGAGCCAGCTCGGAGCAAGGGACTCGGTCTGTCAGGGCAGGAGGGGGCATTGGGGTTCCCAGGTTAGGAAGCGCAGACCCTCGAGTGTACTGCGTACAAACCCTTGAGTGTTCCCTCTTGCCACCTGCTTGTCCCCTTAGTCACCCATTCCATCGTTTCTGAGACCCCGTTCCTGGCCACAGCTTGTCCTGCAGGAAGCACTTCACGTGAGGACTATGTCTCCCAAGGAAGGGCAAGGGCTCACTCTCCCACTGGGCTTCTAGGCAGGTAGAGGACAGGAGCTTCATTTCATGAAAGCAGCTGGTGTGTGAGGGCCAGAGGACACGGGGTCACAGGCCACAGCAGGACTTCTCAGACCACTGGTATCAACCCCGCAGACCAGTGTGGCGGCGCGGGGCAGGGAGCAGGCGAGGCCCCTTCGTGCACCTCCATCCAGAGTCGGGTGGGTGGGACGGAGGTCTCGCCGGCCTCCACGACGAGAAAGAGGCTCGTTGCACGGGGCCGCGGATGGGTCCCGACCTAGCCCACCTGGCCTGTGCGATGGGGACGCAGACACCCCCTCGCCCTCCTCACGGGCCGAGCCCACCCGTGGCAGCTCAGCACAGCCGAGTGAAAGCGAACACAATAGTCTTGGGGCTTGACTCCTTGGCGCTCCAGTCTGGCTCCAGCATTTACAAGCTATGTGATTGTGGTCAGGTTAAGCTCTCTGCGTCCCAACTCCTTCATCTGTAAAAGAGAGACAGCGGGGAGTAGTCGTGAGAAAGAAACGGTTTCAGGCTCGTGAATGTCTAGAACACTGTTTGTGCATCATAAATGCGCGCTACGCGTTAGCTCCGGCCGTATCGTCTGTATTACCTTTTTCTGGAGGCGGGTCTCACACGGCCAGTCCGTGTAACTCTTGGTAGGAGCCAGCAAGAACGCGTCGACCACGGCCAGCGAACCACCTCTGGTGAAGGCCCTGTGGTTTCAGAACACGGGGAGGCTTCTCCCGCTCCCAGCGTCTCAGGACCTGCCCCCTCTCCCAAGGCCCAGGGGTGAAGTCTTCCCTCCGGGAACTTGTGCAGGAGCACCGTGTGGAGAGCCCAGCCCGCTGACGCTTGAACTATGACGTCGGTTGTGATAGAGAAGGAGGCTTTTAATCGGTTTTCCCTCCCGTTCTTCTTCCTCTCCTTCCTCCTTGACTCCACCGTTCTTCCACGGGTACCCACTAGCTGTCAAGTCCTGTGCTCGGGGCTGAGAACTCAGAGATGAACAGCCACGGTCCTGGCCCAGGAAGGGGAGGGGAAGGCCAGGCACATCGTGTCATTTGAGCACAAGCCAGGTGCACAGGGAGCAGGTGCTGTGGGAAGAGGGTGGGGGAGGGGGAGGAGTGGCTACCTCCGCTCAGGAGCCTAGGCTTCCTGGAGCGGACACCACCAGGGCTGGGCCACGCAGGATGTGTAGGAGCTCCACAGAGCAATGAGCAAGGAGCGGGGGAGGTGCGGAGGGATGGTCAGTGCCGGGGAACAGCATGTGTGAAGTCGAGGGGCGGTGAAGGCTAGGATGAATTTAGGAAACATGGAGGGAGGCAGTAATGGGAGTGTTGAATACCAGGAAAGGAATCGGAAAACCGAGAACTTCACGGTAGAGAAGCTTCATGCCGGGAAGGGGCCAGGTCACAGAGGGCCTGGCGGGAGGGGGAGGGGACTGCGGGGCACAGCTGTAGGTGGCAGTGGTTCAGGAGAGGGCCAGGACGCCTGGGCTGGGGTGGAGCAGTGGGGGTGGAAAGAGGGGGAAGGTGAATAAGCAAGAATTGGTTGGTCTTGGTGAGTGAGGGAGTGAGGGAAAGGGGGCCCTGAGGGTGAACCCCAGATCCCAGCTTTGTGGCTCATGTGGGCAACTTCTTCCCTGGCCCCGTGGGCATCTCATTCTGGCTGGACAGGGCTATCTGGATCCCACTTGGCCTGAGGCCTCTCCAGTCACTGGACCCCTGCCCACGCCACCCTCCCAGAATCTGCCCAAGTTTTTATATGGAAAATGGGCCCGTTCCAGCTCCTCCAAACCACTGCCTCCGGTCTTGGACCTCCAGAGGTGATTTCCCCAGATGTTCCCTGGCAGGAGAAGGGGAGCCACCAGCACACAGAGACACCATCCCGCGGAGTTCATAATGTCTTTTATTAATATATTATGCTACAAAAATATTTTTGGCAAAATAACATTAATAGCATCTTTCTTTGTCTTCTGTATTCTTAAAGGACTCTTCATGATAAATCACAGAGGTGAGGGGAAGAGGTGGTTACAAGAACAACATCACCAGTATCTTTCAAATACATTAAGAGCTGAAGCTTGTGTCACATAATGAGTCAGCAGGGGACCTTCTGCAATCTCTTTGAGGCCCAGGAATGGGGCAGGAGTTCTGTCTGCCCCTCCTCTGAGCTGGGACCTCCCTTGGCCAGGAGTCAGGCCCTGCTGCCCCAGCCACTGGGGCCCAAGACGTCCCACAGCCTTGCCGGAAATGTCTGAGACTCGGGTCCCATCCAAAGCCCACTTTGCCTGCAGCGGGTCTGGCGACGGAGCAACCCTTAAGGCACGCTACTCCACCACCTTTCCTGCCTGTGACATAGTCCCAATCCCAAAGCGGCCCGTGGGGCTTGGGAGGAAAGCCGATCGCTGAGCCAAAAGGGTGGTGGCACCTCACCTTCATGGGGCCCTGAGATTGCACATAGCACTCCTGCGTGCTAGAACAGCACAGGCAGGAAACTAGGTCTCCATTTAACAGATGAGGAAATGGAGGCTCAGAAAGGAGCAGAGACTTGCCCAAGGTCACCCAGCAACGTGAAGGAGTATCCAGAGCACCTCTGGAGAGGAAGAGCCAGCGTTTGGATAAAGGATGGGGAGATCCGAGGGCGGGTTGATGCTCCCCAGAAAGGGCCAGGTAGGGGGTCAATCAGTCCTCACGGCCCATCTCTTCCCTCCCCACATGCTCGAGAGCAGGGAGGGAAGCAGCTCCAGGCTGGGGCCAGGGGCCCTGGGTTCCAGTCCAGCCCTCCCCCACCACCCACAGCCCCCCCTGCCTTAGGGTAGCAGGCAGGCCTGCCAATTCACGTCAGGCCTGGCTGGGCTGCTGAAGAACGGGGGTGTGAGGCTGGACTGATTCCTGAACCCTACTGGTTTAGACGGCCAGCCCGGGTGATATTTTTGGCTGCTTAGATTAATTTTTGGAAAAATAACAATGTTCAAAGAACCTGAGCATTACAGAGCCAGGAGGGACCCTCAATGTCATCTACACCAGTCTCTTGCCAAGACTTCAGCTCTCATGCCACATCTCCAGCCAGTGGGCCTACTGCCCTGCTCACACCTCTTCTGACAGGAAACTCACCACCTGCAGGGGACAGCTTTGGCTTTGTAGAGATTATTCCTCTAGCAGAGCTAAGGTCCGTCTCTCTCCTTTCCTCTCTTCATTCCTTTCATCCTCCTTCTCTCTCTACACATCTCCTGAGTGCCCCCTTCATGTCAGACGAGGATACAAAGATGAATTTACGTGACCCCTGCCATCAAGGAGCTCACAGTCTGATAGGAGAGCAGGTACACTATTACACAGTTTCAACACTGATCAGTGGATGTTGTGATAGATGCGAAAAAAGCACAGAAGAATCACAGAGGGCTTCCTGGAGGAAGTGCTATCTGAGTTAATCGTCAAAAAATGAGGATCTGGGGAAAGATAAGGGAGTTTCCAGGTCCAGGAAACATCTGTCTATTCTAGAAATGACAAATAGGATGGCTGGCAGAGTCAGCAGGGTCTGATCACGGAGGGTCTGGAAGGCCAGGCCAAGGGCTTCCGTTCTTATCCCACACTCGCTATCACCAGCCCCAGTTCTGTTCTCACCACACAGGATACCATCAAAGCTGCAATGCCCAGGTGGAACTTCTCTTGGCCTTCCAGGTGGTTTTCACAAACTTTCCTTGTGGTGGAGGACTGTTCTTTGGGATCCATTGTGACAACGGCACCGGGCTGGAGACTGGGCAGGCAGAACAAGGGTCCTGAGCCCTGAGGCTTGCCCAAGTCTAGCTGAGGCTAGGCAGGAGATGACAGAGCATTTCATATGAGAAAAATCAGCTCGTGGTTATTTGGTGCAAAGGTAAACTTTCCAGTCAGTGCAAGTTTCCATGCTTCATAGACTCCAGATCTTTGAATCTCAGTGCTGGAGGGGCCCTTGGTGGCCCTTTGCAGCTCCCGGCAGCCTAACGTCTCCATTCTCCCTGCCTTCACCTGGCTGCTGGTGCACCAGAGCAGCCTGGAGGAAAACCAGAAGTGCATGGCCATGCTGACAGCTCCCCGAACGCCCCTGGGCCATTTGGTCAGTTTTCCTGAGACACAGGGGACCTAGAGCCACCACTAACATGCTGCCTAATCCCAGACAGGTCACTTAACCCACTGGGTCTCAGTCCTTCCATCTTCTCTGCCACCTGAAGGTCAAACACAAAAGCCGTAAGAAAGGTACACAGATGCTCTCAGAGCAACAGGGGACTTTATGAGCCTAGACACGTAGAACGTGCCGGAAAAAAATGTCAGCAGTGGTGGACAGATCGTGCAAAGTGTGTAAGTGGCTACTGACAGAGTGGTGGTTCCCTGGCTCGGGATGAGAGAATTCCAGTGCCCCAGCTAAGCGGATTTCCACAGACGCCTCAGGTCTTCTGGGACATAAGTCAGCAAGCTCAGTTCATTTCAAACCCTGGCCGGTGGGTGGGCCTCAGGGATCGGTGAACTTAGGCTGTAGATGTCGGGTCGACATGGGCTCTGGCCTGTCCTGTTGGCACATGCCTACCTAATCAGCCCGCCTACCCTTCTGCCGCCATCCATCTTTCTCTAAACACTTGAGTGCTTGCTTGAGGGAAAGTTTGGAATCTCCCAGTCTGTCCGGAGGAGGGATCTGGGGAAGGTGAGGGCTGAGTCTGTCTGTGGTCAGGGGCCTAGATAGGAGAACCTCTAAAGTTGCTTCTAGGAACGTAGGACTGGTCTGCTTGTTCCATCGAGATGATGAGGAGTTCCTCCGGGACAGGCAAGGTGCATAGATTAGGCCCCAGCACAGAGCCTGGCACTGTGTGTGCTCGATAGTCACACACTGTGTTAATTTACCTCTTTGGCCCCGTGCCTGGCACAGATCTGGGCATGTAGTCAGGTACCTGGACTGTTTACCCAAATGCTTCATCTTTAATTAACCTCAAGTTCTATCTCGGTGCATCTCATGCCACACTCTGCCCTGAACAGAGGGAAATCTGGCCTATGTATTTCTAATTCCTTTACACTTATCTCATCCAAAGAGTGCTCTGCACGATCTGTCTGATGTCCAACAGGCCTTCTGTGCCTGCTTTATAAGTCAGCTAAACCCTTTCCCGCTCAGAAATAGGAAGTCACATTTCTGCCAAAGATAAACGGACTCCAGCCCTGGTTGGGGTCAAGTTCAGTTTATAGCGTGGTGCCCATGGGGCTGGCTGGACCCTCTGAAGCAGATCTCGGGGCTCCTGCCAGATCTCAAGCTCAAACACGTCCATCCAGGGCTGAGATGAAAAGAATTTAGCTGCTGGCCTAGATGCTCATGGCACTTCTGACCATCCAACAAGCTGCCCAGAATTCCATCTCAGGAGGGAGACAGCTGCTGGACTGGGCATAACGGCATTGGGTCTAATCAGCCAATGCCAGGCTTGCCGGGAAAACCCACG
Organism: Leopardus geoffroyi; assembly: GCF_018350155.1. Classification (NCBI taxonomy): domain Eukaryota; kingdom Metazoa; phylum Chordata; class Mammalia; order Carnivora; family Felidae; genus Leopardus; species Leopardus geoffroyi. The sequence goes on from NC_059328.1 coordinate 37,903,348, forward strand.
GTGCGGTGATGCTGTGTAGCACGGGGCTCGGAGTCAGCAGACCTGGGACTCCATATTACTCTTACTGGTATTATCTGTCAAATGAGGGGCCCTTTCTGCTCTCAGGTTCCCAAAGTCTGTGAGGAGTTAGGGCTGGAAGGCAGCTAACCTCAGGCCTCTGCTTTCCCAGCTACCGCCTTGGAGGCAGAGGAGGGAGGTCAGTCTCTCTGAGTCTGTTTCCTGCCTGCCCCATTTGGCTGCTCTGCCTCCCCAACTCCCCACCCCACAGCCTCTCATTTGATAGGAAAGCCTCTCATTGTCTCCGAGATAAGACAAGTTGGGGCATGAGACACGTGGCACAGGCTGTTGCTAGAGTCCTTTGTTCAGAGGGGCCAACATGAGTGACTGTGGCCAAGTGGTCTCTTTGGCTGGAGCAAGAAGCTGGTGCTGGCCCATTTGGGTGAGATCTGCCTTCCCTGAAGCTTCTCTGTGCAGAGAGAACATGGCAAAATATGGCCCAGGGACAAGCATCGTTTCTGAATCACACTGATCTGGGGCCATGTCCCAGCTAAGTGACCTTGAGCAAGTCTGTTGATCTATTTGAGGGGCTCAGTTTCCTCATCTGTGAAATGGGGACAATCACATTTCACAGAACTGGCATGAGGATCAGTGATAAAGTGAGTGTGCAAAGTGCCTGCCACGATGCAGTCTTTGGATAAATGGTGGCCTTCATTGGGGTTATTATTACCATGTGACTCCTAGAGCCCCTGTCCCTACTATGCCCACTCCTGTCCTTTGGCCCAGCTCACTCTGTTTGGCTATGACTCCAACAGGTTCTTCTGTAAGCCAAGCTTACAGAAGATGAATGATGCCAGAACAGAGAGGTCTGGATTCACATCCTGGACCTCCCACTTGCTGCATGACCTTGGGCAACCACCTTCCTCTCTTTGGATCTCAATGTAACCATTTGACACATAGGGCTGGGGGATGACCTCCCTCAGCGCCAACATCCCTCCCCTCCCCCTGTGCTTTGGTCAAAACACTTACCAAGAACTCTGGAAGGCCAGTTCACAGACACTCAGGGTTTTCAAAATAGCAGCATTCTTTTCCTAAAGTATCTTCCCACCCTAGGATGCATCCACGGGAGGGAAGGATCGTCGGCATTCACATCTCTGGCTCCCCAATCCAGCTTCACAAAAGCTAAGCCTGTCTGCCTGCCCCACTCTCTGAGGACCCCGTGGCGGGAGAAGCCAAACCGAGGCACCGGAGGCTTCTGCCGATCTAGGAGCAAGCCGGTTAAAAAGCCACGGTCTGCATGAGGTTGCAGGTGTCCTGGCAGCCTGGGTTCCCTTCCTGGGTTGGTGTTGGGGCTAATTAAAGGGTTAACATAGGCCACATAAAAATAGTTTTATCGGTAGAATAAATACATTTTTCTTTTTTAATATGGACACATATTTTACAAAAGAGCCCCATAGCACTATGGGAAATTAAGATCCTTCTACAAAAAAGAAGATGTAACTCGGGTACGATAAAGCTCTAATGTTCTAACGGATCCCGTCTGGACTGCCCACGAGGTGTCAGGCACCCTGGCGGTGGTGGCACGGGCAGTGGGGTGTGGCCGCAGACCCTCCTGTGGTTTCTCTGGCTTCTCTGCACTGGTGACCAAGGTCAGGAGGGCCCAAGGGTGTGCAGAAGGAGGGAGGCTGTGATGCTGGCCAGGATGGCAAGGAGGAGGCCCAGGGCAGGCTGTAGGCGGTGGGGCGCTGAGCTGCCGGTGGGCCCCTGCTCTTCCTGCTGCTGAAGCCGCTCTGAGAGCTGCAAGGGTGGCCCTGCGGTCCCGGAGCTGTGCGTGGGCTGCAGCGGCAGCGGGGGTGGCGAGGCGGCCGTGCTGGAGGGAGACAGAGAGCAGAGAACCATGGAGTCACCTGTCAGTAGCCTCATCCTGGGATCTGGCCTTGGGTTCCGAGGCGACACTGAGTCTGTTTTCTTCTCATGTTATTTATTTATTATTATTGTTTAGTGTTTTTTTCATTTATTTTGAGAGGGAAAGAGAGAGAGAGAGAGAGAGAGAGAGAGAGAATCCCAAGTAGGCTCCGTGCTGTCAGCACAGAGCCTGATGTGGCACTCAATCTCGCAAACCATGAGATCGTGACCTGAGCCGAAATCGAGTCGGATGCTTAACCAACTGAGCCACCCAGACGCCTTTCTGTTTTCATCTCATAAAATGGAGAAGGAGACAAGGGGCCGGGCAGGGAAAGTGAGTGGCCCAGAGCCACACAGCCAGCCGGCTGGGTTCCCGAGGCCTCACGGGTAACAGCCTGAGATGGGTTCCAGGGCAGAAAGAATTACAGTGCCGTGAAGGAGCTGGGTCTGGGGTCCCACTGGGGCAATCAGCCTCCACACCTGTGTCCTCAGGTGCCGTCCTGCGCCCTCCCCTCCCGCCGGAGATAAACAGGAAACAAAACACCCCCAAACCCCACCATCTCCTGGCCCTGGTGATCACAGCTACCAGTTATGGAGAGTCTCTCTGGCCTCAAAACAAACCTTCACAGTGGGGCTCATCACCCTCTTCACCAGATGGGAAAGCTGGGGCTCAGGGATAGATGGCACCAGGTCCCAGGGGGAGGGGGCAGCACCCCCTGGGAAGGAGCCCTGGGTCAGCTGCCTTTTACACAAACACAGGGAGTCTTAGTGAAAGGTGTGATCCTTCATGGACTTATAAACATAGAATCTGGTTTTGGAGGCAATGGGTGAGATTGTTGGCTGAAGAGAACCTATGAAAGAGAGAGGGAGGGAGAGACGGAGAAATAAAGAGAGATTAAGTACAGAACAAACAGGCCGGCTGAGGCCGGGGCGGGTGTCGAGGGGAAGTGGAGGGAAGGGCAGGGCCAGGAAAGTTCTGGAAAGAGAGAGATAGGAGATGATGAACAAAGAGAGGGAGGGGACTAAGAGAGGGGTCCAGGAAAGATAAGGACAGAGGCATAACAAAGAGAAGCCACAGCAGGAGAAGCCTCCGGGATGAAGAAAGAGGTGGGGCCCCAGGGGCAGTTGGGCCCACACCTGCTCTAGTGGAGCCCTGGCAGGGGAGGCAGAGAGAGGATCCAGCAAGTTCCATCACAGCACAGGGGTCCCATCCAGGGCAGGGCCAGGAAAGCCTCCGGGAGAAGGTGACAGCAGCCAGCTGTGAAGTCAGAGTCGAGCTTGCACGTGGCTAAGGGTGCTCCTGGAGGTCAGAGAAGTACTTACCCTGGCTGGCGGCAGCTCTGTGCCAGCGCTTTGCACACATTAACCTCTAATCCTCATGGCAACACTACGAGGCTGGTCCGATCTAATCCCTGCGTTACTTACGAAGAAACCGAGGCACGAAGAGGTTAAGTAGTGTGCTCCAGGACTCACAGCAAGGCTGGGATCTGAACTGGGCACACAGTAGGTGCCCCCCAGCACTTGATGCGCGGGCAGGAGGCTTGCCCCTCCCCGGGTGTCTGTGGTGCAGGCAGTCTCTCCCCTGCGTGACACGGCCCCCTTTCCAGAGCTTACTGCCCCTGCCCAGTACGCCGCTCACTTGCTGGGTGAGCAGGGAGCCCCCTGCCTTGCCGGGGCCTGCGCTTCCATGTGCTAGGACAGGGTCGCTGCATCATGTGAGCTCTGTAATCATCACCACCACGGTCCAGCCCCACTGCCATCCCGGCCGGACGTCTCTTACGCAGCCTGGCTCGGCCTCAGGGCTGGGGCCTCTGCTCTGGGAGCGGGCGTCCACATGCCCTCGGCCGAGGAGGAGGTCCTCGCTCCCCGGCCCGTCCTCCTTTTCCGCTCCTGGTCATGCTCCAGCCACAAGAACATGCCACATCCTCACACGAGGCTCTCCTCGACCTGGTGGCTACAGCCGCCACGTGTGTTCCTCAGTCTTTAGAAACTCCCAGAGCAGCGATCAGAAAAGGAGGGAACAAAAGTGTGTCATGTGCCCCACGCACAGAAGGAAGATGCTCCTGGATAGACGGTGTGCCTGTGGAACAGGAGAGGAGGGCAGACCAGGTGGCTCTGAATGTCCCTCATAACCCACAACATCTGGGGTGATGCCCACCCGTAGCAGCCTGCAGAGCCCCCAGACCTCGTGCCATCTGGTGCCGGCCGGCCTCGGCTTTCCGGGCTCTGCCGGCACACACCACCCTCTGCGGTTGCATCGATGGTCCCGCTGCCATTTCCGGTCCACCTTCGAAGGCCTGGCCCAGCGGCGCCCCCCCGTGGAGGCCCCGGGGAGAGTGAAGTTGCCCACCAAACCTCGCACGTGTCCCACTGATCCCGCTGTGTCACCCGCAGGTAACTACGTGTGCACGGGAGGCTTGAGCGGGCTTCCGGACGCGAGGCGCTCACAGCAGCGCCTGGCACGCAGTGGGCACCCACGTGGCGCTGGCCACCTTTGGCGCCGTTATTAGCATGCTTGTGTCTGCCTCTCCCACTACCAGCGTCTTCCCTTTGGGAAGCGCCTCCCCTGAGCCAGCAGACACTGTAATGCTGTACGCGTGTCATCTCATTATCCCCATTTCTAAGGTGAAGAGACAGCCTGAAGGGGATTAGGATACAGAGGTGCCTGGAGGGCACAGGAGCTCGCGTGCTGCCTCCTGCTGAGACCTGGAAAACCTGTGCGTGGAGGCCTGCCAGGGTGGGAGGCGAGGCCTCCCGTGGCCTCCAGCCATTACCTTAGCCCCCTCCCTCCTTTTCTCTTCTAATGCAAAGAAAACCTCTGCGTGCTACGCAAAGCTTCCGTGATGGTCCCTTCCTAGCGGCTGCCCCATCCTTTCGGCTTGAGCAGCCAGGAGGCTAGGAGGCCTGGCCTCAGGAGAGGAGGCTATGTGCCACTTGGGGTGCCTGGAACCGGGGGCCCAGGCTGGCCGCAGGCAGCCCCGCCCTCAGAGGGAAGGCCAAGTGGGAGTTATGAAAACCGTCTCGAAAGGCGCCCAAAGGCATTTGCTTTCACACTTTTAAAACCAAAGATGCACACTCCCCCTTGGAGCCTGAGTGGGGGTTTTATTGCTTGGAAGGAGTCCCAGGGAAACGGAGTTGGGGGGGGGGGTGCGGAAAGTCCCTCCAAATGCCCCCGCCTCCCGAGCCCACTCTGCTCACAAAGCTCAGTCCCCCAGTCCAGATCCCCCCACGCCCCCGGGCCCGTGCAGGGGAAGAGCGTCTCATGGCAAAGTGGCCTCGAAGCCAAAGCAAACACTCTGAGAGTGTTCCCAGGCTCCGCAGACGGCTGGCACCAAGGGGCCGAGTCTGCTCTGAGCCGACAGGGCCCCTCATGTGGGGAAGGGCCCCGCTGCTTGGGAGGAAGGCTGAAGCCCTGTTCTAGCTTGCCTTATGTCCCTGTGTGCCACGTGGCGTGGGGCAAGTCCTGTCCTCCAGGCCTCAGTTTCCCCATGTGTACAATGAAGGAGCAGGTACAGACCCACGGACGTTAAAATGTTTTCTAGTAGCAGAAGCTAGAAGTGAGATCTTAGGCAGAAGTTCAGGGTATAAAGCACAGAAAAGGAGGGCCGGTGCCTGCGATGGTGTCAGCTGTCTGCCCACTGAGGCCCCTCCAGAGGGCTACCTGGAGTAGGTGGCCAATCCGTGTACTTAGAGGGTCTTGAAGAGCCATCCGAGGCTGGGTTCTGGGGGTCTCAGAGGCTGTGGCTTTCTTTCCAATACTAGGGACTGCTGGCTGTGCCCTAGGCGACCTCCTCAGAGGCTTCCAGGCAGACAGTGTGGAGATGGGCCTTGGGTGAGGGGGACCCACCTGATAGCCTATCCTGCTGCCTGAGGGTGCAGCTCTCCCTGTGGTCCACCCAGAGGAGACCCCACGGCAACTCCAGTCTGGCCTCAGCCTCTCCGGGCCAAGCAGGTCGGAGACCTGAAGCGACAGGTCTGCCTGCTGCCTGATATCCCAATGTCCGAGGCCCATGCCAGCCTCCACGCCTTTGGCCTCATGGCCCCCTCTGCTGGGAATGCCCTTGTCCTCCCCACAGCCCTGGCGGACCAATCCCTTCGCAGGTGCAGGAAAACCGACTGGGGCTCCAGGGCTAATTCAGCCACAGCGTGTTAGGGAGCCGTCCCTGCCTGGCCACGACCTGAGACTTTTTCTGTTTTTGTCCCCACCAGCTCTCAACACGGGGCTGGGTAACCGGCACGTGGCCAGTGTGCTCCTGTCAAGCGGGGGAATGGGCAGCACCCACTTATGCTTGAAACCTAGGATGTGCGAAGGGCCCACGAGCAGCTCCTGTCGGGGAGGGAGGAGAGAGGGAGAGTGGCATCTTAGACCAGACTGAGAGTCCCACCAACAACTCTGAGGACAACTGTCACCAAGTGTCACCAGGGGTCTGGGGCCAGCTTACCATTCTATAAGCATCATCTTGTTTACTCTCTAATCCTCAAAGCAAGCACAAGGAAGGGCCGGGGTCTGAAGCCTGTTCTGCCTGAATTTGTCTGTGCTTTTATGCACGGAGCGGTCCTGCTTCCCATTTCTCATGGCGGAAGAGAATCCCCCGTGGGTGGGATTCCACCTCGAATCCCATAGCATTCCGGCCCCACACAGAGACACCACCACCCTGGAGCCCCCTGGGAGAAGGGCTGGCTTTGCTAAGAGAAAGTGCAGCCGGGGAACCTCAGGCAGGATGCCCCCCTGGGCGGACCAGAGAGGGGTCTTCCTCTTCCAGGGGGCCCTGGCCATCTGCTCAAAGCTCAGGGAAAGTGAGGCCCAGAAAGACAACAACACGCTCTGTGTGTGTGTGTGTCTCGTACCCCCTGCCCCTGCATGGTGCACCCACAGGACTCTGGGTCAATACTGATGCCCACCTGCACCTCGCTTCTGGCCATGCCCAACACTTCCCTGCACCCACCTCCTCATGACTGTCCTTCCATCCAGCACTCTGTCCCCTTGTTTATCCAGCCCTCTAACCCATCATATGCGCACATACCCCAGCCATGGGCTGGGGAGCAGCGGGGCTGCCATGACCATCATGGACCTAGTCAAGGCCCTCACTGCACAAAAAGAGAGACCGAGGGGACGCCTGGGTGGCTCCACTGGTTAAGCATCTGACTCTTGATTTCAGCTCACGGTTTGTGGGATGGAGTCCCGTGTAGGTTCCACGCTGACAGTGCAGAGCCTGCTTGGGATTCTTTCTCTCTCTCTGCCCCTCCCCACCCCACCCCCCAAAATAAATAAATAAATAAATAAATAAGTAAATAAATAAATATTTAAAAGAGATAGACTGAGGATTGTCACAAGTCTCATTTCTCAGTGGGGCAGTGTGTAGGCACACAGCCAGCATGGGAATGAACCCTGAACTGCTGTCCCCCCTCTTGGCCCTTAGATGTGGGGTTCCTGAGAGTTCTGTGCCCCTGCTGTACAGCCATCTGCAGACATGCACTTGGCCCCTTCCACAGGGTCCTCATTAATCACCCTGCCAGGGCTTCTGCTTCTCTAAACTTCCTCCTGTGTGTTTACGTCTTGGGTAATGAGGGGTGAGTGGAGGGGAGCTCATTCCAGGTGGTGGTCTGGCCAGCCTCTAGCCCCAGTTCTCTCCCTCCTTGTCTCAGGCATGCGGTCAACAAACCCTCACAAGGCCGCCGGTGGCCACAGAAGTCCAGCCCAGATCTGGTGCCTCTCGGCCTCCGGGTCTTGGGACACAAGTGAGGATTTGCAGCCTGTGTGACTGTGCTAAGACTGGGGCATGTGCAGGAACTGTGGGTTGTGGGGGAGGAGAGAAGGGACACTTCAGCCAGTGAGGATGGAGAAGATGTTTGCCAGGCAAGGGTGGGGCATTTGTGTGGCCATGGGCGAATGTGACCCTTAGCATTAGACAGACCTGGGTTGTGGGTTCTGACTTCACAGCTCACTTGCTGTGTGGGTTTTGGGCGTTACCTGACCTCATTGGGCCTCAGTTTCCTTGTTTGTCAAACAAAGCTTACTTCCAGGACTACTGACAAGACTGGGGACATGAGGGTTGTAAGAGCCTCGTGCCTCCCCCACCCAGAGAGAAAAGCAACGGCATAGGTGGGAGATGGGCTGGGCACGGCCGACTGAGGGGCAGCACACAGCTCAGTGAGGACAGGGCCCGCAGGAGAGGCAGCTGCAGGCTGGAGGGAGCCCATGCTCTGTGTCCAGGCTGGGCAGCGGAAAGCTCACTGGGCAGTGGCAGGCAGCACTGGAGAATCCCAGGCTGCTGGGGCAGTGCCCTTGGGCAGGGGCCCTGCTGCTGGGTCACGGGTGTAGCATGAGTTGGGAGAGGTGATGGATGGCACCAGCCAGATTTGGGGGCAAGAAAATGAGAGAATTCAGAATGGAATCACAGCTCCAAGGAGAATGGTTTTGCTAGAATGGCCACGAATGGGCTTTAGGTCCCCCTCGGAGAGCTGTCCTCTGTTCCCTCTCAGAGAGCTGGAAATTTGGAAAGCCTAGGAGGATGGGGTGAGTCCCCTGGGAGTGACAGAAGCTCAGGGCCTGCTTGCCTAAGAAGCATCGAAGAGCTCAAGCAGGGTGCCCTTCCGGGGAAACTTCCTTCTCCAACCCAACAAGATGGAAGAGAGTTATGCAGCCACAATTTACCTGTTAGGTGGGAGAAAGGGCTCCCTCTTGCCAAAGAAAAGCTATTTTCTTATCCTGAAACTGGGCTCTGTGTTTCAGAGCTACATGTTGTGAAAAGGAAACTGCTTGGAGTCGTTTGCCGAAATTTACCTTTCAGAAGTGGTTAGGGCTGGGGGGTCAGTCGCTGGAGCTGACAGCCAGCCTCCTGTCCCCTCCTGGGCTGGGCCTGCCACTGGCTGGGTCTCTCAGTCACCCCAGCAGGTTGTCGAGGGCCCGGAGTAACCCTCTGATTGGAGCTTTTTATGTGCTGCCAGCTCCAGCACCGGCCCTGCTCCTTCCTGGCAGCCTGTGAGTCCTCCCCAGCACAGAAGAAGTGGCCCTCTGACGTAACTCCACGCCCTTGCTCCTGGTTTGGAGGGGGCGCCCATGCTGGGCACACGAGCCAAACATGTCATGGCTAATCTAGCCATAGCAGTGCCTCTGCCTTCAGTGGGACAGGCTGGCCAGGGCTCTGCAGAAGTACATTTCCCAGTAACCCAAGTCAGACACTTTGAAACCAACGGCCCAAAGGAGCAGTGGCCTCCACTCTTACTTGCTGGAAGTCTTTTCAAAACAGTGCGCATCCAAAACTTTAAGACAGTGGACTGGACATGTCAACCTTTTGTCGATGACTCAGAGACCTGGCTGCAGGAGGACCGTGAAGTAGACAGTGCAGGAGGCAGCCCCCGATGGCTTATGTGACCTTGGACAAGCCCCCCGTCCCCAACCTGGCCTTGGTTCACCATCTGTAAATGCAGAACTGGGTCCACGTTCCCCAAAGCTGCTGCGAAGACTCTGCGGTGCACATTCAACCAAGTGCAGACTCAACGCTCAGCTTGCCAGCCCATGCCCTGCAGGTGCAGGTTTATGAGGTCTGCAGTGGGGCCTGGGCATTTGTTTGTTTATAAGTATCCCAGATGATTCTGGGCATTCTGGGGAAATCCTGGAGGATGATCTTGAGGGTTCAGGTGAGACTTGGAGTCTGCAAGGGCCCACTGCTGGGGTACGATGTCCAGGGCTGGGCTACCGCGGGGGGTAGGACTCTGACCTTCACTGATGGCCACTCCCTGGGACAGCCGGGGTGTTCTGGTGACACTGCTCATTACATATGGAGATTCCTACCCCAAAGCAGAATCTAGGGAGACTGCTCTATACTGAGTCTGTAGGTGGAAATTGGGAGACAGTATCCTGGTTCCATCAGGAGCTTTGGAAACAGACAGGCTGAGAAGGTGGCACAGGGGTGGCAGGAGAACACAGGCAGGGGACAGATACCTATCTGCAGAGCAGGATGATTTCTGCACCTGCCCATATTCGACATCATTTATCACAGATTCCCCTTCCCCTCCTGAGAGACAGCCCACGGCAGTAAGGCTGTCCGTGATCACCTGTCATCTCTTTCTGGCAGAGTGAGGCCCTCTGCAGCCTCCCTGCCAGGGTGTCGGCCACTAAGACCTTCCAGGCGCAGGGAGCTTATGACATTTCGATGTATCTTCTCCCAGTTTCACCTTCTGGCCCATGGGACAAATGGAGCTAAGGGGAAAGCAGGCTTTTGTCTACCGCACCTGAAGGAAGTTTCTATCTCCTTGCCTTTAAAATGCAGACAAGTGTGCTTGTTCTCATTTTGAGAATACAAATGAAAAATCCTATGTGAGCATGCTCTGTAAACCCTGACGGATGAACAGGAAGAGACTTTGTGAATCGGGGGGTGAGTCAAGTTATCCCAGAAGTTTCCACCCAAGCACCCACCTGGCTCACTTCCTCCGAGCAGGGCCCGGGATGAGAGGGTGCCCCGGGCTGACCCGGAGAGATGCGCGGCTCCTGACAGGCCTGCCCCTCCCCCCGCTCACCTGTCCTCGATGCGGACCCAGAGGTCATTGAACTGTCGCGGCCGCTGGTGTTTGTTCTGCCTCTTGTGCCACTTCTTCTGCCGCCCAAATTCCTCCAGCTGGCTGAGGCTGTCGGGGAGCAGGAGGTGTGGGGACAGGGCTGGGTCCTCCTCCTCAGGCGGGACGGTGGGGGTCGCCGAGGGTACTGCGGGGAGGGCGGCGGCTGGGGTCACCGGGGCCGGGCTTGCCGAGGTCCCCTCGGGTGGAGGTGCGGGGCTCCGGGCGGCAGGGCTGGAAAGGGGCAACAGCATGTGAGGTGCACGTGTGGGATTGTGTCAGTCACGTGCGACAGGGAGTGCAGCCCAGTGAGAAGGTTGTCACAGCAGGGGAAAGGCTGGGTGCCCCTGCTGGGCCCGGGGAGAGGAACCCAGGGAAACCACTGTCTCATGTCCAGAGATGGAGTTTTGACCCATTCTTTCTTTGATCGGCTCAATAAATGTCTCCTGGGCACCCGCCCTGCACCAGGCACCTTTCTAGAAATTGAGCAGAAGCGGTCACCAAATCACGTCCCTGTTCTCTTTGAGCTCACACTGAAGTGAGAGCTGGAAAATAAGGATGTCAGATGGTGGGAGCCGCTGGGGAGGGCAGGAGAGGGAGCTTGAAGGTGGAGGCTGCTAGGCTGGCGGGGGGCGCTTCTGGTCAGTGCAGGGTGACACCTGAGCCCAGGCTAGTAGGAGGTGAGGGAGTGAGCTGTGGGCAGGCCCCGGGGGCCTATCTCGTCTTCTTTGGGGTCTTTCATTCCACAGGCTCTGGCTGAGGGGCTTGGGGCAAGTGACCTGACTTCACCGTGCCTCATCTCCGTCTCTGCAGAATGGGGGCTCTACAGCCTGCGCGTCCGAGGGGCAGCATGAGGGTCTCCTAAGTTACCACAGGCAAAGCCTTGCGAACAGTGCCTGGCAAATAGTAAGCCGTGGAACTGTTTTAGTAGTTAACAGTATTAACTAAAAATTATAAAATATTAATGCGGTGGTTTGTATCATTCACACAACCAGCCATCTGTGCATTCAACAGCTATTCCCTGAGCATCTTTCTGGGGAGGCAGGACAGTGTTAAGCAGGTCAGAGCTCCAGCTAGAGGTGGACAGACGTGGGTTCACATGCCGGCTCTGCGGCTTACAGGCTGTGTGACCAAGGGCAGGTGACAAAGTCGTCTCAAGTGGCAGGCAGCCGTGAGATGGGAGGAGTCACAACACTTGCTTCGTAAGATCGTCACGAGGACAAATGAGATGAGGTCCTAACACAGTGCCTGGCACACAACAAGCCATTCTTTGATAGTGGCCTATAAGCACATGGACTTGGCTGTAGCAGGCACTAAAGCACTGATTAGGTGTGTGTGTGTGCGTGTGTGCGGAATTCACTTTCCATGCAGTGCTATATACACAGGTCTCTTAGCCTGGGAACAGCCTCTGCTCCTTTCCCTTTTATTTGTTCCTCTCTGGGGCCCAGATGGACTCCCTCGGGAGGACCTCAGACCCTGGCAGAAGGCTGGACGTGGTATCGGGAGTAGAAGGGCGAGGCGGCACCCGAGGCGGCGAGAAGCCTGTTCTCTTCTACCCCCGCACACACAATGGGGTGAGGGGCTTCTCTCTCCATGAGAGGGGAAGGCCATCAGCTCAGCCTGTCCGTCCCCAGCCCCCACAGCAAGCCCAGATTCCCAGGGCCCAGGAGATGCTGCAGCTGCTGGGGAGATAATTCAAAACAGGCGGACAAAAAGATGGGTCCAGGAAGCACCTGTGGCCGATGATGGCTTTTATTGTTGGGGCCTCCCCAGCATCCCAGCTCCTCGCCCCACCCGCAGGATTTCGGCGTGCGCTGGAGCCTGGGGCTGAGAGCCCTCGGAGCAGGGCTTGGCAGGGAGGCGGGAGAGGCGGGGGACCTTCCTCTGATGCCTGGGCTCTGAGATGAATAGGAGTCGAGGCAGCAGCGCCGGCCCGTTTGCCCGCCCCGCCTGGCCTGGAAAGACACAATGAGCTTCAAGGTGAAGTCCTTGGGCCTGTGAAGGGGAGCATGAGGAGTGCCTTGTCCCCAAGGCTGCCTTGGATGCCTCACTCCTCCAACACACCCCTGCCCTGGCCCAGGGCAGACCGGATTTGTGCCGCACTCAAATGTTCATCAGTCTCGTCCGGTTGACTCAGATGATCAAAAGAGGAAGGAGTCCAACGTGAGGGAGTTTTTAAGTTCCTCTAGAAGGGCCACGGAGACAGGGGAGAGCAGAGAGTGCTGGCCCAGAGCTAGGAGGCCGGAGGCTCAAAGCTCTGGGGGGCCCCAAGCCTCGTCTGTGCAGAGCAAGGAGGAAAGCCTTTGTTGTTCCGAGCACACCCACCCCCTCCGGCGCCCAGGGAGGGGACAGGGAGTAGTTAGGAGCTGAGGGAGGCTCTAGAGCCCGGCTGCAGTGACAGAAGCTGGGTGTCCCGCAAGTGACGTCACCTCTCTGGGCCTCAAGTTCCTCAATTTTAACATGGGGGTACTCCACGTTCTACCTCATAGAGCTCTTGTGAGGATTTAATGAGCTAAAAGTGCTTAGAGCCCGGTGTATAAAGATTCACTGTGACCATTCAAGCTTCTTTCTGACTCGAGTTCTCGTAACGCCAGAGACTGGGCCTGAAATCGCTCTGTGGTCGCCCTTGGGGGGCCAGCGAAGAAGGTTCCTGCGTAACAGTTGGAGGGCAGGCTACAGAGAAACACCCTCCTGCCCCGGAGCTGCCCAGAGTGTGCTGACACCCTGTCATGCCCGCCCTGGCACCGTGGACCACAAGTGGACCCAGCTGACCCCTGAGCACCTAGTCCCAGCCTAGGGTGGGGACAGGAACCCTTCTGAGGAAAAGGATGGCCACTAATGGCTATTTGAGTGGAGTAGGTGTGCCCTGGTGGGAAAGTCTGGGGTGGGAGGGCCCCCCAAGAGGTGTGGTTAGAAAAAGGTGAGGACCGGGTGTGGGCAGGGCTGGGCATCCCCAGTTCTCTAGGAGTCCCACAGAGTCCTTCCACCCCACCCACTCACCCGGCCCTAAATGCTGAGCAGCTCAGAACCTACCCCTCCTCCTGTTCCCACTGCCCCATCCCTCAACCTCACCTCCCCCAGGTTGCCGAGATTGCACACCAGCTTCCTTCTCGGTCCCCCCACCTCCAGCCCGGCCCCTCCACGCTTGGCTGCCTGGTGAAGGCCGGTCCCTGCAAGGCTTCTTCACAGCTTGCCCCGTAGGCCCGAGCAGAAAGGCTGGGTGCAGGCTGGCCACACAGCACGGGGTCGGGCACGGTTCATGGATGGTGGCAGCAGGCCAGCCGGGCGCGTGCCCCCGATGCCTCAGCTGCTTACCTGTGGATGGTCTGCCCTGCGGGCGTGTGCTCCACCTCCAGCCCCGCCTGCCGGAGGACGTCAATGACTGTGTTGTTTCCCAGAAAATGACCTGGAACACAAGGGACAGAGTGGGCTCAGCCACCTGCCGAGTGGCAGCAACCGGGACAGCCTCAGGCCAGGGGCCTACACCAAGGGCAGTGCAGTGTAGCTGGAAGTTGTGCTGGAGCCACCCTGCCTGGGTCCAAATCCTGGCTCTGCTGCCTACCAGTGGTACCTCCCCAGGCCCAGTTTCTGTGCCCCATTCCCAGCTGTAAAGTGGGAATGATGGTGATAGCGGCCTCCAGGGTTGTTGCGAGGCCCACGGGAAGAGTGGCTGGCACAGTAGCAAAGGTTCATAAGTGTTTCACGTTGCACCGTGCCATTAAGCTGACCCCAGCCCCAGGCTGTAACAACACCCACAGCACAGTCTTTGTGCAGAGGACCCATGCCCTGGCTGCGGTCACCGCAAGTTTTATACCAGCAAAATAAAATGAATTAAGCCTGTGTCAGCCTACAGTGGTCGTGTAAGGCCCAGCTCTGAGAAAACCTCCTCCAGGAAGCCCTCAAGCCTTCAACAGGTCTGTGGCTCATCTTTGTGAGTTCCACCAGCAACTTGAGGTGCCCTTCCTTAGCACGGGGGTGGGTTCTGCATATTCATGACTGTCTCCTCACCAGGCTCCACTGTTCTGTCAGTGTCGGCTGGACCCGGGCTTTCGTGGATTCATTTGTTCACCTCTGATCCAACATTTAAAGACCACATATTTCAACCCAGGCCCTGGGGTGACCCCAGAAGACTCACAAGGTGTAAGATGCTGGGGAAGGAGAGAGCAGCAAATGGTTGCAATGGTTACAGGGTCCAGCGGACAGCGGCAGTGGCACAGAAAAGGTCCAAACAGAGAGCGGAACACCACAGAGGTGGTCCTGCTGTGTGTGTGTGTGTTGGGGGGCAGGAGAGACGGGGGTCTTCATCTCACACAACCCACGAATCATTCATTCAACTAAAGTTTATGGTGCATTTGCTCTGTGACCAGCCTTGTGCTGATCGCTCAGAATGCAGAGACCCACAGCCCCAGATGAGCCCAGAAATGGCTCTACTGCAGCCGGACGTGGGCGTGAGGTCTAGGGACACAGTGAAGGCTCTCCTTGGCTCTGGTTAGGAAGAGTCCTCGGGAGGCCGAGTGAGTGGAGGCGCTAACTGCTGGGAGTCGGCACGCTGGCAAGCCCCTCCTCCTCCCCGGGCCTCAGTCTCCCCACCTGTTCAATCTGGGCAGAGTGGCAGTGGCCCCTTGTGGCCTCCTAGCCCGTGTGCCTGCCCTGCAGCCCCACTCACGTGGGCAGCACACTCTCCTCCACTCCCCATTCGCCCCAGAACCTGGGGAGAGATCCCTGTACCATTACTCTAATCTCCTGTGACAGGTGGTGACAGGTAGGGAGCCAGAAGGTCAGCATGTTGACAGCCCCAGGGAGGTCTGAGGAGAACAGACAGTGGACAAGCTGCGCGGGAACGGAGAGGCTCCAGCATGGAGGAAGCGAGGCTGGGACCGCAGAGCGGGTGGACAGAGGGCAGAGCCTGCAGCGCTCTGCCGGACGGCCCTGCACACCTCTGGGCCGCCTTCATGTCCCTCACTGGCCTGCCACGGTGCCTGGAATCCACCTTGGGATCACCGCAAAAGACTACCGGTCTGGGAGTGACAGACCTGGGTTCCAGTCCAGGACCCATCATGCTCACTCTGAGACCTCGGGCAAATCCATTATGCTCGAATGCTCCCTATGTCTCTGTGTACATGGGAGGGATCCGCCGGCCCCCCCGCTCTCAGACTATGGAGAAGGCTTTTGTTTGACTTCGGAGACCCCTCCCTTCTTCCCTCTCTCCCTCCTGTTCTTTACCTGCTCAGTTCATTAATCTGACAAACACTGAGCGAGTGCATATCTAGTGCTAGCCAGTGGTGAACAGACGGGGACCTGTTCCAGCCACTCCGTCTCGAGAATCAAGGTCTTTTGATCTGGGTTAAGTACTAGGCAGAGGGAAGCACAACCTCAAGTCAGGGAAGACTTCCTGGAGGAGGTACTGCTAGCAGAAGGGTGGGATAAGAATTAGCCAGGTGAGGGGCACCTGGGTGGCTCAATCGGTTGACTTTGGCTCAGGTCATGATCTCACGGTCCGTGAGTTCGAGCCTCGCGTCGGGCTCTGTGCTGACAGCTCGGAGCCTGGAGCTGCTTCAGATTCTGTCACTCCCTCTGTCTCTGCCCTGCCCCACTCACACTGTCTTTCTCTCTCTCTCTAAAATAAGTAAACATAAAAAAAAAAAAAAGATAATTAGCCAGGTGAGGATGAGAATCGGGCACAGGCTGGGGGGCTGTTACAGCCAGGGGGAACAGCATGTGTGAGGCTAGGGGATAAGTGAGGCTCATTTGGAAAGCTGGCTATAGAAGTCACACAGACAACACAGGCATGAATAGCCCCTCCCAGGGCTCCGGCCTTGACCCAGTCCTGTCGAGGACAGAGACCCAAGCTCCTGTCACGTTTGTGAATCTCCTGAGCAAGTGGGCTTCCCTGCCCCCAGCTTCAGTCTTCCTGTGTGTCAAATCGGCATTCATCCGTTTGGTGGGGCTGTAAGGTCCCAATGAGGCAGGAGGAGCGAATGCCCTTTGGAAAAGCCCAGCGTGCACTCCGGAGTGACGAGCTAAGCCAGTCCCCGGTGGGGCCACAGAGTCATCCTCACCCGTGCCTGCCCCCAGAGTGTGACGGAGCTGGAAGGGGGCCTGGGCACGGTGGCCTTTGGCACAAGGGTGGCAGGAACCCCTGCCAGCGGTTCTTGGAACTCACTGCTGGCAGCAGAGGCGATTCCTTCCCCACTTCCACGGAGACCCTTTGAAGGCCAGGGCCTCCAGGCCCAGCAGCAGTCCGCTGGAGGATTTCAGGAGCCACCAGGGGAAGCACGACGGCGGCATGGGAGCAGCACTGAGTATTTACTGAGGCCGTGTGGCCACTCTGAAAGGAACGTTCCTGGAGTGGGCAGAGGGGGTGCTTGAAGGCCCCGAGACTTACAGAACTGTGGCTGGATCCCCAGCACCGCCTGACAGCGTTTCAGTGTCCAGTCAGCGCCCTGTCCGTCCCCTCAACCTCAGCGGTGCTAGCCCTTACTGTGCCACTTAAGACCTTGAGCAGAAGACTTCAGACACTTTGAGAAGTTGGAAGCAATCAGCCATGAGGTTTTTCAAATTCCATCTTTCTTTCTCCAAGCCACGCCCACCTTCACTTCCGTCCCTGCAGGGCAAGGAGACGGTGTCCGTCCCCCTCCTGGACGTGGCTCCCTGCACGGCGCCAGGACGCACCCTCCCCATGCAGCCTGCGCCCCAGGACTGCGGGCACAAGCCATCGGTTCCCAAGCCCGGGTCCCACCATGGTCCCCACCCCACCCTCTCTGGGCCTAGTTTCACAGGACCCCACGATGACACCGCACTATCCTGCTTCTCTCCGTAGCCCTACCACTGCCCTGTGCCCACCTTCTTGGTGGGTTCCTCTTTCTCCTGCCCAGTAAGTGTGGGGGCCCCATCGCCTTCTTCTCACGCACAATCTGTGGACAAACCACGCACCCATATGGTTGCAATTACCATACAACACAGACCACTCTGCAACTACTGCCCTAGCCCAGGCCCGTCTGACGGGCAGCCTGCACGTCTCCACCTGACATCCGCCAGAGCCTACAAAATCCAACTCACCCTCCCCTCCTGGGATGCGTCTCAGCTGAGCTCTGTTATCCAAGTTGGATGGGCTGTGTCCCGACTCTTCGTCTCCCTCCTCATCCAGTCACTGGAGTGGCCCTGATCTTTCCTCCTAACCATGCTTGACCAGCCCAGGTCACCAGCAGCTTCTGCCCGGAACCACTGCAGACACAGTCTTCCTTGTTACCTCACTGCAGCTGGAATGATCTTCCCATACCCCAGAGCCGCCCCTGTCAGAATGCGCTCCCAGCAAGCCACTTGGGAGACTGTGAGTTTTTTGAGGGCAGGAGCCATGCCTGATTCATCCTCGACCCCAGCGCTAAGCCCAAGTCTGGCACACAGTGGCGGCTTGGCGAATGTTTGCTGAATGAATGAATGA
Organism: Leopardus geoffroyi; assembly: GCF_018350155.1. Taxonomy (NCBI): domain Eukaryota; kingdom Metazoa; phylum Chordata; class Mammalia; order Carnivora; family Felidae; genus Leopardus; species Leopardus geoffroyi. The sequence goes on from NC_059328.1 coordinate 37,921,247, forward strand.
CAAAACCTGTTACTCCACATCCTTGCCGTGATCTCATTCTATCCCCAGAAGACTTGAGCTCACAGATCCCCTCCCCTTGTCGCCACCGCCCGGCCTCTTGGTGATGCTCCTGCAGATTCCGCCAATCCCAGGAGCTTGGGCCTTGCACCAGCCTGAGTCAGGGCCCAGTGCCTGCTGTCCCCAGACGCTGGCAGATGGGGCTTAGGCTTGCCTCCAAGGTCACAAATCCTGAAAAAGTCACCACACCCATCCTGGAACCTGGAGGGAAGGTGTGGAAAGTTTCCAAAGGGGCCCCAAAGCACTGGGGCTTAGCCTGCGTGCCTTGCCCAGGCTCCTGGGGTCTCCTGGCCACTGCTCAGCAGCGACTTCCAGCACTGACGGCTGTTTTCTGGCCAGCTCTCTGCAGGAAGGCACGTTCCATTTCATCTGCAGAGGCTACATGGGTGAGGAGAGGAGGAAAGAGAGGGAGGACAGTGAGGGGGTAGGGCACACAGAGCCACAAAGACAGAGAGTAGGGGAGAAGAGGCTACAGAGGCCGAGAGAGAAGAGAGACACCCTCAGGGAGAGACAGAGAGAGGAAAAGAGCACCAGGACACAAGGAAACAGAGGGGACAGACAGTTGAGAGCGGGGAGAGAGGGGCTGGGAGATAGGCTGTAAGAGACACAGAGACATCAGGAGGGAGAGAAAAAAGGAGAGACACTGAGACAGAAAGCAAGAGATAGAAGAAGACAAAGACAAGGGCAGAGATACAAAGAGACAGAGATAGAGGAGAGAAAGAAAGGGGAAAGAAGAGAAAAAGAACCCAGACATGAAAACAAGGGGCATGCATGGTAGAGGAGAGACTGATCTGAGGATATCATGGAAGACTTCCTGGAGGAGGAATTCATGTAGCCAGGACTCCCAGGATGAGTGGGATCGAGGAGACATACATGGAGTGGGGAGGGGGCAGGCCAGGGCTAGAGGAGGTGGGGCTGGTGTGGTGATTATCTCTCTAAGCCCACAAGCGAGGGTGCCACTTGAGGGACATTCATAAGCAAACGGGGAAGGTGTCCCGCTCTTCATGGGCACAGCCCCATGACGTTTTAGTGCAGAGAAAAGGCTCCCCTTCTTCCAGGTGTAAGCAGGCCTGTGCCAGGGCACAAGGCTCAGCAAACAGAGCACAGGCTGGATCTAGCCTTTACCCACTGCTGGCCACAGCCTGACAGCCCCCATTTACCAAGAACCAAGAGCCAAGAACCCTGATCTGGGGGTAGGACAGAAAACGTGGCTCAACAGCCCAACTGGCTATGTGACCTCAGGTAGTGTCCTTCCCCTCTCTGTGCCTCAGTTGCCCTACATGGTCCTCTGGGTCTTCCCACCTCTACGATTCCATCATTGGATAACCTGAACACAAAGTCCTACTGAGTGAGTCTCCTGGGTACACGGTGCTTCTCCCGTGTCATCTCACTTCATCCTTTTGGGAACCTGTCGAGGTACCCCCACAGTTTCCAGACAAGGACGGGAGAGCTCAGAGAGAGGAAAGGACTCGCCCCAGGTCACACAGCTGGTAAAAGGCCAAGCTCACTTCCATCCGGAGATGTCATAGCTCACGGCACGCTCTCATACATTCGCTCCGAAGCATTAGCATCGCAAGGGATCCTGAGGTCACATTAGGGGGCAGGGAGCTGTCAACCACGTGTGGCCTCTCCAGGGTTCACCAGATCGGAGGGCAAGGTGTGAGCACTTAGCAAGAAGAATACACCAATTAACAAGGTGATTTCGAGACGATGTTGGGGGGTCGGGCGGAGGGGAGAACCAGATGTTCCCCCAAAGGTTCCGAAGTAACACGGGCTCCCCTCCACCAGTACACATGTTTTCTCTCCAGTGAGCTCACTGGGTTTCCAGCATTTTCCTCCTGGAGGAGGGATCCCAAGCTCGTATTTATGTTCTGTCTGAAATTAATGCAAGGGAAACTTTCAAATGCTAATCTATCTTCCAGGATTAGCTGGCCGGATGTCAAGTGACCGAGGTGTTTGTTTTCCCGAGGAAGTGTGACAGGAGGGCTGCATGGAGGGACTTTGGGATGCATGGACACAGGGGGTACCACGGGGCTTCTGATCTCCCAAGGAAGGTCTGCCTGGGAAACTGGCGGAGCTGGGTCCTTTTTCTCCTGTTTCACCAGCCAGCCCAGGGCAGGGCGGGGGCATTTTCTGTTCAGTAAGGGCCAGGATGACGCCTCCCCTGCACCCAGTCTTGTGCCAGGAGCTGAGACACATGGTCCCCACCCCGGAGGAGGTCACAGTGCAGGGAGGGGAGGGAGAACAGGCAGGCAAACCCTTACAGGGCAGTGAGAGCCCAGCAGCGAGGGAGGGCCACCAGGGGCTATGGGGCTGAAAAGGAAGGGCTTTCACGACAGAGGACATAGCACATGCGCAGGTACAAAGGGAAAAAGGGTGTGGGTGTGCAGGCCACCACCAGTGATTCCGGGTGTTGGAATATAAAGTGAAAGGGGAGGTGGGCGATGGTGAGGGTCGGAGCAGCAGGACAAGACTAAGGGGGCGGGTTTCAGCTGGGCCCGAAGAACACTTTCCCAGGCAACTGTCCAGTTCTGTAAGGGAGCGAGTGTTCCATCCCTGGAGGTGTGTAAGCAGAGAGGCAATGAGTGCTTGTCAGGCTTGCACAGAGGGGATTCAGACACCCTCCAGGGAACTGAGAGTGTCTGGGTGGAACCCGATCCTGCCCCCTTTGCCATCTGCTCCTCTCTGGAGGTTGCCAGAACCCAGGATGTTAGCCACAAAGAGCCCTGAGCCTTCAGCTGGTCAGCTCAGCTCTGCTGTTAAATAATGGGAGGATAGATACAAATACCAAGAAAGGCACCCCCGCCTGCCATTTCTCTAAAAGTCAGACTGAATTAGACTCTTTGATTCATAGTCTCACCCGACCTTACTAGGATCCTTCTGAGGCCACCAGAACCTGCCCAGTGTCATACAGACAGAAAGCGGCAGAGCCGGGGTTTGCCTAAGCCTGTCCATGGCTTGGAGCGTGTCTGTTTATTTATTTATTTATTTATTTATTTATTTTTCCAACGTTTATTTATTTTTGGGACAGAGAGAGACAGAGCATGAACGGGGGAGGGGCAGAGAGAGAGGGAAACACAGAATCGGAAACAGGCTCCAGGCTCTGAGCCATCAGCCCAGAGCCCGACGCGGGGCTCGAACTCACGGACCGCGAGATCGTGACCTGGCTGAAGTCGGACGCTTAACCGACTGCGCCACCCAGGCGCCCCGGAGCGTGTCTGTTTAAAGGGCGCTTTGTGGAGGCAGCTGATGAGGCCGGGGCTCCCGGGGCACGGGCAGGCTCCCTCTGGGGTTGGAGCTGCTTCTGGGCCTCTGACACCTGTCTGACAGTTGCCCAGTTTGGGGGTCCCCTTCAGGACGTCCCCCAGTTGTGTACTTCTCTTAGAAGCATGCACTCCCACCCGCCACCAGGCCCATGCCTGCAAGCCAATCCTCTTGGTTCTTTTAAAAGCTCCAGGGTTTGAGCCTTTTCATTCTCTTTGGACCAGATCCTCTTTCAATTAATATTGTTTAGAGGTGAGGAAGCCTGGTGCCTGTACCCCACCCCATCAGTGAGGGCATAAGTCCTGGGGGTTTAGGTCAATCTGCACCTTGAGGGGCCTGGAACCGGCAGCTCCTCCTCTGCAAGCCCTTGCTGGGACCTCTTGGCATGTCCCAGGCCTTGGGAACCCTGAGATGGGTCAGACATGGAGGCCTTTCCTCCTGGGATCTGACACGGCCTTAGCCCCAAGCAGTGGCTGTGCAGTGGTTCAAGGTCACCAAGAGGCGCTGGGGGAGAGCCCCAGAGACAGAGCCTGCAACGGGTTCTGTGACTGCAGGGGTGGTGCCCGGCCCAGGGCTCGCTATGGCCAAGGTAACTCTACAACATCCAGAGGCTCCTTTCCCGGAGTTACAGCACCCGGGACCCCAGGAGAACTTCCCGTTGGCCAAGCTGCTCCTGAGCCTCACTGTTGCTTGGAGCTGAAGCTGGATCTGGAGGTCTCTGTGTGGTGTCCAATCTGGGTCCTCAGAGGCTCAGAGGCTACTTCTGCCTCCCCCTGCCACCCCCTCCCCCCCATCCCCATGATGGCCCTGCTATCTCCTGCGGGGAGTCCTGTCCCTGGGGGACTGTGGGCCTCGAGGGGCCAGGAGTCAAGTCATAATAACAAGAGGTCACATTATCCAGTGACGGCGCTGCCCCAGGTACTGGCCAGTACAAGTGCAAGCGCACCAACTCTCAGGCTCAATTTAGAGAGGAGGAATCTGACATCAGAGAAGTGAAGTACCTGGTCTGCCCAGGCGACTTCCTCTACAGAGAAGCACTAGCTTCCTAATTTAGGCAGGCTGGCTCTGAAGCCCACGCTCTTTATCTAGGCCATTTCACCTCCTGCCTTCCCCACACGGCCCGGCAAGAGTGCCGAGCCCGTGGCTGATGTTCCGTAGACCCTGGCTCACCGACAGGTCCAGCCTGGGACACAGGTCCTCCAGTCTCCTCTCTCCCCCATTCCAGAGGGCAGGGTTGGCTCCGGTTAGGGACAGGCTAGCAGATGGGATGTTCCTCTGGCTGGCTGGCTTCTCTGGGCTGAAACATGAAGGGTGACTCTGGCCAAGGATCACAGCCCCGAGGAGGCGTGCCAGCTGCCAGATGTGCACATGGTGGGGAGGAGGGCCCTTTGAAGCACCGTTGGAAATTCTGAAACACTTCCGGATGCTGTGGCCTCGTGTTCCAGCGAGGGGAATGTGGCAGGCCGTGGGCGTGCCCCTGGGAGAGGAGAAAGTGGCTGGGCGTGTGCTGCCTGTTCGTTGCATCCTGTGTTTTTAAGGTTTAAAAGGCCCTACACGGGACATGGCTGCTCTCCTATGCTCCGCCACGAGCTCCGAGGAGCTTCTGTTCCTGAGGCTATCGTGTGGAGGACCCGGGTGGGAGGGAGGTGGGTGTGGGTATTGTCCTGACGACTATGGGGATGATGAGGAGCTGGAAGGCAGCTGGACCTGCAGCGGGAAAGTTTTAACTGGTTCCTACCTCCTCCAGGAAGCCTTCTCTGACTTACCTTCCCTTCTAGACTGGGAGATGACAGAGTGCTCAGCACAAGCAGGCCTGTGATAAGGAAATCATGCAGGGCTGTGAGAGCCCAGCTCCGAGGTCGTGGAAAGCCCAGGCAGAAGAGGAAAAGGGCACTCTCAGCAGAGCAGAGGGCCCAAGCAGCAGCTGGAGTTTTCATTTTGAGGGGAGGAGACTGGCCATCAGTAAGAATGACCTATCAACGTGACCAACATTTCACTCCGCTTCTGTTTCTCTCACTTCCCGTCTGCACCTCGACTTACCCATCGGCCAAACGGAATAATAAATACCACCCTGTCTCCCTCCAAGAGGAATTGAGGACATAGAGGTCATATGATCCTTCAGGCAGAATCGTACCACCCTGCAGACAGCTATTGCTGCTGTTAGTAATAAAAAAGATGTTACTGGTGTTTGGTGCGTTGGGATCCCATTCCTTCTCTCAGGCCCGGGGCTTCACCACCAATCGGCTTCTGTGTCCCGACCCCCCGGGTGTGTTTCTGAGTACGGGCCTGAGGGCTGGGGTGAGAAAGGCTGAGCGGCCCGGAGGCCGGGCGAGCTGGGTGTGCGGGCACTGGGGCAGCAGCTACCACATCTGTCTTCACTGCTCACACAGCCCGCCCAAGAACTCTTCCAATCTCGCTTTGTGCCTGGACCTCTGCTTCCCGTGGGTGTAGCGGCAGCCGCCCTACAGGGAGGGATCTCCAGGTGCCGGAAGGCTCTTTGCTCCAAAACCCTCCCAAGGGATCCAAGAGTGCCTGAAGCAAATCAAAGCAAAATGTGGGGTTCTTAGGGCCACCAACCTTCCAACAACAGGATCAAAGGGCTTGGAATGTCAGAAGGTAGGACCATACTCAGATCAGAGCACTTCAGGATTCTGGAATGTATGGGTTACCACCGGCTCTAGGGTTTTCAGTGAATGGGCCCTAGTGGTTATCCAGTCCGCCTTTGAGTCTGGCTTGTACTCCAACCCGGCTCTGCCCGCTCCTCCATTACTTATTCTATCCCAGATTCCAGGTTAGCCAATAAGTAAACATCTCAAGAAGGCCCAGTTTCCCGGAGCTAGGGACAAAATGGTCATTTTCTTTTAGTGCCCGGGACTGAGACCTCCCTATCCCTCTGAGGCTTGGGGGACTAATGGAATGACTAAACATAATGAACTTGATTCTGGCTGATTTGGTCCACTATGTCTTTGCAGAACATCCCCTAGCTGGTGGTGATTCCGAGGAGGTAAGGACCCTGCCCTGGAGTGGTTCACATACCCTGGGATGCCCATGAAGCAGTGGGTACTGGGATAAAGTCAGGAGAAGGCCTGGGGGACGGCACTGACATTTACACTTCAGCGTTGCTGTAGAAAACCTTGCAACCCATGACTAGAGACCACTGTGGGTTCGTGGGTTCGTGGGCCCTCAAATGCCAGCCAGCAGTCTGTGTTCCAGGCAGTCAGAACAGATGTAAGGCAGGCATGTGCCCGACTCCTGGTCAGGCACACATCACTAATCAATCGCGACCTCTTCTCTGCTGAGCCCCGATTCAGTTTTATCACCCCTTACACCATCACACTCCGGGCAGCCATGACCAATCAATCAATGCCAGCTGTCCCAGGAGATGAAAGCTATTTGACTCCCTGTCCATGCCAGTTCTTATGGCCAGTCTTGCTTGCGTTCATGTCAAACGTTCTTTCCGGAAACCAAGAACCTTCCACTTTCCTCTTCTTTCTCTGCAGATGCCTGCACCTGCTACCTTACAGAGCGGAGCTCTGATGAGAAAGCCATCAGGTTACTTTTCCACTAGCAAATGACTCATCTGCCAGCCTCCTCCCTCCTTCCAGTACAGGTAAGGAAGTGCTCTTCTCTACCCAGGCCAGACCCTCTACCTGAGCTCTGCCCCCACCCTTCCTGCCTTCTTGCAAGACTGGGCTAGTAATATTCCCCACTGAGCAGCCTCACCCCTCCTGTGTCTTTCTTTCCATCATGTTTCAGGCATGCTCAATTCTCTCCCATGGTAAGAACAGCTGGGTGGGTAAGGCCAACAATACAGCTACAAATTTTTATTTTGCCAAGGAAGGGCTCTGAAAGGTCCCTTTGCCTTACATCATTATCATTTTTTTTTTTTTAAAGCGAAAGATGTTTAACTTCAAACATGGTAGAAAGGAGATAATTTCAGAGTATTAGATAAGCCTGTAAACTGAATAAATTTAGTTAATAAAAACTCACCACCTAGTACCTATTTTATAAGTTGTTTATAGAGCAGAAGAAATCCAAGAATCTGCACAAGATCTTTGGGGACCCTTCAGCTTGTCCTTGAGGCTGGTAGTCAGGAATAGGACCTTCCCTCCCCCTGGACACTCCTCTCCATGGCAGTGGCCTGGGCCATCCCAGAATGTCTGGGTTTGCACACTGGCCACAACCACCTCCTGGAGGACAGGGCTTCTGTCTGATATCACCCCCAGATGTCCCCCAGGCCTGGTCAGAATTGTCACACATGTTCACACCCCACCTGCCCCTGAGCCCACCAAGTAACCTCCAGAAGAGGTCAGATCGTGGCTCGCTACAGAAACAACACTAAGGAGAGTACTCTTCTGTGGGATGCGCCACCTAAAACGATACCCTTCCCACAAACCCATCAACATTTCAGGAATTCTAGAGCAAGGGCACCATGTATAGAGGAAACGGCTAGGACTAGGGACCCTAGAAACCAGGATTCCAGTTGAACATCTGCCTGCATGGCCTTGAGGAAGCCACTCTTCCTCTCTGGGATTTAGTTTTCATCTGCAAAATGAGTATAATAAAACCCATCTCGTGGTGTTATTGTGAAGGTCAAAGGTAACATAGGCTAAGAGCCTGGAGTGGTGGTTGGCACATAGGAGGAGTTTTTATTATAAGGATCTCTCCACTATGGCAGAGAATTTTAATCCTGTGATCTAAAATGAACATATTTAGCACAACCTCATGAAGCAGGTGTATTATGCCCATTTTGCAGATGAGAGACTGAGGCCCTTGGAGGTGAAATGGCTTTCCCAGCATCTCTTAGCTGACGGTGGTAGAGCCACACTCCATGCACAAGCATCCTGACACCAAAGCTCTTACTCTTTGTACTGAATCTCTCTGTAGAACAGAACAGAGGAGGGGTAGCCAGACTGCTATCAGCACTGGAAATCCCCGTCTGTACCTGTGGGCTTTCGGGAAGGGAATCTGGAGCAGAGGTGGGCTGAGGAAGGGTCTGGATGGGCACGGGGGTGGGGGGGGGTGGGGCAGGCAGGTGGAGGCTCTCTTGTGTGCCTTAGCTTACTCCTCTGGAGCCACGGAGCCTGAGGCTGGCCTAGAATGGCAGACCCCAGCAGGGGCCTGGCTCAGACACCAGGCAAGCCCCAGCCAGGGCAGGGGGAGGGGTGGGGCGAGGCAGAGGTGTTTATCATTATGTTTCTGTTTTCTAAGGTATTTCCTAGAGACACCCACTGAGCCTGGAACTGAGAGACCTTTGCGTGAGCAGACACATCTGGGGGACGGCTGGGAATATTTCCAGTGGCATAGGTCCTCCCTCCCTCCCATGGCCTTGGGGACCCTGGGTCTTCTTTGAGGACCAGACAGAGGATGGTCTGGTGAAGAGTCAGTGCCCGATGGTCTAGGAAGGGCTGAGATGCGACTGCAGAGGCCTGCAGACAGAGGCGTGTAGAGGGGAGTGGGGGTATCTGCAGGTTGCACACTGCCCAAGAGTGCCGGTCTTGGCGCTGCACACAACTCTTCAGCTGCCACAGGACGTGGGACTTGGGAGTCACGTGGCCATAAGAATGCAGAGGGAGGCATGGACTTTTCTCGCTCTGGGTTGTGCGTGGACATATTCCATGACAATAGAGTGGTCGTCACAGGTCTATACAGCTGGCTCCCTGACTGCACATGAGAACAGAGTTCCTGGATCATAGCTCCTGGGCCTGGGGTCCAGCCCTGCCTCTCTCCCTGACTTGCCATGAACTTGACCCGTATCTTGACCTATAGGGACCTCAGTCTATCCAGAGCTCAGATGAGGTGGACAGGCTTGAGCCTGGAGGCTGCATCCAGCTTTGAAATTCTCAGGTCGAGGGTGGATGTGCAGTGCGGGGGAGAACATTTGTTTTAGGAGTGGCCGAGCCTCCAGTGCAGCCGCCAGCAAGGTCCGCACATGGCTCTGGGCTTGTTGTTATTGGATAGCAGGTCCCCGAGAGCTGAGGTGGGGCTCACGTTGCCCTGACGTTCCTGCTGCCCTGTCCACCAGGCCCAGAGGAGACCAGGAAGGGAGGATCTGGCCAACATTCCCACACTTGTTCGTTCCTTCCCTCATTCTTTCTTCCATACACTCATGACACCTATTACGTTACTACAAACACAGGATGATTATGTGGTGTGTGCCCTCCCGGAGCTCAAGGCAGGGTGCGTGGGAGACAAGAGCCAGCAGCAGCCACCGGCTATGCTGTGGGGAGCAGCCTGGAGGCGGCAAAGGCCGAGCTGGAGTGAGGAGGCTAGAGCTGATGGAGGCTCGGACTGGGACAGTGGTGATGGGGACGGATGGAGCAGACGGACAGGAGTCGTTTCGGTGGTCTGTCAACAGGACTGACCGGGGACCAGCTGGATCTCAGACATGGGCAAGAAGCTAGAGGAGGGCATGGTGCCTGCATGCTGGCCGAGTGCCTGAGTGGACATTTGTGTCCCCAAGGACTTGGGTTTTAGGAGAAGGTGGCCAGGATCCAGAGCCACCCACGCTGCTGTGATTTTCACCTCCGGGCTTTTCTGTCTCCTCACCCACAGGAAAGAGCTAGCCTCAGACCTTGGGTGGCTCTGGTCTGGGGCCCTGGACAGGTGGGGCAGGGAAGCCCTACCACTCAGATGGGCCATGTGGAATGCTGGATCTTTTACTGGACTCCCTCAAGGATCAGGCTTGGTTCCTCCTAGGCCTGGAGAGATGCCTAGAGGTTGGCTTGGTTCGGAATGGTTCCCCTTTTGTAGTCACTGGGGGATCATTCTGGAGCAGGAGCACTGCCCAGATGCTCATGGGGAGAGGGCTAGGGTGGCAGCTGAATGGTGAGTGAGAGGGTGTGTTTGGGAGCACTCCCTCCCCTGCACCTGTCCTCAAAGCTGTCCTGACTCATGCCAGGTCCCCAGTAGGTATCTTGCACCTGGAGGCTAGCCTTGCCCTCTCCACGTAGTCAGTCAAGGTCCTACTCCTGCCGGCTTCTCCAGACTCTCCTACAGGAATCCCTCTCTTCTCTGAAAACTGTTTTGAACAGCTCCTGGAATCATCAATGGCCCAAGTGCTTTCTGATGACTTCTGTTCAGATGAGGAAACCGAGGCTGTCAGAGGGGAAGGGATCTGCCACAGGCCACACTGGGCCATGGCCGCCCCAACATGAGCCTGGACTCTTTCTGTCCAGCTGCAGGTGTGGCCTCACAGGGGCTGACCCACGAACCTCTTCCATGCCACACAGGAGGGAAGACGGGCACAGTCAGAGGACCCTGGCTCTCCCCTTGAATGGTATGGGGTTGCATGGCGGGGCGGGAGGAGGCGGACGTCACACAGGGGTACGTGGACTGCCTGACCCGATCCGCGCTGGCCTGAGCAGGCAGGCAGTGCATGGGCAAGGGGCTGGGGAAGGGATGGCGGAGAGGCAGTGGTAGTGAGTTCTCGCCCCCAGGAGTGGCGCCTCTGGCTTATTCTCACAAAGCAGGAGGTGGACTGCACCCACATGAGCAAGAAATACATTTCTGTTGCTGTGGCTCTTGGGCAAAAGCTGACTAATAAAGGAGGCAAATGCAATCCCCTGGTCCCATCATAGACATCGCTGTTAGCATGGGAGACGGCCGTAGGGAAAGAAAGAAGGAGTCAGGGAGAGGAGGGAGGAACAGAAAGGAGGGACAGTGAGGGAGATGCCAAGCAAGCCCTGAGACTGGGCATCTAGACCTCCCTCTACACAAAGAGGCTAGAGCCCTCAGGAGAAGCATCAAGTTCATGGCCCACAGTGGGACGACAAGCCTTGTATTAAGTCCCATGAAGCTGCTGAGGATGGGGAAGGTCGCTGCCATTCTGAGTTCCCACCGTTAGGTTATTTAAATGTTACTGCTAATCTTTGTAAGTCTTCCATAAGGTAGACATTTTCAATTCATCAAATAGTCATTGCTGTCCTGCCCATTCACAGACCAGGGGCCTGAGACCTTGCTGGTGGTGTGCCAAGGTCACGTGCCTGGAGGGGGCTGGGCTGGGCTGTGGAGCTGGGACATGGGGTGCCGGAGCCCGCCTTCTCCCCAACCAGGCCCCACGGTGCTCACGGGCTTGTCCCTGGGTTCGTGGGAGAGGCGGGGCTCAAGAGACTGGGTGGGCAGGGGAGCTGGCTTCGGTTCTGGGCTCTCAACACAGCCTCCTGGGGCAAGAATGAGCGACAGAAGTTGTCCTGGCCTTGGCAAGGTCACTCCGGCCAACCGGGCCTGTTACAGAGGAGCCCTTGGCTAGAAACAGGAGAACGGTGCTGTGTGGCCTCTCCCGCTCCATTCTGGGCCTCTACTTTTTCCTGAAGTAGAGGTCAGGGGAGGGGCTCACAAATCTCTAAGCCCTTAAAGAGTCTGCAAATAATCCCTTCCCCACTCCGGCCCAAACCTGCTCCGAAGGCAAAGAAGCAGATCTTGTCTTCGTTCTCCCGCAGAAGTGCCATGACCCTCTTCCCCATCCGCTCATTCCTCTTGTAGATGAGCTCGTGGCGGAAATAGCTGTCAATCTCCTGTGCGGTCACCTGCTCGTGCGGTGGGAGGGTGGTGTTGATAAAGCTGGGCAACTGTAAAGGCAAGACAGAGGCTGCCTTCAGTGCTCTCCGGGGCAAGGTGGGCTTTGAGCAAGCACACACAGCCCAGCCAAGCGGGCAACTTACCTTTATTAAGTGGCCCCTACGGGGGGCTATCCATTTTGCGTGTGCTTTTCATCAATCCAAAAATGCTTTGAGAGGAGTTGTTATTCCAGTTGTACAAGTGAAAAAAGCAAGAACGGAACGTTCCAGAGACAAGTGCAAAGTCACACAGCTAGCAAAGTAACAGCCCAAGGAGGAGAGCCCTGGGCTGCGGCCTCCCACGAATCGCGCCTGTGTCTCTCCCTGGTTGACCCTCAGCTTCCAGATGCGGAAGGCCTGGGGGGCGGGGCAGCCCTCAGCTCCTTCAGTGTCCTGCCTCCTGCACCCAGCCCGGTGTGCAAGGAACTCAAGTCGGCAAGCGGGGCTGGAGGGTCAGCTCAGCTGCCTGGTGCGGCAGAAAGGCCACAGGGCACGGGATCCGGCTGATCTGGATTCAGGCCTGGTTCTGACACTGTGTGACTTCGGCCAAGTTACTTAACTTTTCTGAGCTCTAGTTTCCTCATGTGTAAGATGGGGATTCTCTGTGATGGCGGGTGCTGTATGGACTGTGTTCAGCCCAGCCCACCCTCCAGAGATGACAGGAGAGGTCATAGCCTCTGGTTTTCCCCATGCCTGAGCCCCGGTTGGCCACTACCATCTCCCCACCCCCAGCTCCACTATTTCCCAGGGCATAACCAAATCCCTCCATCCGTTCTTGAAAACTTCAACTCCAGGACCGTGGCTTCCTCCCATAATGAGGGTTTATTCAACAGCCTGGCTTGGAACTTCCCACACTTCTCAGCTCTGAGTGCACTATCCGTACCCTGTTATGTGGCCGGGGGTAAGCTTCACTGACATGTTATTAAATGAGGCAGAGAGCTCTCTGAGTCCAGGGACAGACCCTTTGTCATTCCTGGGCCCCCATGCCTGACCCAAAGTAGGTGCCCAGTAAGGTTTCTGGAACCTTGAACATAAAGTTGTTCTGTCCTTCCTCACTGCATTGTCTCCTCCTGGGTTCTTCCATTCCCAACATCTTGTCTTTCCAGCCTGGTTGTTGGGTCCAGGTGTTCCAGAACTGTGGACTCCCGTGGTGGGTGGGGCCTGAGAAGAAGCCAGGGGCCACTGGGGAAACTGAGGCAGTGAGTCAGAACGTACTCTCTATTTCCCCATAATCCCTCATTGTCATTCCACCTTCCAAGCTCTGTGCTCAGACTTTCATCTGGAGTCCCCTCTTCTATTTCTCTCTCTTCATCAACTCTGGCTAAAGCACAGGACATGAGGCCTAGCTGACTGATGGGCGAGCTAGATGGAGAGTCTGGCCTGAGGAGACTAAATTCCTGCAGGGTTTAGCTCCCAAGGGTCATGAGGCCCAGCTACGTGGCTTTTAGAGCCACTGACAAGTTGTCAACACTCTTTCTGAGGAAAATGGAGACGTCAGCAGAGGCTGAACCTTCAGGGATTTGGACAGGGCTAGGACATCTGTCTCTGATATCTGCTGGGATGTCTGTTTCTGATAGCTACTGGCCAAGGACCAGGGTGCTCCCCAGAGTGGAAAGGGAGGGACTTCTCCGCCATTAAAGCCTGATTCGCTGTTCTGGGATGACGAGGCACCAATATGACTAATGTAACCTAAACTTGTTCAGTACACTACCTGCACAACTGTATGCAGCAGTCCTTCCAGGGCCCAATCAGAGTTGGTGCCTGGGGACTGTTTGGCAAATGGATAAACGAAGGCATGGAGCTCTCACCTCCTCCACCAATGATGGAAGGGATGATCGGAAGTCCTGAGAAAGCAGGCCACATTTGGACTTGATGCAGCTAGGAAAGGCTTCTGAGTTGGGGAGGAGCTGTGGCTCAGAAGGGTTTTTCTGGAAACATGGCCCTCTTGGTTCCTCAGGTGTGGGAAAGAATGTGGGAGGATGTTATACCAAGAAATAAACGTTTGCTCAATCAGTGAACGAATGCATGGTGGTGGTGATGAATGTGGGTCCTGAAGTCAGATAGCCAGGATAACTTGGGTTGGAATCCTTCTTTTGCCACTTACCAGTTGGGCCGTCTCTCTACAACTAGCAAGTTACTCGTGCTGAGACTCGGTGTCCAAACTGGTAACATGGGAGTAACATATGCTGTGGTAGGAATTAAGTAAGAGCAGCTTTAGAAAGTGCTTATTAGCACAGTGCATAGCACAGAGAGAGTCCTGACTAAATGTCAGCTTTGTGGAAGTAGCCTGGGGACGGATCTGGCTTCATCACTTCGCCCCTGTGACGGCAGAGGCTGCGGGGAACGGTGGCCTTGGGCAGGGGTAGAGATGGAGATGACAAAGAGAAGCCTTCAGAATCATCAGAGAGCCATGAAGGCAGCATTCTGCTTCCCTTCCCCTCTCCCAAGGGTCTCCTCTGCTTCCTGACCATGAATGTGCATTTGTGGAAAGATGAATCTCCATTCATTCCTTAGGGAGCCAAAACAATTTAACAAGGACAAGAACCAGAAAGTGCAATGTCAAAGCCACAGAGGAGCTGGGCTAAACACCAGGGTTTCCTGGGCTGTCCGGCAGCTGGCTGACATTTTCTGCATGTTTCGTGCTGATGGGCCCTGGCTCCATGCCAGGGATGGGACTTGGGTTTGGGCCCAGGCTGAGAGGGAAACAAATTAATGATGTCATTAGTTTTGTCAGGAGCCTTAAATCTCCCATGATAAGTTTAAGTGCAGGATGCACCACAGAAGTTTCAAGAGGACATGTTAGGTCCTCGGGGCCTTAGAGCCACGGGTCCGAGGTGGGATGATGAGATAGGCCAGGCAGAGCTGCGGTGGGGCTGTGGGAAGTGCCTTCAGCGTAGGCTCCCCTGGCCTACAACCGGGACAGCATCAGGTCTGGTGGTCAAGTGCCCAGGTCTACTGATGTCACTGACCTCAATGGCCTCATTCCGTCTCTTTAGTCCATCTATCCAACAGACCCTTCCAAGAACTTCCATGGGCCTAGGATGCTGCCCTGGATGAGGCTGCCCTGGATGAGGCTCACGGCCCAGTGAGGGAGTCAGGGCATGCTGTGACAGGGATGTGGGAGTCTGGAGTAGACACCTAGCAGGTAACCATGAGTCCTTGTTTGTCTAGGGTGGTCTAGGTTCATGGCTAGGGTTGACTTCTCCATGCCTGTTCATGACTCAGCCTCTTAATTATATTTGACCTTTCACTCTCTAAAGTGTCTGGGTCTGGATGATAAATATATGGCTGCCTCACACCTAACACAGGCTGAGGGCTCAGACAAGGCTTCCCGGGGAAGGGGCCTTGGGGTCACCCTGCTGATTGCAGGGCATTGATGGTGTCAGCGACCTGGGAGCTTCGGGAGGCCGAGCCATGAGCCACTTCTGAAGGTGGGACGGTGGGGTGGGGAGGCAAGGTAGATCAAGACTGGGGGGCACCCAGCCCCTGTCTCCCACCTGGGCCCTGCACCTGTCCCGCCCCAGCCTCTAGAGGCCCCTTCATCATCCTCTGCACTGAGGCCAGAGGCATCTTTTGGACCACATCACTCTCCGGCTCAAGCTCCAGGGCTTCTGCCCCTCAGCAGGCATTTTCACCCCCACCCCATGATCTGCCCCCTGCTCCACAGATCTCTCCGCAGGACCCCCCCCCCCAACATTCCCACACCCCCACCCAGGCAGCCTGCTCTGCCTGCCAGCGCCTCCCATCATCCCCTCCTGGTCGACTCCATTCTCAAGCCCAGCCCCACTACCACTTCCTCCCTGACTATAGGCAGTGACTGTCCCCCTTCAGCCCGCGTGTCCTCAGCCTCCCACCACCTTCCTGGCCTCTAGCTACAGATGTAGCCCCATGTCACCTAGACCCTTTCTCCACCAGAACAGGAGCACTGGATGTAGCCTTGCTACCCTGACTCTAGCCTTTTCTGCATCTGGGGACGGGGCTGTCTAGTCCCTCCCTGCCTTTGTACCCAGAGGGTACAGGGAATGCAGCCTGGGGTGCTATTCTCACTTGGGTGGGCCAATCCAACCACACCCTCTGTCCTACTTCAAGTACGGGCACCACCCAGAGACCCCAGTGCAGTTCACCTGCCAGAGACAAATCAGCGGTTCTGGACACAAGCTCAAAGAAAACCTGAGCTTACTATGCCTTGAAGTCACCCCGTTCCTCCCTCTCTGGGCTCAGCATCAGCCACAGGCATAACAGGGCCGTGTCCTGCCCAGCCCAGCCCAGCTACTTCATGACCAGGCTGTCCTGAGTGCTGGCCAGGTCCCCTCGGCCACAGTGCTCACCAGCCTCTCTCTCTCCCAGCAAATGACACAGGGCAGGACTCCGGCTCAGAGCTCTCAGACACCCAGACTCAGAATCGGAGCTCTCAGAGTCCTGAGCCTCCTCTGCAAGGTCTCCAGATCCTTCCTTTCACTGTCTACACTGCACAGAGCACAACACAAACCCACCTCCGCTCCCTTGACAGCCATTCCCTGATACTCACTCTGAGCTGTGCCCTGTGCTGGGCACTGGGAGGGAGAGAGAGGAGCGGCACACTCTTGCCTCAGGGAGCTCCGGGTCTAGAGGGTGGCCTGCACACACAGAACCTCTCGGCCTGGTCCCTGGCTGCACCTCTGGACCAACCCACGCCCCTCCTTCTGCTCTCTCTAGCCTCTGCTGGAACATTCCTCTTCCTCCTGTCCGTGGCCAAGTCAGGCTCTTCTCTGACCTCTCACCTTGCAGGCATTCTTCCTTCTTGCCCCAAGTCCATTTACCCTTCTGCTCCTGCCAAAGGCCCCGGTTGCACCCTCTACTCTCCCTTGGAGCAAGGATCACACTTAGATGCCATTGCTTGTGGAATGTCCCCATGTCTCCTAGGAGACTGGCAGCCCCACAAGGGCAGCTGTCTCTGCAACCACCCTCCTGCCCCATATCTCTTTTCATCGCACTGTTCCTGGTGTTTACAATTTCATTCATTCCTTCAGCAACTATTTACTGAGTCCTGCTCTGTGCCAGGAGTTGCTTTAGCTGATCAGAATATACTGATGAACAAAACAGGTGCAAATGCCTATCCTCAGAGAGCACATGCTCTAGGGGGGAAGGACAAACAACCCAATCACTTATCAGTGAATCAAAAGACGTAAGTATGTGAGAAGATGACAAAGACCATGGCGGGGTGGGGGGAAGAGGAGCATAACAAAGGGGTTGAGAGAGTGGGGGGGGGCGGTCAGGCTGCAATTCTAGTTCAGGGAATTGGGGCCCATCTCACTGAGACGGTGATGTTTGAGTTAAGATGGGGGTGAGCTGTGGTGATGGCCAGGGAAGGGCATTCCTGGAGGAGGGAACAGCCGGTGCAAAGGTGAAACATGCCAAGTGTGCTCGTGGAACAGCTTGCAGGCCCATGTGGCTCCAGCGGTGGGTGTGAGCAGAGGGCAGAGGACATGGGGTCGGGGGTGGGGGAAGACCCCGGGGCCACAGAGGCCATTATAGACACTGAGAAAAATGGGGAGCTGCTGCACTGTCCTGAGCAGGGAAGTGGCTTCTTCTTGAATGAATGGTTAACCAAGCACCGTGACAGAAAGCACACTGGGCCTAGAGGGGCCTAGGGGAATATCTAATTCCATCTAGGCAGTCAGGGAGGGCTTCTCAGAGGAGGTAACAATTGACTGTGGCCAAGCAGGAGGAAAGGAAGAGGGAGGAGCCTGAATAAGGGCACAGGGGCATACGTGGGTCAACGGCATGTAGTACAGGTCAGCAGAACAAAGTCTATGTGGTGGGGCACCTGGCTGTGACAAGGTCAGCAGAGGGCAGGACCCAGAAGGCCTCGAGTGCTAGATGAAGTATCTTGGAATTTCTACTGAGGGCAATAGGGACACACCTGGAGGAGTCCTGCTCAGCTCCCCAGGGTGCCTCTCACTTTCTGCCCAGCTTGTGGTAGTCTTTCCTCCAGGACTTGACTCAAGACAGAATGCCCCCAGCTGGACTCCAGTGCAAGGTCTCACCATGAGCTGTTCTCCCCCCTGGGCTCTAACTTCCCCAGATTGGGAGCTGAACTTCTCAGAACCTCCCCATTCTTAGAGGTTAAGCTTCTCCCACACACACCAGACTCGAGTGCTGCTCTTGATTACTTGGGAACGCAACAATGAAGTGGTGTGGGTTTGGGCACATCTCTTTGCTTCCTTGAGCCTCAGTTTTCCCATCTGTAAAATGGAATACCAATAGGTCCTGGTTCCCATGGCAGAAAGAAGATTGCCTGCACCTGGCACATAGTAGGTGTCTAATAAATGCTAGGTAGGTTCATAGGTTCGTATGGGCCTGGCTGTCGGCACTGGGGACCTGAAAGCTATCCATGGAGAGGAGGGGTGCCTCACCTGGGATGTGTCGTGGTTGAAGATGACAGCATTGAGATCCCCACAGTTGTAGTGCTTGATGAGGTCCTCCGTGGTGTAGGGTGCCTGCAGGCTCCCTGCTCGCACGCTCTCGTGCTGCAGCAGGGTCTGGTTCAGGGCAAACAGCACCTGTGCAGGGGAAACAGAGACGAATAAGGGCTGTGCTCAGGACCCCTGGCTGAGGGCCTTGACACCTCCAGGCCTGGCCCTCCTCGCTCTGGACTTTGGGGCAACAGGCCCTGAGACGGAGAAGGCGTGTGGGGCCTGACACCGGCTGGTGCAGCCTGAACGCTTCCTCTGGCCTCCCACTGTGTTCAGCCTGTTGTCATCTCCAGTCCTTGGCCCACGTGGGTCCCCGCTCCTGCTCTGGCTATCACCATCTTATCTAATAACGTGGCAAAATGAGACCCTAGTTGTGTCTGGGTTTTGGAATGATGGGTGAATTTTTCTTTTGACTCCTTTCTTTTCCTGTGCTTAGGAAAGTTCTAGAATGAGCACAGACTAAGTTAGTAATCAAGAGCACTGTAAACGAAGCAAGACAAACAAACAAAATAAACCAAAAACCTACTTAGATGTCAAGGCCCAACCCAAATGCCCCTTCCTCCAGAAGTCACCCTCACTCCAGGCAAAGGCCTTAGGAGCTGGGCCTCTCTGAATCAGGACCCTGCTGGCACTCAGCATGTATCCTGAAGCTCCTCTGTGCTCTCGGCCACCATTCCAGGCCCTGGGAATACAGCTGCGCTCTAGCCAGACCTGCCTGGCATCAGGATCACGTGGGGTGCTATGCTAACGTATCAGATACCCCAGTCCTCATGCCCAGAATTAGAATCTCTGAGGTAAAGCCCAGGATGTATATTTTTAACAGGCTCCATGGGGGTGACATTAGTGTTCTGATTGCTTCTGGCATGGGGACCATGGCTCTAATGGAATACAGCCTGCCCAAGGTAAGAGGGCCCTGAGAAATCTTCTGAAATGTCCCATTTTAGAGGCGCCTGGGTGGCTCAGTCGGCTAAGCGTCTGACTCTTGGTTTCGATTCAGGTCATGATCTCACGGTTTATGGTTTGAGCCCTGCATCGAGCTCTGCACTGACAGTGTAGAGCCTACTTGGGATTCTCTCTCTCCCTCTCTCTCTGCCCCTCCCCTGCTCACTCTGTCTCTCTCAAAATAAATAAATACACTTAAATTTTTTTTAAAAAATAAAATGTCCCATTTTTAGATGGGGGGAACTGAGGCCCCTGAGGGGAAGGGACTGGAGGCAGCTTCATGTGATGGCATATCCCAGACCCCTTTAGCACCGATATAGGGAAAAGCTGTTGTAATTCCTGTGCAGAAGGTCAGGAGACAGTGTCAGGCCACCTGTCCTTGCTGTTGCCCGGCCCCAACCTGCCCACCAGTCCTCATTGCTCATTCTGTTTGCACATTATCTGTTTGCCATCTTGGACCACAGTCTCTGGCCTCTCACCACCCCGAGCATCTCTCACTGGGCCCACTGCAACCCATCCCCTCCCTGCAGCCCCCCATCACTCCCCCATCCCATAGTCTTCTGCCACAGTCACCTTTCTTTTAAGTATAAATTTTGGTTAGTTAACCTACAGTGCAATATTGGTTTCAGAAGTAGAACTCAGTGATTGATCACTTACATACAACACCCAGTGCTCATCACAAGTACCCTCCTTAATACCCATCACCCATCTGGCCCATCTGCCACTCACCTCCCTCCATCAACCCTCAGTTTGTTCTCTATCAAAGCACAAATCCGGGGGCGCCTGGGTGGCTCAGTTGGTTAAGCATCTGACTTCGGCTCAGGTCATGATCTCATAGTTCATGAGTTCGAGCCCCGTGTCAGGCTCTGTGCTGACAGCTCAGAGCCTGGAGCCTGCTTCAGATTCTGTGTCTCCCTCTCTCTCAGCCCCTCCCCTGCTCTCATTTTTTTCTCTCTTGCTCTCTCTCAAAAATAAATAAACATAAAAAAATTTAAAAAAATCTGATTGTCTTCCCTCTTTTTTTTTTTTTCCTCAAAACTTTCACAAGTGCCTCCTGCCCTCAGAATAAGGGCCTACCTCTTCAGCAGAGCCTGCAAGGCAGTGACCTGGACCCTGCTGTGGTCAGTGACCTCATTTCCCACTCAGCCTGCATGTCTCCAAATACCCAACTACTCAGCACTCTTCTGTCTCTGCGCTTTATACGTGATGCTCTCTGTTCAGGAAAACCTCCTGCCTCTGCTCTCCACTTGCAAATTCACACTTGGCCTTCCAGGCTCTGCTCAAATGTCTTCTTCATGAAGCTTCTTGGACCACTTGGGGGCTGAGTTAGGCCCCTCCCTGGGGCCCCCACAGTCTCCTTGTGTGGCAGACTGATACCGTGATGGCCCCAAATCTTACCCTCTCCATGTATTCATGCCCTTGGCCATGGAACTCTTTGGCTCCCTCCCATTCTGACATTCTGCCCTGGACTTGCTTTATAGCCGATGGGATGAGTAACCACTACGCACAGAGGCCTGAAAAGCACCAATGGCTGCTGTCTCCTCTTGTCCCTCCCCTGCCCTGACAGCAGCCCACGCAAGCCCACTGGAGGCCGGGCAGAGATGAATTGCTTCATTTGTCCCACCAAGGCCATCCCAGTCCAGCCAACGGACAACGCGAGTAAGCCCGGCTGAGCCCGGCAGGGCCTACCTGCAACCGGGTCCGGACACCTGAGCAAATGCTCGGTGCTGTTGCACTGAGAGCAGTGTGGTGGCACATAAGTGACCCGCCGTGCTTCTTTCCACTGTGGCGGGGACATTAGACTGTAACCACCATTTAGCCACCTGGCTCTCTCATTAGGCTCTGAGCTTCGTGAGGATGGGACTTGCATCTTATTCACTTTGTATCTGCAGATGTCAGCACGGTGCCCGGTAAAGCGAGGATGTCACTCCATCCTTTCCCTAGCACCTTAGTGCCACCTAGTGCCACCTGCTGAGGTCAGCCACTTCATAGTTCAAGGCTACTCATTAAGCCCTCCAGACTAACCCCTAGAACTCTGGCACTCTGTCTGCGTTTAGAGCATGCTGCTACCCTGTGGCAGAAGTCCCCACCAGTGACATCAGTCACATGATTCCAGAATACATAATCTGAACAGAAAAGCTCATGCAATAAGGTACTTAAAGTACTGACATGGACAACGAGGCCAAGCCCATGCTCAAGAGATCACCTCTGCCAACCCCCTCCCATCTTTGTTTCTGGCGGGCAAGGAGCTGGATAGTGCTAGGGTTCAGCAGCCCAGGCCGCTACCCTAATGAGCTGGCTGGAGAGGAGGTCAGACCCCACCTCCAGGCCTTCTCCAGGCTCTGGCAACCATTCTGAAATTCAATCTGCAGCCACCTGGTGCAGAGTGTCAATGGCAGCACGGTGGCCGTGATGAGTCACAGGAGGCAGTGGCCCTGTTGCCGTGGACATCACTAAGGCAACAGGCACTTCCTCCCACACGGAACACGCCTCGCTTGAAAGTGTCCGTGTCAAGCCGGAGTACTCTCCATCTCTGAACGGGGGTGGGGGGCCGGGATATGCGGGCTTCCCGTGACCACACCCTGCCGCTGTATACCCCTGCAGCTCTTCAGAGTCGACACCACCTGGACTGCGGTGAGGTCACCCGTTCGGGTGCCCAGAAGACCTGGCTGGAGGGGAGATGGCTCCCCTGGGCCTCCCTAGACACATGGAGTCACTTCCGCAATCATGTGGCTTTTGTGAAGCCAGGAGGTGTTTCAGTTAAGTGTGGTACAATCTGTAGGGTGCAAAGAACAGGCCTGGTATGTAGTCAGAGCTGGAGAAATGCTTGGTAAATAAAACTCGGAAGAAAATAGTCAGACTTGAACTTTGCCAGATTGGAACTGGAAGGGCCCCTATACGTCATCTGGTCCAGTGGTTTTTAAACCTTTTTTGGCCGTGGGATCCCTTTTTATTGTTATTGTTTTCTAAAGGAACCTTACTTGGAACTCAGTATGTGGAGTAGATAAAAATGGAAATTTCCCTGACTGATGTGAGGAGACAAGCTAGAGCCTGAAGTCCTACCAGTTCAATGCTCCACTGTAGGAGGGACCTCCAAGTCTTCTTTGTGGAGGCCGTGGGTTCCCTGGAGCCCAGTCTGAGAACGACTGATCTCTTTCTGTGCCTTCACCATACAGAAGAGGAAAGGAGACGGGGGCCCAAAGTGGGCAAGAGAGAGCTCACCCAAGCCCACACAGGCAGCTGGGGGCAGAGCAGACTCGAAGCCAAGCCTGACGCCCGGCCCAAGACCCTTTGCGGTGCCACAGATTGGGGCTGGATTCTGGATGTTCACTGGCACAGCCCACATTCATCCCACACACATTACCACACCTGTCTTCTTCCTGGAGCCTTGCGAAATAGCCAGAAATAGCCACGGAGTATTTATTATTAGCATGCTGCATACAGAAAACTGAGATCAGATCACTGAGGAGGCATTCCCAGTGTGGCCCAGGCAGTGTCGTGGGGCCGGGACTGAAATCCAAACCCATCATTCTGGATTCCCCTGACCCCCAGGCGGGGGTTGGTGCTTCCCTTGGTCTTGGCACTTAGCCCATGGAGCCTCCATCTCAGGTGATTCCCTGTTTCCTGCCTGTGTAGACCAGGAACTTGGTCAGGTCAGGAAGCCTGCCTCTTTGTTCACCGTTCACTGTCGAAGAGCAGATTTTCAGGAACTGTTTCAGAAGGAGGACCGCTGACCCGAGTCACGTGCCCCTTCCCCACACCTCCCACCTGGAGCCATCCTTTGTTTGCATCTTTCAAAGTTCGTTACCAGGGTCGCCATGTTTATCGAGCACTTACTATGTGTCAGGAATCTTCTATGCTTATATTAATTTACTTAAGCTTTATAGCAACTCTGAGTTAAGTTTAGTATTAGCTCCAATGAATAGATTTTAAAAAACCCTACAGCAAAGAGATGTTACATAACTCACTAAAGGTGAGAAAGCTGGTGAGGGATGGGACACACATTCAGGCTTGGGCAGGCCAGCCCTGGAACCCATCCTCTTAGTGGACCACTGCCCTCTGGGGCTTCCCTCTGCTCTCCCTGGGAGACAGCCGGCAGGATGGTGTCCCTATTCATAGACAGGAAGGCAAAGAAACAGAGGGGCCCCAAGGCCACGTGGCTTGTAAAGGGCAGAGCTGGGCTCTGAAATGACATCTGTCTGGCTCCAGACCAGGTTCCCATGACTAGAACTTCAAAAGAATACGTGCTTCTTCATAAGCATTCTCGGCGCTTCCAAAAGATATAGGGAAGCTACACTTAGTCATTCATTCAACGATCATTTACTTTCTGTCGATTCTCTGCAGGGATGGTGGTGGATGAATTGGTTTTGGTTTCCACCTGTGCGGAGCTCATTTCAGAGGCAGGTATCCCAGTTGGCTGTGACAGTGGAGGGTGTGGTAAGTGGGACCTCCAAGACCCTGTGCACAGGCACGGGAGAGCCTTGTCCTGATTTCTGCCTCCCTCCCATTCACCCTGAATTCCCAAGCCTGGCGCCGCTCACGGACTCCTGGGCCACCACGCCTTCTGCTCCTGGCCACTTTAGAATAACAAACCCTCTTTGCCCAAAGCCTCCGTGTCCCACTCTAGGATAATGTTTATGAGAAAGCTTTGACATGAAATAACAAACACTGGATGGAGGCTAGAGCCGCCTCGCTCCCCCCCGGAGAGCTGCGTGTGGAGACAGAGCCATCAGGAGGACCTGAGCGTCCCAGTGCCGCCCCCCTCGCCAGTGATTGTCCGCCAGGAGCCAGCCTGTGGCGTCTGCTGAGTGTAGGCCCAGAATTTAAACACATCTTCAAACATAGGCTTAGGATGGAGTGAGGCAGGCGCCAGGAGGGTGGGGACAGGTTTATTGTTCCAGATTAGTCTAGTAAACAGTCCTGAGTGGGCTGGGATGGTGAACACTGAGGCCTTGTGCTCACGTGCTGGCCCAGCACTGTCAGTGTGAGGAGAGGCGGCAGGACCCCCTTTGTCAGAGAACATTCTGCAACCCTGGGCTCCCTGGGACAGACCTGGCCTTCAGACTGAGGTTCTGAGGTGGATGGTGAGCACTTCTCACCCACGCTGAAGCACCGGGAGATCACAGCCAAGGCCCTGACCCACTCAGCAATGCTTACTGACAACCGGCCATGTGCCAGGCACGGTTCTAGATGCTGGGAATTTCGTTAGGGACAGACCACACCAAAATCCTGCTCTCATTGGGCTTACCTGCAGGGGCTAAACAGAGAGTAAACAAAATGATCAGTAAAGTATTAGCATCTGGCATGTCAGACATACAGAACAATGATTCCATTGAACTGGGGATCAAGACTGCCCCCGGCCACTTTGAGCTCCTCCCGTGTCTGAATCAACAGGTGAAGAAGGGAGTCACTGTGCTCGCTGGCGTGACTGATCCTGACGAGCAGGGAAAATGGCCTGCTACTCCACAGGGAGGTAGAGGAGAACACGTCTGGAGCACAGGAGATCCCTCAGGGCGCCTCTCAGTATCACCCTGCCCTGTGATTAACGAACATCAATGGAAAACTGCAGCAACCCAATCCAGGCGGGACCACGAAGGGCCCAGAGCCTTCAGGAATGAAGGTCTGGGTCACCCCTCCAGGTGTGAACCAAAACCAGCTGAGGTGCTTGCTCAAGGTAAAGGCATTACAGTAGTGGTAGTGGAAGTAGGAGAAGGTAGTTATAAATACCAGCTATGAGCACATGACAAGTCACAGAAACAAAAGACTCATTGTCGAGAGTATTTCTTCTTTATTTTGTTGAGACTATGTGTGCATGTAGGAAACATTCTCTTCTCTCTCTTCTTTTTCTTTTTTCCACCCTAGCATAAGAAATAGTGACTTTGTATCACAGTATTTAAGTATTGTTAACTTCGCATGATAGTATCGAAGCTTGGTATATCAAGGGGAAGAGTAAACATCACCCAAAGGCTTTGCATCCTCATCTGGAGAAGGCGTTAAGGCATTTTGGTTGTACGCAGGATCGCTGTATCACATGAGGTGGAATTATTGTTTATTGTCTTTATCTGTTGTTAAACCGTATGTTATGAGTATGCTTTAAGGAGATGTTTGTGGGTGCCAGATTAACAAGGGATGCACTTATGATGGTGAATTCGGTCAACTTGGCTAGGACATGGTACCCAGATATCTGGTCAAACATTATGCTAGATGTTTCTGTGAAGATGTTTTTGAGATTGACATTTAAAGCAGTAGACTTTGAGTAAAGCAGATTATGTTCCATAATAGCTGGATGAGGGTGGGCCTCATCCAATAAGTTGAAGACCTTCATAGGAAAAGACCAACTTCCTTTGTCAAGGACAATTCTGCCCACAGACTGTCTTTGGACTAGAACTGCAGCATCAGGCGTCAGTGCTTCTTCACTAGGTTTCCAGCCTGCCAACTCACCCTGTGGCTTTTGGACTTCCCAGCCTCCACCATGCAGAAGCTAATTCCTTAAAATAAATCTACCTATCTATCCATCCTATTGGTTCTGTTTCTCTGGAAAACCCTGACAAATACAGTACGTGTTGCAGAGAGAAAATAAAGCAGGAAAGGAGGCAGGGAGTGATGAGGTAAGGGGGAACAGCAGGTGCAAAGGCCCTGTGCATATGTGAGGAGCAGCAGAGGCCAGGGTAGCTGGAGCTGAGCAAACAAGGAGGACAGCGGATGGGACATGAGGTCAGAATTGATTAGTATGCCAGGCTCAATGGGCCACTGTAAGGATGTTGAGAACCATCCCTTAACACAATCCTTTCGGAGAATGGATTGTTATTCTCATTCAACATGTGAGGAAACTGAGGCCTTGAGGATGGTGAGGTCACTTGCATGGGCTTCTCAAGTTGCTAGACTGGAACTGGGATTCAAATTCAGGTCCGGGTTCTCTCTGTTACCCCAGGGCCTGACCTGCCAAGCTACCTCCACCCAGTCGTTGGGAGGAAGAACAGACATAAACAGACAAGTAGGGATGAGTGTGGGAAGCCTGAAGTCTGAATGGTCAGCTGGGAAGAAGGAGGGGTGCTAGAACCTTGGCCCTGGGCCCTGTCAGAGCTACATATGAGGAGAGGGAGGAGGTCACCCGTGCCAAGGTAACGTACCTGGTACAGGACCTCCCCACTCTATCCCTCTTTGCCCCAGCCTGATGGAGCCTCGTTCAGATTCTCATTTGTGCCGAGTTCTTTCCAGCCTAAGGCCCTTCCCCTTGGTCCTGCTCTACCTGAAACCACCTTTCCACCCATCAGTTCACACTCCCCTTTCACCTGGCTGCAGGGGCTCCTTCCTCAGGAGGACATCCCTGGGCCGTGCACTAGGCGGGTTCCTGTTTAGCACCCCCAGGGCACCCAGGATTTCTAGGTTGCTTGCCCTCCTCAGCTTCATGCTCGTCCTTCCTGCTCAACAGTGACACGCCAAAGGCAGGCAAATCATCTGACTTGGTCACAGCTATTTCTCCAGCAGAGTGCACAGCGCCCGACAAGCAGTCAATGTCTCAGAAGTACTTGTAGAATAAATGAATAAAAAGCTGAGCAAGTTAAGCATCCCAGAACCTCCATCCGGAGCAGCTCCCTGCCGGGCCGCAGTTCCCCCCCCCAGGGCACAGAGCTGAGAAAGCAGAGACCCGCACCCTTTGCCACATCAGTCTGTCAGTGCCCCGGGCTGGGGGTGGGGGGGGGGCAGCTCAGCCTCATGGGAAGGTTTCCCCAGCCTGGGGGAGATTTTCTCAGAGGTTAGAGCCCACCAGCCTCTGGCTGAGTTTTGTTTGTTTATTCTCCTTGCCCCATCGACAGCACCAAAGCAGTGCCGATGACTTCCCTGCTTCCTGCTTAGTATTCAGAGTCCCCTGGGCCTCCGGCACAGAATCCTGTCTCCGGACACCGGGCTACTGAGCAGCAGGCCTCCAAATAAACACAAGGTTTCCTGGAGCCATGGGCTGGCTCTGGGCTGGCAGGTAGGACCAGAGACCTAGTCTCCATCTGAATCTATACTATTAAGTCCTGGGCTAGTCATTTTCCTTCTCTGGGCCTTGGTTTGCCCATCTGGGAAACGGACCAATTCACACATTCACTGAGGAAGTATTTGTTGAGAAGCTATGTACCGGATGGTGTTCTAGGCCCTGGAGGTACAGCAGTAAACACAACAAGTAAAGATCTCTGCCCTAATGGGAACTTTCATCCCAGTGGGAGGAAGAGGACAATAAACAGAAACAACCAGCAAAGCATCTATGTTAGAGAGTGATAGTTGCTAGGGAGAAAATAAGGAGAATAGGAAATTGTGTGTGTGTGTGTGTGTGTGTGTGTGTGTGTGTGTGTGTGTGTTAGGGGTTGACATTTTAGGGATGATGTCCAGTAAAGGCACAAAGAGAAGGGATGTTTGAGAAGAGATCTGAAGGAGTTGAGGGAGGTGGTCCTATGGATACCTGAGAGAAGACTGTTGTGGGCAGACGCAACAAGTACAAAGGCCCTGAGGCAGAGGTAGGCCTGCTGGGTGTGAGAAACAGGAAGGCCAGTGTGCCTAGACAGGAGTGAGCAAAGGGGAACAAGTGGATGAGATCCCTGTCTCAGGCAGGGACCTAACAGAAAATAGATGGCGCATGGTCAATGAAGTGAGTTGCAATGAAGTGAGTTCAACTACAAGGGTAATTGAAGCATGTTGAGTGATGGGAACACTGACAAAGGTGTGGACGGGGGATGCTGGGGCACTGAAGAGCAGCAGCGGTGGGAAGCTTTCCTGCTCCTAAGCCTTGAAGGGAAAGGGGCAAGGGGTGAGGGACCCGAACGCTGGAGGACGGCACAGCTACCCCTCCATGGCCTGGGCCACGGAGGCGGGCAGGAAGGCAGGGTGGCAGAGGCACAAAATATTCCAACTCCCTTCCCCTCCCCCCATCTATCTCTTGCCAGTGCTTCCCACTGACATCAGGATAAGGGAGGCCAGGCGATGCCACCTCAGCTCCTGGCTCAAAGCAGGGAGAACAGAGGGTCCATGTGGAAAGGAGAAGGGATTTCCAGGACATGGTCAGAGGCATGGCAGGGTGGGCAGTGGGGAGCACGTCCCTTGAAGGCCTCTGGCCCCCCTGAGAGATGGGCAGGCCCGCAGAGTGTGAGCGGAGGAATGCTGGGGTGGCCGTGCCGGTCTGGAATCCGCGGGGACAGGGGTAAACAAGATCAGATGGAAGACGAAGGCAGCTGTGTTCCTCCTGAAGGCGGGGGGGGGGGGGGGGGGGGGGAGCAGGCTCCTCCCTCCCCCTCACCGTCCCTGTCCCAAACCCTAGCCACAACCCAAAGAACCATGGACTCGGCTTCCAACACAGAGGTCCGTCCCAGCTCCACAAACGCCCACCAGTCGGACCCCGGCGGTGCCGGCCACATCCTCCACATCCGCACTGCAGCGTGGGCTGGCCTAGCCCTCTGTGCTTTCCTGGGCGGGCAGCAGAGGCTGACTCACCCTAGCTTTCTTTCCTTCTTTTCTCCGAACGCCTAGTTTCTCCACCCAAAGACCACCCTTAAAGATCCCGGAGTTCCTCTTCTGTCCTTCAAGTCATGCCAGGAAATGCTCACAAATCCGGAGCCACCCACACGAGGAGATTAGCACTGCGCTGGGTAGGGAGGCTGACAGCAGGCTGGGTACGGGGGAAGGGGCACACCCAGAGGCTTGGGGTCTGTCCCTGGAGGACAAAAGGGTCCCTCGGCTTTCAGTTTTAGGCACAGATAAGCCTGAAGCAGGCTGGAGACCCAGATTCTGGTGCTGCCAACTCTGACCCAGTTCACTCGTGGGACCCACTGTCCGGGTCACAGGGTCCCTCTGAAACGAGAGAGTGTGGGAGTACATTTCAGCTCTGGAAGTTATGTTCTATGAGCACAGCATTTTCGAACAGCCATCCCCCCATCATCCCACGATTTAGACAGTCTGCAATTCTAGGCACTTTGCATATGGAAGCTCATTCATTCTTCTTAACAGCCCTGTGAGGCCACCATTGGTGACCCCATTTTACAGACAGGGAAGCCAACCTCAGAAAAATAAGTGACATCCACACTCCCCACGGTCAGGTCGATGTGGCCCAGTGCCTCATCTCTGCCCAGACTTAACTCCTCAAGCTCTCCCTGTCCTGGGGCCACTCTCTGCTATGACTCTCTTTTGCTCCCCAGTAACCACTTTTGATTTCTTAAATTGAATACACATTGCATGTGGAGAAAAAAAAAGAGCAAAATGTATCAGGAAGACCCAGAGAATCATCTAGGCCAACCTATTCTCATGCATAAAGCTTTGAGAGACACCAAGGTGGTGGAGGAGATGGACAGAGACGCTGGTAATTATAAAACTAAGGGGCTGGGGCGCCTGGGTGGCGCAGTCGGTTAAGCGTCCGACCTCAGCCAGGTCACGATCTCTCGGTCAGTGAGTTCGAGCCCCGCATCGGGCTCTGGGCTGATGGCTCGGAGCCTGGAGCCTGTTTCCGATTCTGTGTCTCCCTCTCTCTCTGCACCTCCCCCATTCATGCTCTGTCTCTCTCTGTCCCAAAAATAAATAAACGTTGAAAAAAAAAATTAAAAAAAAAAAAACAAAAAACTAAGGGGTAAATTAATGATAAACAGAAAACACTGGGGCCTTTGGGGTCTCGGAGGGAGTTTCTGACACAGCCGGGATGTCGGTGAAGGAACAGGCTTCAGGCCGGGCTGTGCAGGATGGCTGGGGCAGGGAGGGAAGCGTGGTCAAGGTGGTGGGCATGGAAGTGCGTGGTGTTCTTAAAGACGTGTCAGGTCAGGCCAGGCCAGGAGAGGGTCCGGCGGGGAGGGCCTTCAGTCTCAGCCACGGCTCTGCACTCCAGCCAGCTGGCTTCCTCAGCCCTTCTCTGCCAGATCTTCAGACACGGGCTTGACAGCTGTGAGGCTGGGGAACCCCAGATGCGCAGACGGAGACCTGCAGTGGGACAACGGTCCGCATGGTAGGCGGTCAGTCAGCGGTGGCCACGGTTACCGTCGCCACCATTATTACTATGAAGTGGCTGCATCCATTGGTTGAAAGCTGTAGTTTTTCTTTTTCCTGCTGTCTCAGACCTGCCTGCTGACACAGCTGCCTAGACTTCAAAAGGCATGTCTCCGTTTTCATTCGCAAAATCAGTATGAAATTCCTCGAGGGCTTGTCTAATTCCTTCTGGTCTGACCACACGGCAATTACCAATTTGCAGGGCGGAGCGGGGTTGGGGGGGGGGGTGTCTCACAGGCCCTCCACCTCCAGCTGAGTGAGGACCTCCGCTCTTGGTGCTGGGCAGCGGCCAGGGAGGGTGGCATCAGAGCGGGCACCCCCAGGTGGCCCGGGGTGAGGGGTGCTCAATGCTGACGAGTGAAATTGTTTGTCTGCTACGTCGCAGGCTACCAAGTGCTTCAGAGACCAAGTGTGCATAGCAGCAGAAAGGGCAGGGCTCTGGTCCAGGCTCAAATCTGGGTCCTGCTAACATGGCTGTGTGAAGTTCCTGTTGTGGCTTTTCTGGTGACGGGCTGCTATGAGAATGTGGGATAGGCCCTTCTCTCCAAGGCTCAGTTCACCCATCTGCCAAGTGGGGAGAATAAGATTTGTCCTCCCCGGCTAGTGAGCTAACACCCTAAAACCCTTGTAAACATTGCTGTCCTTCCTCAGGGCATTTTAAGAAACTTCTGTTCCCAAAGAGCAGCAGGGTGGCTTTGAGAAGGGGCAGGTGCCAGCACATGTAGACTGGATTCTCATTCACTCCTCAGTGTTCAATATGGATTAGTGCCAGGCTCTGTGTTGGGTGCTGGGACCACAGAACCAAATCAGCATCATTTCTATCCTCAAAGAGCTCAAGGTCAGGGGTGGGGTGGAGCAAGGAAGGAGGTGCTCAAGGAAGCCTTGCAACATGCTAACACACCTGTGAAAACCAGGTACCGGGGTGATTTCAGGGCTGTGGGAGCAGCAGCAGGGGGGACTCATCCTTCGGAGTGGGGGAGGAGTGGGGGCAGGGTCACTTCCGGGATTCAGAGGAGGTGTTCTGCAATGGTGCCTGTGGGGGATGGTTGCCTTTGTGATGCAGAAGAGAAAGAGAAGGAATTCTGGGTGGTGTCAATGTCCATGTAGAGGCGGGGAGAAGCTGGCCACTTTGGGGAAACGTGCGGATGATCCCCTGGGCTGGAGTGCAGGGCCTGGCTGGTGAGGAGTATGAGATGAGAGGGAGCAGGCACAGAGGGGGGATCTGGAGCTAAGACTTCATGCAAGGAAAGGCAAGGAGCACTGAAGTGACGAAACAGGGAATGAGCCCTAAAGCTTTCCATTGAGAAGCTGTCCTCTGGCTGCTTCCTGGCGGTAGTCTTAGCTGGCTCTGGGCCAGGAGAGGTGAGGAGTCCCCACCTGGGTCTGGGGCTGTGGGGACTCATGGAGGGAGTAAAGCAGGCTGGGATTCCAAATCCTTCCTGGCTTAGATGCTCTAGAACCCTCCAACTCAGGGCTCTGAGTCTCTTTCCTCACCCACCACTGCCCCCTCTCTCCTGCTGTGAATTTCGGGGACTGGTCCTCCCTCGCCCTCCTCCACTTTAGGAAGTTTCGAGCCGCTCTCAGGGGAGCAGCTGGACAGAGGAGGGGCAGGCTAAGAATGGCAGGAAAGAGAGAAGACTGTGTGGGGCTGGCATGTGGCCTGTGGCCTTGACAGTCAAGGGGTGGACACTCTTGCTAGCACACATCAAAGGAGACAGCTGCACAGAACCTGGCCTCATGGACAAAACTAAAATGCAGTCCCAACTTCTCCTGCTTTTCACCTGTTTAAAGTCACAGGAGACATTTCTTGGCAACAGGATGGGAAAGCCGAGAAGATCAGGTGAGGGAGGGTTCATTAGGTCCTGCAGAGGCTCCTCACTCCATGAAGAGGGCGCTGAGGTCCAGAGAGGGCAGGAAGGTGCCTAAAGCCACACAGCAAGTAGGGGATGCAGACTAAGGCAGGAGTGAGGCATCTGTCTGTTTTCCTTGGGCAGCTCGGGTCTCCTCTGCCCCCTTATTCCTTCTTCCCCCCACCACAGAAAAGGAAAATGTTTTTAGACCTGAGGCAAAAGAATGTGAAACTGAAATCTGAGCCTTGGGTCTTGGGAAAAGAATACAGAGAAGTCAGACACATTCTGGATGAGCAAAGATCTGCTTACTTTACAGACGGGAAACACTCAGGGCTACCCAAGGCTTCCTTCTGCACCCCTCTGACCCGGGAGGCAGGCCAAGTGTGGGCTGGTGGGGACAGAGAAAGACCCCCAAAAGTGCTGGTTAAAGGGCCAGTCGGCTTCCAGGATCCACTGTGGGCAGAGGGAGGAGTGCTCCAGCCTCTTACTTCGCTGCCTGCCTGCAAGCTTCTCAAGGGGCCTCAGGCCCAAGGCGGCATTCCACTGCCCTTCCTGAACTGGCCGCCAGGGCCCCGCCAGATCGGGGCGGTGGGGAGGGGGGAGGTCAGGGTGGGGGGCAGGGCTCCTTGTTGGCCCCCATTCGTCCACACCCACTCGTGCATTCTGCCCCAGCTCACCTCCTCAAGAAGGCCTCCCTTCAGCTCCAGCCCATGTCTGTCTTCTCCTTTTACGAGCTTCTTCAATTGGGAAGGGCAGCAGCAGGCCAGGGGTGTCAGACACTCTGAGTGACCAGGAGTTGTGTAGGAATGTGTGTGTGCACATGTGTGTGAAGGAGAGAGATGCAGATGGAAAGAAAGATGATAGAATGACAGATAGATGATAGATAGATAGATTATAGATTGATAGATGATAGATTCAGGACACGAGTATGGTATTCCCTATGCACTATTCATGCCGTGAAGAGGCCTAACCACAGACTGACCTTTGAACATGTAACAAAAATTGCCTCTGGGCCAAGAGCCGTGCAGCAGTCCCGGGGAGACTGAAATTAGCATGACTTCAGTTCCCTGCTTCCCAGCACCAAGCGGCTCCATCGATTGTTCTCCATGGACCAGTCCTAGACCTGGCTCTGCCATGTTTGTGTCTTCAGCCTCATCTCTCTCCACTCAGTCCTTTTTACTATTATTTCTACTTGCTGTTGGAGGGTGCCGCACAGGGTGATCCTGGGCCTTGAGGCCAAGGGTGGGCTGTCTGTTATATATACCCTGAACATCCTTGACCTGACGCAGGCCCCGTTGGTTCTGGGCCTAACAAGGAAAAGGGATGCTGCGTGTGTGAATGTGAACTTAAAAAAAAAACATAAATGAGATCATGGCACTCCCAGGCTTAAACCTTCATGGCTCTGCTCTAGGAATAATGAATGACTTCTTCAACACGGCCCTCTCAGCTGTGCTTGGCAGGGCCCCACCTGCTCCTCAGACTCATCTCACTTCCTGACCTCCTTGCTCTGTGTTGTCAACATGTTGCCTTTACAGAGTTTTTCAGAGTATGTTATTTCTTTCCCACTTCAGGGCCTTTGCACAGGCTGGTCCTATTGCCAGGCCTGCCATTTTCATCACCCCTTTCTTTTGCTCCATTGATTCCTATTCATATTTCAGATGGTGGTTCAAGCCTTCATCACCTCTTGAAAACTCCTTCCTTGATGCCTCCAGGGGCCCCCATTCAAAGCTCTCCTACACCCTGTACTCTTTCTTCAGAGTGCTCAGAGACTGTCTTCATATATTCATGTATGCAACCATTTGTTTAATGTCTGCTTATCCTAATAAGAATTTTAACTACCACTGACTAATCATTTGTTCCATGCCAGACACCGCACAAAACTCTTTTCAAATATCATTTCACTGAATCCCCCAACAGCCCGGTGCAGTAGTTATCATTTCCATCCCATTTTACAGATGAGGCAAAGGAGGCACTGAGGGCCTCAGCTAAGTAGCTGAGGTCACACAGCAAGTAAGCGGTAGATGAATCAAGGTAATTTGGCCATTTTAGCCACGTACCAGGATTCAGCCCACTGCTGTGCAGACACAACGGAGGTGGGGACCATGTCTGCTTTGCTCCCCCTCACGTCCCTAGGACCTACTCCAGGACCTGCCACTCTCAGCTATCCCCTAAAGGGAGGGAAGGACAGAGAGGTGGGGCTGCTTGCTGTAGAAAGACATCCTTGGGCAGCTGGGTCTCCAGGAACAGGCTCCAGCCCCCTGGTTCCCAAATTGGGAAGAACTAGTGTTCAAAACCAGCAAGTATGCTTTTTCAAAGTAGGATGGAAGGAGCTGGGGGAACCCAAAAGTTGAGCCAGAGCCGGGCAAAAGCCCAAACATGGGCCAGAGCCTCGGGATTAGGTGGGGCCTCAGAAACAGGACAGTCTGAGGGTTTTCAGCACCAGGATTTTCTTCCAAAGGCCATTCCACTCCAGGTGCCTGCCACATCTCTGTGGGGGACACGCCACAGTACAGAGAGAGGGGTTGTTGGCGCTGTGGCCAGGAGCTCATCGTCCACCCACAGGACCATGCCATCTCGGGGCATGGATGTGGGCTGTGGAGGGGGCCTTCCTTATGTGGCCCTAATGTCTGCCTCCTAGAAGCTTCATCTCCCACTGGAGGCACTGACTTGCTCCTGAGACTGGCATCTGTGCTGGAGATGAAGGCCCGGTCCCTTCACAGGACCCCAAGGGGGCCCCTCGCCTCCCTCCCCGCTGGCTGCACCCGGGCCCGAGCAGCCTACGGCCAGCCCTGGGGGTCCGGGCCCTGGAGCAGGCCTGGGAGGTCAGCAAGCCTGGGAGGCTTCCCCCCAGCTCCCTGGCCCCCCTTTGAAGGGGATCAGGTTCCCCCACAAACATAATTGAACGAAAATATGAGAGAGAAAAGGTCTTTGTTCTCCCATTTACAGCGTCAGAAAATATGTAACAAATTAGCCGTTTATGAGGTAAGAGAACAGGGCTGTGCGCTGCGGCGGGGAGGCACGGCGGCCGCACAAGGGGGCCTTTCAGCATGCCGAGTGTGGGGGGCAGCCCAGCCCGGGGAAGGACGGGCTCTGCCCCGGGCCTGCCTGCCTGCAAGCATGGCCTGGCACCAGCAGGACGGAGGCGGGCCCCGTCTGACCCTCCGGCTTGGTCTGGGTGAAGCCTGGAGAATGGAAATGCAGCGCCAACCAGGCAATGACCAATACAGCCCTCGGAAGGGTCGGGCGGCTGGACAGCGGGAGCGGGGACCGGAGGC
The DNA here is from genome assembly GCF_018350155.1 of Leopardus geoffroyi. Lineage (NCBI taxonomy): Eukaryota > Metazoa > Chordata > Mammalia > Carnivora > Felidae > Leopardus > Leopardus geoffroyi. The sequence goes on from NC_059328.1 coordinate 37,956,655, forward strand.
CTGACTTCCAAACACCTCTGACCGCTTCCCTAGAGTGACCCTGAGAGATCTCCTCTCCTACTGGGACCTGCTTTTGCAGGAGGGTGTTGTTCACAGGGATGTCTCAGGGCACACACATCTTGCTGCAGAAAGGCCTTGCTGCAGAAAGACCCTCCTAATTTCCCTGAACCTTAGGACTGGGGAGGTGGTTCTTGGCGTTGCATAGGGCTTTTCTCTCAAATACCTTTGATTTTTCTTCCAGGGTTTGATCAAAACTAGCAGCTGAAGCACTGCACAGAGGATGTCGTTAAGGCTCAGGGGAGGGGGCGTACGTGGAACCAGGGAGGGGCGGCTGGCTGGGCAGGAGGCAGCCCCCTCCGCAGGGAGAAGGGGAAGCACTGCTGTGCTTTTATTTGCTCCCCGGTGTGTCCAGAATAGTGAGGGGCTGGGCGGAGAGCACTCCGAAAGAGGTTCTCTGGGCTGCCCAGCCTGGTGATTCTCTGAGTTGGGATTTAACGCCCTGACTTGGCCCTCTGCAGTTCTGACGCCTGAGGACCTGACAGTCCCCAGTGCGGTACTCCCATTCTAGGGCTTGGCCTCCTACAATTGGGAATTTCTGATTCCGTGGTTACACCATGTGTCTCTAGGCCTCTGCTCTCCTGACTTTCACACCGCTGTCACTGCAGGCCACGAAATGCCCTGCAGTCGTTCAGGGCTGAAGTCTCCCCTCCTGTAAGCCAAGGGCCTGGGACTCTCCTCTGGGTCACACTGTGCTCAAGCCCTGCACTTTCCTCTCCCGTCACACAGGGGCAGGACGCTCCCGAAGGCCCCAGGCCTCAGAGAACACATGCCGGTGAGATCATGGGTTCGTGCCAGTCTAGTGTAAGGAATCCCTGCAAAAAAGCGGGGTGCTGGGCTTCAGCATGAATATCCTGAGTGTTTCGTTTGCAGTCACAAACACATCGCTTTCCTGGATCTGATTTTATTTATTTTGATTGGATCTTAACGGCTCTTTACAAGGCTGAAACTGAAGCCGCCCGGGGTCCCCGGGAGACTTGCGAAAACTTCAACTGCACCCAGTTTAGCAGAGCAACTTGAAAGTCAATCAGCGGCGAGGGACAATTTGCCTCATTATTTCCAGCCCTGGAATTTGGCAGCAGATGGAATTCTGGGCCTGGTGTGGACGCGGTGCTGGGCAATCAACACAGCAGGGTCTGTCGCCCCTGGGTGTGTCGTCCAGGCCAGGGCCTGATGGACTGGCATTCCCTCTGAGGGCGGGCTGTGCCGGGAAGGATTTCCCATTCCGGGGGAACACGGGTGACAAGGCCCCCCTGATCCCAGGTTCAAGCCTGCTGTTCCAGACACTTCTGAGCCCCTATGTGGGCTGAGCCCTGGCTGGGTTCTGAGGAAGCAGAGGTGGAATCAGACATAGTTGCTGCCCTCCAGGAAGCAGACCAGAGACACTGGGCTACCCTGTCCCAGGAGAGAGCCAAGGGAGTGCACAGGAGGGAATAGCTGTGCCTGACACCCTCGCGTTAACCTCGCTTGCTCAATGGGGTCCACGCCGCTCCTTGGATTGAAAATGGTAACCCCTTCCCAGGCATTCCCAGGGCCATTTACTCTGCTGTATGTATGTCCATTCACCACCTTCTAACACACGATGCTAGTTACTCACTGATTACATCTCCTCCCACTAGAAAGTAAGACACTCCACGAGGGCCAGGATATTTGTTTTGTTCACAAATACCTCTCCAGCCCCGGCACGTGAAATACACTCAGTAAATATTACACGTGAATGACTGAATGAACCTGGTGGCATTTTATTACCAATGACCATTTCCAGGTCCTCCTGTGCAAGTCCAGTGACCCGGAGCCTCTATCCTTTCAGCCTCAAGGTGCTGGGGCTGGGGAGAAGGGCTCACATACCACCAGGCCCAAGTCACTTGGCAAACAAAGCTCAGGACAAGGCAAAGGTCTGCCCAAAATCACACGGTGCAGGAGCACGTGTTCGGATAGACCGTAGGATGTGCCCGTGGATCTGCTCCTGAGTCAGCCGGTGAGGTCCTGGCCCACTCCAAGCCCATTGGGGCACCTGGCAAGAGCCCCCCACTCCCACCCCCAAGAGGGAGAGAGGACTGGGAGCTCTGGTGAGGCCCGAGGGGGTGGGCAAGGCCGGGGCCCAGGTTGCTGGGCTATCTTTCCCACCCTGCTTCTTGCCCATCCTATCTGGCCGGTCCCGCCTCCCTCCCTGTGCTGGAATGACCACAAGTCAACAGATACTGTTTTGTTGCATCCTGAGAACTTTGTACATGCACACACGTATAAGATCTCATTTCCTCCTCACCCAGTCCTGCAACTATGAATATTTCAGCTTTAAACGCAACACAACTAGAGCTCAGGGAGGTCAAATAAATACCTTGCCAAGGTCATGTAGGTAGGGGCGGGAGGGTTTTCTTTGCTCCAGGTCTTTGTGCCCCACCCGCCAGGTGTGTGATGTGTTATGTTGTGTTATGCAGTGCTGGTGCCTGGGATTCCTTCCCCTCCCCCATTACTCCCCTCCTGCCCGAAGTCCCCCTGATGGGCACAGACTCTCGCCCTCAGACCTGGCAGGGCCCCAGTGAGAGAGGCGCCAGGGCAACGCCACCACACATCCACGCTAATCATAGGCATTAACAGCTAATCGTGCTGTTCTGCACGAGGCTCTGTGCTATGGAGCCCTGAACGGTGGACAGAGAATCACATTAGCAGTAGGAGGCTCTGGGTTCAAGTCATGGCAAATCAATTCACCTCTCCGAGTCTTCCATATCCTTCTCCGAAAAATGGGTATAAGACAGCCCAGGGCCATTTGAGAAGTTGTGGGGGACCCACAGGAGCTCGAGTCAGCTCCAGGGCTTGGCTTTGGAAGCAAGAGCAGGAACTGGAACTGGAAGGAGCCCTCCTATTTCCCCAGACCAAGAGGTACCCTGGTAATGGTCTGCCACGCAGGTATGGGGGGCTATGCCCACACCTGTACACCAGAGTCAGCGCTCCTGAATAGCCTGCCACACACCTCCATCCCCCAGACCACTCCAACTTCTAGAAAGTACTTGTCACATGGAACGGGACCTTGCCTGCCTATCTTAGGCCAGTCTACTGGCCCCCCAGAACTCATCTGTGCTCTGTGATCTTGGAGAGGCTGCAGAGATTCAGGGTGGGTCGGCCCTTCTACAGGTGGACAGCCCCTCTCAAGACCTGGTTCTCAGGGCACCTGGGTGGTTCAGTCAGCTGAGTGTCCGACTCTTGATTTCAGCTCAAGTCATGATCCCAGGGTTGTAAGATCGAGCCATGTGTCAGGCTCGGCACCGAGCACGAAGCCTGCTTAAGATTCGCTCTCTCCCTCTGCTCCTCTCCCATACTCGCACGCTCTCCCTTTTTAAAATTAAAAAAAAAAAAAAAAAGAGCCAGTTCTCTCAGGATTGGCATGGATTCTAGATGCCCCCAACCCTGGTCACCCTCTTTGTATACCCTTCAGGCTGTCATCATCCCTCTTCACATGCTGGTGCGGACATGGGAAGAAGAAAACGTTCTACATACAGGGCTTGGATCAACGAGGCCTCTGCTGATTAGCTCTCAGCCAACCAGAAAGTGTAAGCAACCTGCCTGCCCAATCCTGAGCACCGGGGTAAGGTGTTCTCTCTCTCACGCAGACTCACACACACGTGCATGCACACATTCTCACTCATTCATGCTCCAAATCACGTCACCGAGACCCTGTGCAGTCTCATGTACAGACACACCTGAATGGACACACACAGTCACACACATAGTTACACACACAGTCACACATACATAGTTTCACATACAGAGACACACAAATACACACAGTCACATACATGGTCACACACACACACACACACACACACAGCCACACGCAGTTACACACACACACTCTCCTCCAGTGGAGAGCCTGCTCCTCCCTGGGCATAACAACCTACTACGAGTCGCTCTGGGCTCTCTTCCTCTCCCACACATGGGAGGCTCACTCCGGGGAGAGACCTACCTCTCTACTCCAGGCATCTACGAATCCCAGAAACCGGACCATTGCCTGGCTCTGAGGTTCTGGCGTGAAGTGTGGACCCTGCACCTGCCACCTTGGGCTCTACCAGGCTGGTGTCGGTGCACCTCCCACCAGGCTCCTTCATCACAGGTGGTGAGGGGGGTGGGGCACAGACCAAGAATCTGGCTGTGGACTCAAATGTCACTCACTCGGTGACAGGGGCTGGTCCCTTGACCTCTCCAGGGTATTTCCTCATCCGTGAAACAGGGACTTCTTTCTTGCAGGGTTGCTGTGAAAGCTGAAGATAACATACAGACTATGCTTTTCATTTGTTAACTCTTTTAATCTCATTAACATCCCTAGAGATAGGTGCTGTTATTGTCACCATTTCAAGATGAGGAAACTGAAGCACAGAGACATTAAGTGGCCAACAGCATTGTGATCATTATTTGTGGCACTACCTTTCCCCAAGGTGACTTTGCAATTTTGTTCCAGCACTGGAGGGTCAGGAAACCAACAATTAAGAGCGCCCTTGTGAGCGTTATTTAACCCCTGATCCAGGTGGTCTTGCAGAAGGCTGTGGCCCCATCAAGATGTCACACAGAGAAAGTGCCATCCTGGATGACAGCCTTGGGTCCTGGAGCCAGCGCCACCCCGGCCCCTGGTTTCCCCGGAGTGGGCCTCGTTTCTGTAAGCTGGTGTTAGGGGCATGTGAAGAATCCGGAGTGTCTGGAAGCAGACAAGCAACCTTGATGATGTCGCCAGGGGCTGCGCTGTCAGCATCTCAGCAGGCAGTCCCTGTGAAGCCAGCCCCTGGGGCACGGGCCTGGGGGACGCCTGTGAATTCAGAGCCTGGGGGCTGGGACACTCGGCTCTCCGCGGGTATCTCCAGGGTAGCATCTGCCTTGAAGACCCTCCACCGCAGGGGTGGACTCCTCCTCCCCGAGGGAACAGTGACTGAGGAGTCAGGATGCCGGAGAGACTTTTAGGGAGTCGAATGCCAAACAGTGCTGGCCCGGCAGAGCCGTCAGTGTGATGCAAGTCTTGCTGTTGCTTGTGCATCCCCTGGGACACCGGGGTTCTCCCCGGGGACTGCGCTCTGGAGACCTAGTGCAAGCCAGGAAGGCAGAAGTACCGAACACAGCGCTGCAAGGAGGAAGCTGACGGCGGAAAGCCTACCACGTTGGTGTAGCGTCAGCACATTCTTGGAGCAAATGCACTGAAAATCATGTCCTCTCAATTCACTTCCAAGTGAGAATTAGGGCCGTGCTGCCCCAGCAAGGTCATGCCTGGGTCACTGCCTGGGGCTGGAGGCTTTGGCAGGGAGGGGACAGGCCTTGGGGGCAGGCGCCTCCTGGCCTGCCTGACCGGGAGCACCTGCCTCCACTCACATCGCCCTTGTGACGAGGAGCTGAGCAAGGCCCAGGGCTCCAGGGCAGGGCGCTGTCCAGTAGACACGTCTAGATCCGGAGAACGCAGTGTGCGTTTGCAGGTGCAGAGGGAGTAGGGAGCTGCTGGGCTGGGAGGAGAGGGGAGACATTGCCCCAGACTGAAAACGGGGTGGTGGCAGAGAGGCCTTCAGCCCAACCTGACAGAAGAGCGGAGGCTCTGCTACGGAACAGCACTGTTAAGGCTGCAGAGGCCCGGCAGGTCTACCCTCCGGGTTTTCACCTGGCCCAGAATCAAAGCTTTTGAGTTCCTGTTTGGAAGTCCCACTGGGAAGCCACGTAAGGGGTGGGACTTGAGGGGCTCCAGTAATCACCCCCACCCTCGGTAGGGTTTCCCGGGGCCCAGTGGAAACAGCACAGCACCCCTCTCTCGGGAGGGTTGCAGGTACAGCTAATGCAGACGGCTGCCTGGGTTCCCTGCCACAGGCCCTGGGGCCGATGCTGGTGATTCCCTCATCCTTCCTGGGCCTGGATTTCCTCACTGTAAAGTAGAGGCTGTTAATGCCTATCTCACCAGGAGGCTCAGTGACTCACAGGGAAATCACCTTGGCCCAGGCTGGCAGGCAGGGGGCTCAGGCTAGGACCCCCGGTTGGGCAAGGTGTCAAGGACTGTGAGGGAGGGGAGCAGTTGCCCAGGTTTGCTGTAACTGGGAGGGAAGGGGCCCCGGGGCCGGGAGCCTAGCACCCACCAGCCATTCCTCGTGCCCCTCCCCTCACTCCTCTTTTTTCACAGGCCTGGGTGACCGGCCTCCTTAGGCAACACAGACCAGTAAGCCCAATCCCCTCCAAGGCCGCAGAGGCAGGGCTGGAGGGGAATCCTTCAGTGCTGAGGGTTATCAACTCCCCCTCGACGGTCTGAAAATACAACATTGGATGCTACTGACCACCTACTGACACTCACCGCATGCTCCCACTGATCCTTACAGCATCCTGTGGGTGGATGGGTTGCCCTCCCCATTCCACAGGCGAGGACACTGAGGCCTGGAGAAGTGCAGCCACATGCCCAGGCACACAGCTCACCTAGCAGGTAGAGGGAGTGGCATTGAAACCCTGTCTGCCTGACTTCGAAGTCACTGCCCTTCTGAAGCTTGCTGGATGTAGAGGAGGCAGGTGGGGAAGGGCTGTGGGAGAGAGAGCCCTGATAGGAACAGGGACGGCACAGGTGCAAGAGGCAGCATGAACGACTGAGGGCGACACATCTTTCTAGATGAAAAGGACATTTGCAATTGTACCATTGTTTTTCGGTTGGGTTTAACTCATGATATAACCTATTTAATGTAAAACATATTGAATTCATATCTAATGTATTTTACATAACACAACTTATTTCAAAATATATATTTACTTTGAATAGGTAAAGGAGGGTCTGAGAGGTTTCTGTTGAGTTAGAAGGAAGGAACCATGCTCTTCAGAGTTGAGAGGCACTGTCCTGGGTGAAGGGATGTTTCTAGGAAGACATTCTATAGAAGACGGTGTTCAGGAAGTATCTGGGCAGGGTCCGGAGTCCCTCCTGTAGTGACCTTATATGCTGGGAGTCTTTGGGAAAGGATGGGGAAAGTTTGGGGCCTCAACATCCAAGCTCCATGCAAGACCAGGTGGGATGAGTGTGTGGCTGCAAAGTGGGGAGGGTGAGGGCACTTCAGGGGCCCTTACCAGGGCTGCTCAGGGTCCACCCAGGTTTGCTTGCCCCCTTTCACACCACCCATCACAGCAGGCTCCCCAGATCCAGCCTCAGGCGGCTGAGAAATGGGAGGCATGTGATGGTGGAGGCAACCAGGGAAAGTTCCAGAAACGTGAATAGATCAGGTGGGCTGCTTGAGCTCTCAAATCAAGAGGCACATTTAGAGCATCTGCACGCATGTGCTCCTCAGCCAGACCCCCTGGGTTTGAACGCTGGTCTCCTCCTCTGTCTATGTGGCTCATGGCAAGTGCCTTGGCCTCTGCCCTGCATGTGCGACCCTTAAGTGGCCAAGAAGCATTGGCGTAGAAACGACTGAGCAGACTCCCAGAAGGCCCAGAGCCTGAAAGAAGCAGCTCCTTCTCCTCAGATCCCTGAGGCACCTGACTTGTCTTGTTGTGGCAAGGTCAAGATCTCTCAGAGCCTGGGGAAAACAGAGGGCAAATTGAGAAAGGGCCTCTTTGGGAAAAATAATCCGAACAGCCACTTATCCCTGCTTAGAATAGGAGCTGAGGCCCTGGAGAGGGACAACCACCAACACTTTGGACCACAGTGAGGCCCCCTTTTTTTTAACAGGAGGGATTTAAATACATGATTGACTCAAGCTGGGGCATTACCACGTGGGTGGGACAGCCACTTACAGGTGCCACTGCAAGGCTCGGTCAAGAAGGCTGGGATGCTGGGAATTAAGGAGGTGGGGGTCCCAGGAAGGTCAGACAGGCACTGTGGCCTCAGACCAGGGACCCCTGGCTGTGCCTCAGTCTCCTCATGTTACCTTCTTCAAAAGCTTGCAAACAGGGCCACACACAGCAGGTGCTCCAAGTGAAGATGTTCCCTCCTTCTCTCTCCCAGGCTCAGTTCCCACCCTCTGGACCCCCACCTTGTGGTCCAAGGTGACCACAACGGAGCAGCGCCTTCCCCCACCCTGCTGGCTGTTCCCTCGGATTCTGGAGTCTTGCAAACTTCCCTCCTTCCTCCTAAACAGGCCCCTGATGAAGTGAAAATCCCCCACCAAGTCTGGCTGGGGGGCCCTTAGTCAGTAATCTGGTCCCCCAGCAAGGGAGGGGACAGTGTGGGCAGGAGGGCTGGGGAGTGACAAGTCCTCTCCCTCCTCCCTCTTCCACTGCGTCAGGGGCTCACTGTGAGTGGCCACTAGGCCAGCAGCTGCTGCAGCCTTTGAAAGGACATATGGCCTCAGTTCACAGAAGAACATTCATCCAATGGTCCCCTTCTGTGGCCAAGCTCGTTGAGGCCGGTGATGCAAGTCCCCTTCATCAGCACCTCTTTCTAAGTGGCCCCTTGCAGGATGTGGGCTCCCCCAGGAGCTCTCCATCCCCAGGCCTCTCCCAGGAGCTGCCTGCGGTCTTTCCTATTCTAGATGGGCTGAATTTATTTTATTTTTTTTAACATAATTTATTATCAACTTGGTTTACATACAACACACAGTGCTCATCCCAACAAGTGTAGACGGGCTGAATTTAAAACCAGTGATGAAGTGAGTCTCAACATCAAGAACCTCTATCTTAGAAAGTGGGGTTCTTAAAAGATTCAGGAACTGTACCTGCTCATGTGACATGTGCAGCCGACAGTGGTGTCACCGCAAGCAGGCAGCACAGGCAGGGCCAGACCCGACCCGTTTATCACCGGTCCCTCTGCTACAACAGGCTGCGTCCAGCTCGGTGCGCCTCCTGTGTGCATTATTGGGTGACACGCTATCAACAGAACAGCAGGGCTGGTGGGTACTGTGGTCAGAAGATGACGCTCTCATCTGATGCCCAATGGGAGAGGGTCATCTCATCTCTGAGGCCTGGAGAGGACGATAACTGGTCCAAGATGGCCCAGAGAAATCTTGTGCCAGCCTTGTCCCTTAGGCTTGGACATTAGAAGGGGCCCAGCCTTGGCTTTTCAAATTCTTACAAGAAACTAATTTTAAACATCCCAGGGGGCAAGACCCAAGGAATGTGCTGGGTTCTCAGACCTCAGAAGCTGCCCACAGGGCCCTATTTGGCCTGGAGGAGAAGCCTCTGGCTTGTTCCTTCTGGAGACCTGAAGTCACTCACACCCTCTCCCTGTCCCCAAAGAGTCCAGCTGGGGTGGTGCGGGAGGGGGCCAGAGGCACTCAGGAGCTGCTTGCTTAAGGGACAGGGGCTGAGGCTCCGTTCTGACTCTGCAACTATTCACCATGGAAAGCTAGCATGTCACTCCTCTATGACTCGGTTTTCTCAGCAGTCACACAGGGCTCAAAACCCAAATCCACCTGCAGGAGCAGCTGCCCCGGTCCTCAGTCAGCTTGGACCCCACATCCTGGTCACTGCCCTGCATTGGGTCCCCAAGCCTACCTCCCATCTCCTCAACCTGCCACTCCTCTTTGCCCCCACTCCCCTGTTCAGGCCATCTCTCTGGTCTTCCCTCCCTTATCTCTGTCCTCTTCACTCCATTCTCCATCAACCCTAGGGTCCAAGTCAGAACCAAGCACCCACAGCACCTTCAGTGGATATCCCATGGACAAATTCACACACGGCACTTAAGACACTCCTAAAAAACCAGGAACGGCCAAAGGTCCTTTGCCGCACCCCATCATTCTTAGGAACAAAGCCGAGTTGTCATTGAGCGTCAGGGCCCCTGGCCTCTCCCTTCCCGTCTCTCATCACTGCTGACCCCATGGCTATGCCTCAGTTGTTCTTCCAAAACATCTCTGGCCTCTGGTCCTCGAACTTGCTTCTCTCTTCCATCCCCTCTGCCTAACTTCTGTCCACCTTTAGAAATCCCAGCTGAGCATCACTCCTGAGGCCCCTTCCTGCCTGGTCAAGAGTCCTCTTGTGCCCTGGGCACTCTGGTTTCTCTGGGGTCTCACTGCCCTGCCCTGGGATGGCCCTGTCACTGGATGGGACCTCCCTGAGAGTGGCAGTCTGACACCCACATTCACTCCTGGCCTTGTTCTCAGCCCCAAGGATGGGCCTGGCCGACAGGATGCCCTCAACACGACTCAGGTGAACAAGCGAAAGCCAACTCACCTGCAATGACATCAAAGTAGGTGGTCAGGACAGAGGGAGCTCAGGGGTTTCATACACACAGGGCACGTGCTTTGCTACTGAGAGATGAAGCAACTCAATACACTCACTTGAATGAGAAAACCCTCCAGGCTGCGAACCAGAAGAAGCTGGGTTCCAGACCTAGTGCTGCCTCAAAGCTAAATCTTTCTCTAGGGCCTCAGTTTCCCCCCTAACATAAAGGACATGACCCCACTTTGCACATCTTTGAGGACCAGACAAGATAAGGGTGGTGAAAGGGGCTTTGACGAGTACAAAGCTCTAGCTAGACGTATAGGATGACGGATATTATTCAGGCACAAAGAGAGGTTTCTTCAAGGCCTTATCTCTTCTTTATTTTCTTTCAAGGAAATGGCTCAGACCAGCCCGCCTGCATTATTGTTGGCACTGTGCGCCAGGGAGAGAGGGAGGCAGAGAGGGAGAAGGAATCTTTAAGAGAGACTCTCTGGGGGACACTAATATTTTTAATAGTTTGTGGGTTATGAAGCAAATCTCTGTTCTCCGTATTATATATCTCGGCCGAGCCTGAAGAATGTTTCCAGAGTCTTTAATGAAACTGAAGCAGTAACCCAGCAGAGAGAGAGAAAGGCAGAAAGAGGAGATTTATTTGCAGAGATGTTTGCTCAGAGAGAGGAGAAAGCAGCTAGAGGCAGGGGGCCGGCTCAGCCACATTCCCCCAGCCATCGAGTGCCCCGATTCTATCCTTGGTGGAGGCCAGACCACCTGTCCTCACCTTTGAAGAGCATAGGCTGCGACCATGCACATGGCCTCCTCTCCCACGGCTGGGTAGAAGGGGGGAGCCTCTGTTTTCCCCTCTAATGTCTGGAGAGGAGGGTGAACTCGCCAGCAGTTGGGGGGGGTGGCTTTTACAGCACATAAGAGAGCCGGCTGCAGCCCAGAGCCTTGGTGGGAGAGCGGAATTATTAATAGGTCCTACTGAGGCCTCGGGAAAAATGCAGGACTGCATGGAGTTTAAAAGGTCAGCGTGAATAACAAAAACAGACTTTCTGGGGAGTCAGAATGGATTTAAAATACACTCCGAGGGGCCTGGGGCTCCTTTGCTGTGGCAGGCGCAGCATGACCGTCTTTGTGTGATCGTGGGTGTGTGCGCACACCTCTGGGTTCTGGAGACATTTTTCGGCTCCCAGGGAGCCGGTACAGGTTTCTGCCTCACAGGGTGTGTGCTCTGGGCGACTTCTGAGTGCCAGGAATGGCAGCTTGGCGGCTGGACTGCCGTGCCGGGGCAATCGCTCCCCTCTCTCCATAAATCGAGGAGACTAGGTTACCTGGCCCTCAGGATCTTTTCAACTTCAACAGAGTGCTGGAGGACAGAGAGAGCCTGGCTCCGGCACTGCAATGAGCCGGGTTCAATCCTTAGCTGGTCACGTAACTAGTCAGGTGACTGGGCAAGTCAGGTGCTTCCCCTGGGCCTCCGTGTCTAGTTCCCACCTTGCAGGGTTGCTGTGGGGATGAAGAGAGCAGGGTCTGGAACAGGCCGGTGCTGAAGTGCTGAAGACCCACGGCTCTTTCTTCTCATACCAGGCCTCTTTGGGGTCTGCTGTCACACATCCTTTACCTGCATTCTAGAAGATTCCTTCATCCTATTAGACCGGTGCTTATTGAACACCTACTATGTGCCAGGTGCTATTCTAGGCATCAGGATACAGTAAAAAAAATTCCTGCCCTCTGAAGCTCATGTTTTATAGGTGTCTCCTGTCCCGGGGTGGAGTGAGTCAGACTCTAACAGGACAGTCTGGAGGTGGATGCAGTGAGGGGGAACCCTGGGTCTTGGGACCAGTCAGACTGACACTGTGACCGCAGAAGAGGCACAGCACGTCTCAGAACCTTGTTTTCCTAACCTGCAAAAAGGGGATAGCAACAGCAATCCTCTTTGGGGGGTGATCTTATATGCACAACGCTTAATAAATACCTGTTAGTGAATGGCTAAGAGGTGTGAGAACATTTGTAAACCTTAAAGGGCTATAAATCCTTCCTTCCCTCTCCCTGTTTCATAGTCTTCTGCACACATATTAAGCCTGCGTGTTAACAGATTGTGGTAAGACTATCAGGAAACTCTAGCAAGTCCCGAGAACTTTATAGCGGAGACCAACATTACTTGAGCACCTGTTGTATATAAGCCCTGGTGCTGGGTGCCAGGGACATGGAGGTGAATCTGGGAGGTTCTCACCCTTGTCATATTCATTGTGGTTGGGGAGACACAGCTGCAAACAGGCACTATGTGTGCTTAGTTGTAAGGGACAGAGTGAGGCACTAGAACTCCTGGGAGCCCGGAGAGCCATCGAACCCTGCTTTGAGGAGCTGGGAAGACTTTGTGACTCCTTGGAAAAAAGACCCCCACCCAGCTGGTCACAGTCTTGGGCTCTGAATTTCAAAGGCTTCTTACAGACCCTCCCCCTTATTTTACAGGTTCAGAAATTAGGACCACATAAATCGTATTCTTAGGGCATACATATGGTAAGTGGCAGAACCCACCAGGTGTGACTTCCAGGCTAGTAACCCTTTGGAACTTTCATTTAAGGAAATCAGAATTTATTAAATACAGATGACTGGACAAGGCAATAATTTAGTGATGACGGCAGAACTCCAGGCACTGTGGGAGATGGTGGCAGAGAGGCTCTGAGACGGGGAGTCCTGATCTGAGACCAGATTCGTCCGGTCCTGAGCTCAGATCAGCAGGGGAAAGGAAACACCACCAACCAGGAGAAGATGGTGCTAGGTTTTATGGTAAAGGCTTGGGTCTTACCTGGCTGAGTAGGTCAAAAGGTGCAGCCTAGAAGAGAGGATGCAGTTTTAAAACTACAACCAGGTCTCCCAGAGGGAGCAGTGGCATTTGGTTAAGGTCCTAGTCGGAGGTCTGGCCAGTGAATGACCACTTGTGTAAGAGATTGTCAGGTGATAGAAGATGGGGGGATGAGTGAAGGCACCTTCCCTCTTGGCAATCATGGCAACCCAAGATCTCACCGCCTTCAGTAACATTTACCTATACCTCAGTCTACCTTGATCATACCCCCCCTGAGAATTCCTATGACTTTTGTTATAACCATGCCTTTTGACACTTAGTAGATCCTCAGGATATTGCCTTCTGTGTTCTCTGCCCAACTTTCCTCTTCATGCCCATGTATCCTGCCTCCAGGCAAAAGTGCAAGGAGCTGGACATCAGTGAACCATTTGGTGAAGTAAAAACCTCCAAAAGACTCTCTCTTCTATAAAAGCAATAAGAACACTTGAAACTCTAGTCAGCATCAACTTTTTCAGAACTCTGGAAGTTAACCAAAGTCTTGCAACAATCCAGGGAGCATTTATTCAAGAAAAAACAACTGGATTTCAGTAAAAATAGAAATTTCTTGTGGCATTTTAACTTGTCCTGTTGTCAGCCCCTACACTCTTCTGTGGTAGCCTTGAAAACCAACACCTGCAATCACAGTGGAAATCAGCAGCCTGGCAGCCGCTGGAGGGTACAAAACCGTGTCAGAGTTCCTTTAGAGCCTCATTCCTAGACAACAGTCACCTGAGGACCTGCCTGATGATTCCCTGGAAAACCCCACTCTCAAAGCTGTCTGTATTTGATCTGACTTGGAGATTGCGCAATGCTAACAGATATTTCCTCAGGGGTATTTGTTGAAAACAATCAGAGGTAATAGTTTAGCATCAAAGCAGTCTGAGCCAGTGGATAACAGTTGGGGCAAAAGAGCTCATTAGCTGACCATTAAGCTAACTGAGCAGAAACTTCCAGTGGCTACACGTGACAAAGCATTTGCACTTTACAGAATTGGATTAAAGACATTTTCTTAATGTTTATTACTTTTGAGAGACAGAGAGAGAGCATGAGCAGGGGAGGGCCAGAGAGAGGAAGACACAGAACTGGAAGTGGGCTCCAGGCTCCATGCTGTCAGCACAGAGCCCAACGCAGGGCTCAGATCCACAAACTGTGAGATCACGACCCGAGCCAAAGTCGGAGGCTAGACCACCTGAGTCACCCAGGCACCCCCAAAATTGTTTTAGAAAAACAAACAGTAATAACAACAAACAGCAACAACATACCCTGAAGTGGCAGGAGAATCTGATTTCCAGAGTTGTCATATTATATTATTTTAAATGCCCAGTCTTCAACAAAAAAATTATAAGACATGCATAGAAATAAGAAACTATGGCCCATAAACAGGGAAAAAAAGCAATCAATAGAAAGTATCTCTGAGGGAGTCCAGAAATTATACTTATTAGACAAAGACTTTAAATCAGCTATTTTATATATGTCCAAAGAATTAAAGAGATCATGTCTAAAGAAATAAAGTATGGGAAGGATGTCTCATTCAATATAGACTATCAATAGAGAGACAGAAATTATTTAAAAAAAAAAAAAAAAGAAACAATCACATCTTATAAAGTTGAAGAGTACAATAAATGAAATGAAAAATTCACCAGAATGGCTCAACAGTAGATCTGGGCAGGGGGAAGAAAGCATCTGCAAACTTAAAGATACATCAACTGAGATTAGACAGCCTGAGGAACAGAAAGAAAAAAGACTAAAGACAAATGAACAGAGACCTATGGGACACCATCAAGTGTGTCAATATATGCATAATGGGAATTACAGAAGAGGAGACAGAGAAAGGGGCAGAAAACAAATATTAAAGAAATAATAGCTGAAAACTTCCCAAACCTGGTGAAAAGCATTAATCTATACATCCAAGAAGCTCAATGAATTCTAAGTAGGATCAATTCAATGAGAATCACACCTAGACATATCTTAATTCAGCTGTTGAAAGCCAAAGATAGAGAGCCTTGAATGCCGCAAGAGAGAAATGACTCATCATACTTCTCAATAAGATTAATAGCTGATTTCTTATCAGAAATCATGGAAGCCAGAGGCAGTTGGATGACATAATCAATGTACTGAAAGAAAAGAGTGTCAATGAATTCTATATCCAGCAAAACTATCCTTCAAAATTGAAGAAATTAAATCATTCTCAGATAAACAAAAATGAAAAGAATTTGCTGTCAGCAGACCATCCCTACAAGAAACACTAAACGCAGTCTTTCAGGCTGAGTTGAAAGGACACCAGACAGTAACTTGAATCCACATGGATAAATCAAGAACAACAGTAAAGGTAACTTACAGGTAACTGTAAAAGACAGTATAAATGATTTTTTTTGTTTGTAACTCTTTTTTTTCCTATTATCTGACTTCAAAGGCAACTTCAGAAAGCAACAATTATAAATCTGTTTTGATGGGTTTTATACTACATTACTAAAGGATATAATTTGTAAGACAATAACAGCAAAAAGGAGGGAGAGGAGGGAAAGAACAAAGTTTTATATGCTATTGTAATTAAGTTGATACTAATCTGAACTAGATTGTTATAGGTTAAGATATTAATTATAATCCCCAAGGAAATCACTGAGGAAATAACTCAAAATGCAAGTAGTTCCAGACCTGGGTTCACATGGCAGAGCTGTCACTTCATCCCTAGATGACCTTGGCCAAGCTACTTCCCACCTTGAGTCTTGGTTTCCTCATTAGTCAAATGGCTATAATTAACCCACAGGTTTACCCATATCCCCGATAATGAAATTAATGTGTTGTGCATGTTGGAGGGAACAGAAGCCACACTGGAAACTTGGTGTGAATCTTGCTCCTTTGCCTTCTTATGTGTGTGAGTTTGGGCAAGTTATTCAACTTCTCCAAGCTTCAGTTTCTTCTGTGCAATAGTCAAACAACTGTTTATGTGGAATTAAATGGGGCCATATGTGTTGTCCCTATTCATCAGAGTACCACCTGGCATACAGTAAGTATCCAATAAATGTTGGTGATTATTCTGAACTGTGAGCAACCCAAGGGCAGAGACGCACTTTTAATCGTTTCTGGGTCCCTGGGGCCCTGTGTAGAGTAGCTGTCCAGTAGATGGAGTGTTTGTTAAACTGAACTGAAGTTTGCTATCTCTTTTGTCATCCAGATGGAAGGCTAAGATCTTGTGAAAGTTCACACCACAGGGGAGGGGCCTGGGTCTCAGGAGGCCAGGACTGGAACTAGGAAAAAGTTGCTGGTGGGATCCATCTCTGTCCCCTGCTGGGCTCTGGGAGTCCATGGCCAGGCCCACAGTACAGTGCACTTCTTAGCAGGAAATGTCATGACCTCAGCACCAAGACGGGTGGGATTTGCGTTTTTCCCACATTAGGACATCTTGCTAAGAATGGGTTCTTGGCCCTGAAAGATGTTTGGGATTCAAGGGTGACCAGGCCAGTTTAAAATCTCTTAAAGGGACCACCACAGCCTTCTTCAGCCCTGTACCACCTACTTCTCCTCCACAGCCAACCTTCCTGACAGTCTCCACTCCTCTCCTTCCCTGTCCTGCCCAGGCCACTGTATCTTCCTCCCCTGTCACTGCTCTTGTACAAGTCCCCAAGAGCTTCCTCATGATGGAAGCCAAGCCCCGAGCCTTGGACCCACCTCCTGGTTGACTGTATCACTTGGGCCATCTGCAGGGCCTGGAGAGAAGCTAACTGGGCTTCTGTGCAACACAACTTCCATGGCTTGAGAGCCCTTCTGAAAGGTCTAAGAGCGAGGAGTGAAAACAATCCAGAGAGCGATTATTGCCCAAGACTCATACTGTAGGCCAGGGAGTAGGGAAGTAGGAATCGCATTGCTCACCAAGAGCCAGGCCCTTCCAGGCTCTTTCCATAGGCTTCCTAATTTAATACTCACAACAGCCCTATGAGGCAGATACTAATACCATCCCTGATTCATCCCATGAGGAAACTGAGGCACAGAGAAATTAAATAATAGGCTCAAGTCACAGAATGAGAGTCAAGCCAGGAATGGCATTCACGCAGTCTGGGGGCAAAGATCATGTTCTTAACCAGAACCCACTTGGCCTCTCAAGGTGGGACATATGCCTGGGAGGGCAGCAGAGCCCCGGACTTTGCTTAACTTAGGGCTAATTCACAATTTGGGATTAAATTTCAGGAAAGCAATCAGCTTCAATGAAAGTAAAACCAGGGGAAAGCAGCATGAGAGAGAAGAGGGTACAGTTTGCTTGCAATCAGATTTGGCCTTTATCCTCCCTTCTCACCCTGCTGGGGACACTCACTTATCAGACACCCATGGCTAGATTCTGAGCCAGGGCAACCTTCCTTCCTAGAGGTCATTCACCCAGGGACCTGGAGACATTCTAGCAAGAAAGAGTGTCAGTTGTCTTGCTTGGGTGATGGGACGTGTGAAGAAGGCTGAGGCCTTTGAGGGAAGCTTCCCGACGAGGGGTGAGCACTCTATCTCTGGAGGGGGCAGTGGAGTTCACACCCCTAAGCAGCGGGGCCACAGACCACCTCTGGGGTGCCTGCTGGCTCTCTGAGGCGCTGGGTACCCACAGCTCCTTAGGTGGCCTTGGGGATTCCATTCACCTCTCTGGACCTCCTGTGTCCTGCTCCTGCTTTGAATGATGCTTTCTAGGGTCAGTTAGGGTCACAGCTGGCAGGTTTAGATATTCACCCCCAAGTTATCCCCTGGGGAAGACTAAATCCCTTCGGTGGCACTACTAAAGAGATGTAGCATAAACCACAAGCCACCAGTGCTGGCAGGAACTCATCTGGTGCAACCAGATGGGGACAGAGGCCTGGGAGGACAAAGGACTAACAGAGGGCCATGCAGCAGATTTGGTGCATCAGGGCCCTGACCAAGTGCGTGGGAAGGAGACACAGGAATTAGTGTTTCAGGCAGAGCGTCAAGACTGGTCCCCAAGTATTCCCAAAAGGAAACAGGGATGGCAAGCCGGCCAGAGCTGGAAGGGCACGCAGCCTGCTGCCTGGCAGGTTTCTGTCAGCCCCTGACACTCATGTGTGGGGGATGTGGGCGGGGCACACACACAGTCAGGCCTGCTTTGGCCTCTGCCATGAGGAGGCCGCTCTGGGCCTCAGGCCCTGCAGAACGGGGGTCAGGTCAGATCATGGGTGCAAAGCATTCTCATGACAGGACATGCTACACAATGTTGTAGGTGTACCCAAGAGGTCACAACCCCACCACAGACTCTGTTCCCAAAGAGCCTGCTGCCTAAAGCGTGGGGCTCTGGCAGACACAGCCATGACCGATTGCAGGGACGGGCAGGGGACACACAGGATCAGCCTTAATCTGGACCATCCTCCTCATGTGCCAGGAGTCTGGCTTCTCCCGTAGTCCTGTCTCCTTGTTCCCTACTTCACACTCATGCACGTACACACACTCATGTGTGCAGACACACGCTCATGCATGCACACACACTTATACTCATGCATGTGTGCACACACACAATATATACACGCACACCAACACACACACATACAACGTGCAGGCTCGCACACGCACGCACACATATGCACGTGTTCATCCAACCAGTCTCCTGGTCAAGCCACGCAGGCCTCTTACATATCTCCGGATGCCGTGGCCTTCTCTTTCCCAAGCTGGCAGCACCTGCCTCAAGACCTCATTGTCTTCCACCTGACCCGGCCCATCGACCTGCTCGCTGGATCCCTACGGTCCATGCTCCAGCCTGCAGCCAGAGGGAATTTTATCCAGTGCAAATTATACCTCAGAGGGGAAGGGAAGAGGGAGAAACTAAGGGGTTCAAACCCACCAGGTCCGGAACAGGCTCAGCTCCCACGTGAAGTGCTCGGTGACCCGGCTAATGCTGGCAGCGGCTACCTGTCCCACTACTGCAACTGCCAGAAATGCGACACCTTATACAATAGAGTCAGAGGACCATGTGCTTGCCATCTGCTGCCCCCTGACCTCTCTGGGACCGTGAGCTGGGAGGCGGAGGCCCCATCTACCTGGTAAAGGCAAGGATGCTGAGCCAACCGTGGGCAGCAGGTAGCGCAGCGTCTGGCCCTCCAGCGATGGCCAAGCTTGCTGCCATCACTGCTGCCCCCGTTCCTGTAAATCCCGGTGGGTGTGGGCATCCCCCCATGCGCTGTGGGTTCCTGGAGGGATTTATCTCCTTGAATTCAGTTCTGGGCCCTGGGGTGCAACTGAGGACCTGGCCGGAGCCCATGTTTGCTGAGAATCTTGTTTGACTCTCTGTCAGCTGGTAAGAATTCAAAGGGCCAAAGAGAGACCAGAGGGCAGGGTTGGCAAGTCCATTTCACAGATGAGTAAAGTGAGGCTCCGAGCTATTTTAGGATGGGCATGTGTTTTCCATAGCAGTTATTCCTTATGGGGAGGGGCTGCTTTGCCTATCTGTGGGCGCACATCCATGTCGCGAATGAGAAGGTTGTGCAGGCCCATGCTGGGGCTGTCCTTTTCAGAAGCAGACACTAGACTCCGACAGTTTCAGTAACATGTTTGAGGTCACACCAGTCAAGCCGGTAAGTGGCAGAGCCATGATTCAAACCCAGATCCCCTGAGTCTCATATTTTTTCTCTGCTCAGACAGAACCCACAACCCAGCTCCTTGGCCCTCCCTGAAGCGAAGCAGGAACTAAAGCAGGCCTCAGATTCGGTCCCCAACATCCCCTGGAGCACTCATGTTTGAAACAGAATTTGGCAGGCCCACTGGGATTAATTAATTACAGGCCTATCTCCAGGGTGGCCCGGTCGGCTATCGAGGCTGCTGCATACCTGTTGATTGCATAATCCATAAATACATTTGACATCTTTAATTGGAATCAGGCCCCCCAGCCCCTGCCCACAGTTGAGTTACGAGCTCCAAACTCCCAGTTGGCAGTCCTGAGCTTCTGCCTGAATCAGGGCCCGGTGAGGAGGAATCAACTTGGGGCTCGATGTCATTTATCTGGGATTATGAAGCAGAGAAAAAAATCAGTGTTCCACTGTAAGGATGGAGATCTCCCTCTAGCTCTGTGGCTATGGACCACCTCCTAATCTCATCTTCTCAAATCCAGAAAACCTTCCAAGGCCTTGCAATCCCCGGGCTGCCAGATCCAAATGAGAGCAGAACAAGCATACTGGGTTTGACATGGGGGCTTTTGGGGTTCTTTCTCACTGGAATCCCACAGCAATCTGCCTCACCTCTCTCATCTCCCAAGGTAGGCCCAGGCCAACACACACATCCTGATGCTGTAGCAACAAGACAAGCCCCTGTCTGACTGGACACTGCAGGAGTGCCCAGGCTCGACTCTGAGGCCCAGAAGTGTCACCTACCTGGTGGGTAACTTTGCACTAGTCACATAAACCACCGGGTCTCCATGCGCTCATTCATTCCCTCCCTCCCTCGGTATCTCAGATACTGCTTGCCAGGATCTGAGAGGTGCCACGCAGGGATGGAGGGGAGCTGTACCTGCCTTGGAGCACCCTGTCCAAAGGAGTCCACATCCCAGAGGGAAAAGTGGGCAGAGGGGCCACGGGAGGCACGGGCCAGGGGGCAACTACCTCAGCTTGGGGAAGGGTGAGAAGAGGGGAGAGGTTCCCCAGAGCTAAGGACCCAAGCTGAGCTAGTCTTTCTAGACAGACCCTGCAGGGCCTACCCCACTTTCTCTTCTGCCTTGTTATCTTGATAACAAAGTGAGTGTGGTAAAAATTTAAGCGAAAAACTTGTAGAAAGTCCTTGGTACCATGCAGCTATTTGACACTGGGTTCCCTTTTCAGGCCTCTTCCCTCTAGACTCAGATGGAAAATGATGACACTGGGCACACTGGGAGGAAAGGCAGGAGTTCTGGTCACCCCTGACCTTGGGCAACCACCTGAGGGCTCAGGGCTCATAGCTTGGCTCACCTGTCAGGAAGCTCTGTCTCTGGGCATCATGTATCCTCAGGCTGCCTCTAAACGTTGGCCACCCTCCACAGAGCAATCCCCAACCTCCTGCTTTGATTTCTCACGCTGCCTGGTCCCTGACTGGGGCTGTGACCTCCCAGAGGGAGGGGACTGGCCCTACCTACTGATGTCTTCCCTTCCTCCTTCAGCACCAGACCTTGGTAAAGCTTCCAAGTGACACGGTTTGGAAGACCAAACTCTACCAAAAAAAAAGAAAGAGCACGTTCTGTGACAGGACACAGCCACCAGAGCTGGGTTTGGTTCCCACGATGGCTGCTCGCTAGCTGTGCAAACCCAGGCAAATGGTTTACTTCCCCGAGCTTCATTTTCTTCCTCTGCAACCCTTACCAAATGGTGAACTGGATGATTCATTCATACGCATGTGTCTACTCCATTCAGAAATTGTTTCAGATTCCAAGGATACAGCAGTGAACAAAACAAACTCTCTGGCATGTTGAGATCACGTTCTAGCGGAACAGACAGGAATTGACAAGTAAACATATTCATACGCTGGGTGGTGATCACCACTATGGAGAAACACGAGGCAGGGTAAGGGAAATCAGGAGGGCATGCGCAGGGTGTACATGTTATGTAGTGTGGTTAGGGAAGGCTTCCCCGAGACGGAGACACTGGGCATAGACCTGAAGATGGTTTGAGAGCAGCCGTGGGGGAGACCTGGAGAACACTGGAGACAAGCAGGGTCTCCAACAGGAGGAAGGAACATGGCTGGCATGGCCGAGGAACAGCCAGGAGGCCAGCCTGCAGCAAAAGGGGTGAGGGAGGAGAAGGCACCAGGTGAGGTCAGCATGGGAACAGGGTGGGGATGGGGAGTCATTACAGGCCACCGTGAGGACACTGGCTTTTCCTCAGAGTGAGGAGGAAGCCATGGAGGATTTTAAGCCAGGACTGGTAAGACCTGACTTGCCCTTTAATTCTTTTGTAATGTTTATTTTTATTTTTTAATGTTTTATTTTATTTTTTTTGAGAGAGAGAGAGAGAGAGATAGAGAGCGCGAGAGGGAGGGAGAACACGAGCAGAAGAGGGGCAGAGAGAGAGGGGGACAGAGGATACTAAGTGAGCTTTGTGCTGACATCAGCAAGCCCGGCGCGGGGCTCAAACTCACGAACTGCAACATCACGACCTGAGCCGAAGTCAGGCACCCCCTGACTTGCCTTTTAGAAGCAGACTCTGCTGTGTGGAGGACAGAATGCAAAGGGACAAAGGCAGAAGGAGGGATCCGGGGAGTGAGGTCACCTCGGTGATGGCGGGCGAGGATGGTGGGTGAGGAGGTGGGTTTGGGGCCAGGGAGGCAGAGGAGAGACGGCGACGCTCTGGATCCACCATGGAGGTAGAGCCAGTAGGACGTGCTGGCCAACTGGATGTAGGGTATGAGGGAAAAGAGGAGCCGGGAGTGAGGCCAGTTGCTGGGGCCTGAGCAGCTATCGGACGGAGGCTCCGTCTTCTGAGTCAGAGAAGACCAGGGGAGGAGCAGGTTCGGACGACTCGGGGTTTGGTTTGGGGTCTGCTAATTTTGAGGCACCTGCTAGACAAGCAGATGGAGATGTCAGGACACAACCGAACACAACCGTCTGGGACTCAGAAGGGAAGTCCAGGGCCGAGGCAGACCTCTGGGAGGTGGCTTTGACGACGAGGGAGGAGGGAGAAGGGACAGGTCTGAGGAAGGAGCCCCACAGGCCTCGGTGCTTAGGGGTCAGGGACACAAGGAGGAGCCAGCCGGGCGGCTGTAAAGGAGTGGCCAGGCAGGCAGGAGGCAGAGAGAGGGTGGCCTGAAATTCTCACAGGCATTTTTTTCAAGAAGAAGAAATTACCAACTTAGTCAAAAGCTGCTGAAAATTAGAGACCCTCGCAGGAGAAGACAGATGAGGTGTGCGTGGGACCTGAAAGCAGAGGGAACGTGACACAAGATCATTTACCTCCCTCTCCTGAGGTGCTAACTCAGAATGGGTCTCTTTGGAAATGGAATGGCCAGAGTTGTTGAATCTCTCTGATGGGCTCCCAGCCCCAGGCCCATAACCTGGGGAAGAAAGCCCCAATAGAAGCCGACTTCAGCACTAGCTCCTGGAATGCCTTTGAACCCCTCAACGAAAAGCGGGAGCTCGGAAGCAGGTAATTTTAGCCAAGTGCACTGTGTTTGCTTAGAGTTTGGGTGCAGCAACCAGTTAATTACGCAGGTAAATCATGTCGCCGTCCCTGCAGCCGCAGAGCAATAACACCGTGCTGACCACACTTTTAAGGGTGATATAAGCCTCTGAGTGCGAGCTAAGAGGTTTTATAGGCTACCCTTTGAATGGGCCTCTTTCTCCCAGAGCCCACAGGAGTTGTGTGTGCCCACGCCTGCTCAGTGGTGGGGCGGGAGGGTGGCTCTTTTCTTAGACAAGGTCCATATGACTTGGGACCGGTCCAGGGCTGGCTGGCGGCCCAGGCGGGAGGTGGGAGAAGTCCATCTTTTGTGTCTGTGCTCATATCATCATGATGTGTTTCTCCCACTGCCCAGATACTGCCCGGCCTTCCAACTCAAACCCATGTCAACATCACAAACATCGACCGGGCCTGGCCCTGTGCTGAGCACTTAGAACCCAGGTGTGCCCAAGTTCATCCTTGCCCTCCAGCCAGACATGAAAGATGGGCTGAAAGTCTGCTCCTAGGGTGCAGCAGAATGAACTTAGTACTTCCTAAGAGTCTGGAGCATAATGCAACGTGAGCGCCAAGGAGGGGATGGCGGATTCTGGAACATCTGCTCCTGCCATGCCTACAAGGATAAGATTTCAAGAGGCGGGATCCAGGGATAAAGGCGTTCCAGGCGGTGGAAGCAGCATGAGCAAAGGCCCGGGACTGGAGTGTACCCTACACTGGGACACTCACAGAAGCTTGCGCCCCTTGGCTCAAACACTCAGAATCCAAGACCCCCAGGTTGCTGAGTCACAGACTGATGAGACCCCAGAATGCAAGATTTGTGGCTCTTTGAGCAAGCCAGAGATGCACCTGGTCAGGTCTCCCCTCCAGGGCAGGAGATCCTGGCACTAGTCACCAACTGGTGGCATCTTGTGAGATGGGAGGCCCATGGATGTGGGTGAGGATCCATCTTGCAGGGTACTTGCTCAGCCTCTCTGTCCCCATCCGTCAATCTCCAGGCACTGACCAGGTGCACATTGTGACCAGCTTTGCCCACCGTGTTCCGATGCCTGTGAGGAAGGCTCCCCTTCCCATCAAGATGGAGTTGTCATTGTGGGTGAGGGAAAGTGCCCTGTCCGTTAGCGTGCTAGTGACTGATAACAGTCTGGCATCATGGTTAGGATTTTGGTCTCTGGTCTAAACTTCCCTTCGCATATTTTACTTTCCTAAGCCTCAACTTCCTCTTCTTTAATATTAGGATAACAACAACAGTGAGCAATTATTTTGTTCTCACTAAGTGTCTGGCACTGGGTTAAATGCTCCTTAGGCATGACCTCTGCTAAATGATCTATAATACAGGCACCGTTATTCTCCTTTTTCATACTGGGAGGCTGAGGCACAGAGAGGTAATGTAATTTGCCCACGGTCACCCAGCTAGTAAATGGTGGAGTTTGAACACGGACCAAAGAAGTCTGACTCCAGCACCTGCTAACGGCAAGGAGAATAATTAACAATACTAATAGTAATAAAGTACTATCCTTTCCCAGGAGAGTGTGTAGCAAATTCATTGTCTGAGTGGGTGTTTAAAGTCTATCTTTAGGGGCTTGGGGTATAAAGTATAGGAGTACGTGGCCCGAGGGGGTGTGGCTGCTGAGAAATTGTTATATTCTTTTTGTGGTGTGGAATATACTTTTATAATCTGAGTAATTTCCTCCTAATGTGTTTAGCCTCCATTAAACTATGGGCTTCTCCAGGGAAATGAACATGTTTTATTGAACTTGGAAGTCCCCAGAATGATGCCCGGGACATAGTAAGTGCTTAGTGGATGCTAATCTCAGTCCTGGACTCACATGGGGGCGGGGGCTCCTTTCTCCAGGGCTGACCTGCACACTGGGCACATCAGGGATGGAGGGGTGCACCTGTCGTCACGCATTTGCAAAGGGGGGGTGGTCTGGGTGGCTGCCCAGGCAGTATGCATGTCCCATGTCTGACTTTCTGGCAATACTTTAACAGCTGCTGTGCAAAGACTCCTAAAGGCTCTGAATGCAGAGGCAGAAAGAGAAAGAAAGAAAGAAAGAAAGAAAGAAAGAAAGAAAGAAAGAAAGCAAGCATATAGCTAAGATGTGGTTAATACCTTCAGCATGCTTCTCTTTCCAGTTAATTAGAAAACTTTATTACAGGAAAGTTAAAGTGGCTTTTCTTTCCAAGGCAAACGTACCAACTTCTGAGAAGCGAGAAAGAGGCGTGCCAAGAGCCGCTCCATCACCGTTTCCATCATGCTCTCCTCTGGGTTTGCCGATGCTTGCCCGGCTGCTGTGAGTCCGGCTCACATGTGAGGGGGGGCGGTCAGCTGCACCTGGGCCATGAGAAGGAGCCGACCTGGCAGAAAGGGCGTGTGCCCGTGCAAGTATTGGGAGGCCTGAGTTCTGTCCTGTCTCTCCGATCTGCTGCACACCAGGGCATGCAACTGCTCTGGGCTTGGTCTCCTCTCCTGGTCAAAGAATCGGTGACCGCCCTGACCTCTGAGGCGTCTGAGAGGTGAGCGAGACAGGGAGTGAGGCTCGTGATGTATGGAGGCTGGGTCTCAGGGACACCCGCACGGCTGCTCAAGTCAGGGAACAAAGGAAAATAATCCCTGCTGGGGCTCACTAAGTCCTACAGAGCAAGCGTCTGGAGGACTTGCCGAGTTTCTGACAGTTCAAACCACTGTGGGGCTGGTACATGGATAATGGTTGACCATACGGGGCTGCAGCACCCGCCCGGACAGGCGTGATCCACATCCTGTAAGACCTTCTGGCTTAACATAATGCAGGCCAGGTGAGGTTAAAGCACACACTCACTCAAAAATGAGGGCTGGGTGCCCTCTGACCCTCAGTTCAATAGCTACCTCCCGGGCAGTGATCCTAGGGAGATAGGAGTGTCCACATCAAAGGATAGAGAGGAACAGATTTATGGGCATGCAGGGGCTCCTCCCAGGTGTTTCTGCTCCCACCTCCTCCCCACTGGAGCAGCTGGAGAGGAGGCGTTGGCCTTGGAAGGGAGAAAGGAAAGGACTGTTCCTGGAGCCAGCTCCCCTGGAGTGTCTTGGGGGACCTTGAAGGTGGTCTTGCATTCAGGGAAGCTGGGCCCATTGCCAAGGACCCAGATGGAGTTGAAGGGGACATCACCTCCACTGACAAAGTCTGAAGTGGGTCTTTCCTGGCCAGGCAAAATGATTTCTCCTTCACAGTGCTCTTTGTAAGCACTTCCCCTGTGAAGCCCTCTGAGAGGACCAGTCACTTCTATGTTGTCAAAACACGCAGCCACTTTCAGTCAGCTCCTCTTGGAGGGAGGGCCGGTACTGAATTCATCTTCACGCCTGCAGTGCCCAGCACAGTGCCTGACACAGGGTAGGTCTGCACAAGAGAAGCGCGGGGCTGCGATGAACGCCAATTGTTCTTGACGTCATTCTGTAGATTGTCTGAATAGTGCCCTCTCACTGGAAAGATGGGGAAACGAAGGCCCAGAGGGAGGACATCACTTGCTCAAGGTGGCTGCCAGGAGTCAGCACCCGACGTGGGACAGATTTCAGGATTCCCTCATGGCCATTACAGTGCCGCGTGGCCCTTGCACACTGATCTGAGCTACAGAGGAAAGTTCTCCCTCCCTGCCTTGCCTTAATCTACTTGACCACGCTGTGCACAGCCCAGCCAGGAGGGGGAAATGTCTACATTACAAAAATCATACGAAAGAAATTATGGATGGAAAAATCATTACCTTATAAATCGGCCGAGCTGTTCAGAACTTGTAGGAAACAGGGCATATAAAATTCATATGGCACGTTGGGGCTTTGATAGCGCCTCATTACAGCCCTCAGACTCCAGTGAAAAATGTCCTCACCCAGAGAGGGCTAATTTTCCTTTATTAATGACATGGGGTGGGGCTGACACCATAAATTCCAGCTACCTGAGGGCCCTGGAGCTTGGGACAAACTCTTCTGAGCAACATATCTCTCAAGGCTGCACTGCTCCAACCCTGCCTAGCCTCTGCTGCACCCAAAGGAAGCAAGACAGGGGAAGATGGCCTCCCCCAGCCCCAGGCCCCCCAGTCTTCAGACGAAACACAAAGGGGCAGGGTGGGTTGGGGCCATCTCTTCTCTGATGAGGGCCCCACCAGAAATGTTAACTAAATGAGCCCCTCAGTGGGAGACGGAGTGCTGAGAAGGGGATCCACATATTACCCCACATTTTAGGTGTGATTCGCATAATGCAAGTGGCATGCAGTATGAGGTCCATACTCCAGTCTGTGACCAGGGTCAGGATTCAGGCTCTAAGCAGGGTCTGTACTCAGGCTGTGACCAAGGTCAGGGCTCAGGCTGTTTCAAGTGGGCAGGACTGGACCTTGGTCACAGGCCCTTAGAGAATCCAAGAATCTAGAGTCACGGTCATAATACCAGAGAAGAGTCAGCCAAGCCTGGCCCCGGCAAACAAAGCTGGCTCCCAGCCCGTGGTTTTGCCTTTGTTACAGACTGCGGTCAGCACCCAGGCTTGCACAACTCCGAGAGCTTCTAGGTTCAATTCTCTCCTTGCCTGTGACAGAAACGAGGAAACTGAGGGCCCACAAGTATTCCCGGAATGCCAGCAGAGTGACCTGGACAGGGAGGGAAGGTGAGTCCGGGCCACCGGCTTCCTCCCGACGTGATTTCCCAGCCGCCCACACCTCCTCTGCAGCAGAGAATCATGATAAATCATGCCCGTCACAGCCGGGCCCACAGGCCTAGCTCGTGACCATGTGCCCCAGGAGAAAAGGGAAGGGAGAGATCGTCTATCTTCTCAGAGAGTCACATGCCCCCAAGACATCTCCTCTATGGCTTCCCGAGATGCCCCAGTTGCCTTGGTCCGTCTGAGTCCACAATTAACATCCCTTCGCACCTGCGTGGTGGTTCTGGGGTGCGTGCACGTTGCCTAACCCGAGCTCCACAGCGGCCTTCGGGCTGGGTTACAGATGAGAAATTTGAGCAGAGCAGTTGGTCACACGACCAACCCCTTCAACCTGATATGCTGACGCTCTAACCCAGAACCTCGGAATGGGACTATATTTGGAGATAGGGCTTTAAAGGAGCAATTAAGCTAAAATGAGGCCTTTAGAGTGGACCCTAGTCCAATTTGACTGGTGTCCTCACAGGAAGAGATTAGGAGACACAGGCACTGGGCCTTCATGCACAGAGTGATCACGCAAGAGGATCTGTGAGCCAAAAGAGAGGCCATGGAGGAGGCCAGCCCTGCGGGTACATTGGCCTCAGACCCCCAGCCTCCAGAACTGTGTAGAGTGAATGTTGGTGAAGCTCCCAGTCAGTGATATTTGTTACGGCAGCCCAAGCTGACTAAGGCAGTGGTGTGCCCAAGATTTGCCAAGATGAGCCTTGCATCCACGTATCTGATTCCCAGATCTGATTCTTCCTTACTGACAATAGGCACCTCTCAAAGCCCTGGATAGCTAGAACTCTGAGATGACAGAAATCGCATCTTTGCCTCGATATCTCCATTGCCTGGCTCCCAGCCTGGCAGGCGGCAGGGGTGTTGACTCTTTGCTGTTTTGTTGAACCATGTGTAAGCTTCTGAGGTCAGTTTGCTGGGTGATGGGATGGATGGGGCTGCTCTGGAAGCCGGGGGAGGGGAGGGAGCACAGGGCATGCTGGCCTCTGAAGACAAACTCGGCCCCCACCCAGCGCTTTTGCCTTTGTTACAGCTGCGGTCAGCACCCGGGGTTACACAACCGCTTTCTTGCTCAGTCCCCACCCACTGTGGCCAAAAGCAGAATCCCCTGATGGGTCATTTGGCACAACCAAGGGTTTCACAGGCCTGTTCCTTCCAGAAGAAGCTGCAGACCCAGCCAGCACTGGCCCACAGACTCACAGGAGAATTGCAAAATGAAGGCACTCACCCCAGATCAAATTCCTCCTCCTTGGGTCTTTGAGCTACTTGTGTATGCAGAAGAAAATCTATTTCCCACCCTCAGCAAGGAGACAGCTGGACACAGACAACTGTGTCATTAGGGTACAGCACAAGAGGTGTGCCTTCTGAGGGAATCTTCCACCAGCCACAAGTCCTCAGAGGATACTGCAGACTTCTCTGGCCCAGGCCCTCTCACCCAGGGCAGGGACAAAGCCTGGACACAGAATCAGTGGCCACAGATGACAGTGAAGTCCTTTCTCATAGTCAAAGCTGTCTCGTGATGGGGCAGGCTGTCCCCAGCAGTGCTGGGTTTGCTAAGAGGGGTGGTAGGAAAGCTTCTGCACATCACATGAGGAAAGGACCCACACGTCATATGGAAGGTGGGCCAAAATGACCCAAAGGCCTCCCTCTGCCCTGAAAGAGTAGTAGTCTAAGAATCTAGATTCATCCATTCAATGTACCTGTGAGCCCCGTGTTGTGACGAATGAGATCTGCCCTAAGGAGCTGGAGGGGACAGCAGGAAACAGACGATCACAGTCCAGAACCATGTGTGCAGTGACAGATGGATGTCCAGGATGCTTCCTCGATACTGCCCCTGCCCTGCCCATGTCCCCTCCCCTTAAACACTCCCAATCAACTTCCAACTGCCAGCTCCTGCGTTCCTTTGCCTGAGGCCCTCTGTAAGCATGAGATCCCACTCTTCCTGAGCAGGCCAGTGCTGGGGATGAATATTCACTCTGGACCAATGACAGACAAGAACAGGAATACCGATACGTCAGCTCCCCTGACTCTCGGGTGGCTGAGTCTAAGGGGCATGCTTTCATCATCCCCAGCATCCCAGAGGATTGTGCTCCCTCTGCCAAGTTCATTTCCCCAACTCCTAGGTTCAGGTCACCAAAAAACTTCATTTAGGATCTGCAGCGTTGAGTCATAGGTTGGGGTTGGGCAGAGAGACAAGAAAAGAAGGGGAAGGGGGGGGGGAGGGAGAGAGAGTTTTGATGTTATGTTCAGCAAGAAATCTTCCTTTGAGTTACACTTAAGCTGAAGAAGGATCAGACAGTTTTCTAGAGTTGGAGGCTTCTGTTCAAGTCCTTCCTGTGACCTGCCAGGTGAGTGAGCTCGGGCAGTGAAATCAGTATCACCAACTACAACAAGAGTGAGAATCTCCTCCTCACAGGTCCAAGATGAAAATTAAATGAGATGACAGTGTGTGTGTGTGTGTGTGAGTGTGTGTGTGTACATGTATCTCACAGCTGCTGAATTAAGTTCTAGACACAAGCAAATCATCCCACATGCATCACTTTCCTAAATCCTTCCACTGACCCTACTAATAGTATTTCCATTTTACTGATGAGGAGACTGAGGCTCAGAGAAGTGAGTATCCTAAGATAACTCAGCTAATATGTGCCAGAGGTGGGATGTGAACCCATGCCATGTGGCTCCAGAATCTGTGCACTTAATCAACGTGATTCACATAGTAGGTCCTTGAAATGACAAAGGAGCATCCAGAAACCAGCACAAGCCAAAGCAGGGGAAGATGGCAAGGGCCCTTTCAGAGCTCTTTGCTAAGGGCTAAGCTGAGAAAGCAAAACAGAAAGGCAGAAACTGTCCAAAAAATAACTCCAAACCCAAACACCCACAAGCCGCAATGGTGGCCGCTGGCACGGCTGAGCTCCCAAGAAATCTCGGGTGCTCTGGAACTAAAACTGGGCCCAGAGAGGAGCAAGGGAGGTGATGAGAGCAGAGCTGCTTGGGGAGGCCTGGGGGCTCCCTGCCTCGAGGAGTCCCACTCATAAGGACTCTCAAGCCAGGCTATCTTTGTTGCTGTTGGAGACCAAAATTCCAGGCCACAGTAACAGAACTGACCATGAACAGAATTGAGATGTGGTCTCTCCCCGCCTCCCCACTCACTACGAGATTCATTTTCATGATCCTCTTTGAATGATGGGAGCTGGAGAAAGCTGGAAACAGGCCTTGTGTGGCCACTCAGGGCCAAGGATCTGAACCATCCCTGCAGCCTACAAAGGCCGCCATTGCCAGACAGGTCAGCCAGAACTCTCTGGGAACTTCAGCTCAGGGAAGAATCAGCGAACTCTCCAGCACACTGTGACTGCCCCTGGCAGGCTCCCACTGAGTCAACCCGCATCTGCTCATCGAACACCAGCTATGTTCCAGGCACTTACTAGACATTAGGTCTCTCGATCTTGCTGCTGTTGTCTCTACCCGGCAGGTGGGGAGGTGGGGCAGGGGGAGGTGGTGGGGTGGTGAGGATGAGTAATTTGTCCAACTTCACCTTCCCGAGGTCTGACTCAAAAGCTCTTAACAACCATGATACTCACCCCCAAACTGAATGACTCCAAGTGTATTTTTCTTGGTTGTCTCTAAAATGAGGGTGATGGGGACTGATACCTCTGCAGAGGCCTGGCTGCATTCTCATATTCTCCTTGACGTTGAAAAGCCCCTCTTCCATGGGTTCCCAAAGGCAGCCAGCATGGGTGGGGCAAGTAAAGGAGTGTGGGTAGGAGAGCTCCCCCTCCCACCCTGGAAACACTCCCAGCAGAGAAAAGCCTTTTCTAATGAGTGTTAGCTAAGCAGAGCAGCCCCTGTGCAAATAGCCCGAATGGGGGGCTTGGCTGGTACTGGGGCCCATGGCCACTCACAGGGGGTGGTCGAGCTGGGGAATGTCAAGCTCTGGGGGATGAGCAAACAGATTGCTGTGGAGTCCACATTCCTTGGCCTGCAGCCTAGGGCCCAGAGCCACCGATGCACCCTGGCATTGTCTGGAGGGGGCCTGGCCTGGGTAAAGGGGCAGGGTCAATATTTGCTGGTACATATTGTACCCCACCTCCGGCGGCATCTGTGTTTGGACAGCCCTGCCTCCCACTGCCCAGCATCTCCTTCAAATGCACTCTGGGCCCTGCAGGTCCCCACAGGAGGGTGGTCACTAGACTTGAGCCTCGGGGCTGGGGATAACTCCAGAGGGATTTCCTACAGCATCCGAGCTCTAACTTTTCCCCATAGGTCAATACTAGGAAAGTCATGCAAGAAAGAGTCTTAAAGGATGTCAAGGTGCCTAGCACAGGGACTCCTTGCAGACCATGCTAGTTAATATGGGTTATTCTGGAAGTCATCTTTGATCCCTATTCTCTCTTTCCAGATCCCACCATCCATCCGTCCATCCATCCATCCATCCATCCAATATTTATTAAACTCCAAATGGCCCTGAAAGTCTGTCTTCTCAACTGTGATTATCCTTGGCCACACCCAAGCTCCTTCTGCCTGGATACTGTAACAACCTCCCGCCAGGCTACAACCTGAGCCCACTTTCTAAACCACAAAGATGATCTTGTCTCTGGTGCCTGAACCTTGCCATAGCTCCCACACCTGCAAGACCAGCAACTCAGAAGGCTTCTAGAGACCTTAGTGATCTCACTGCTGCTTCCTTCTCCCTTGGCCTCACTTGGAATGTCCTCCCCCCAACAATAATACGATGTAATGGTTATGAGCAGGGCTTTTGGAGTCAGAAAGAGGGCTTTCAACTCCGCCACTTACTAGCTATGCCATTTTACGCAACTCTCTTAAATCTGAGCCTGAGAGGTGGGCTCTTGAGCAAGAAATTAGGAAAGTGTATTTTAAATTCTCAGCATAATGCCTGTGACCCCCAGCACGGGCGGGATGAGTCACACACTACAACCAAGAGAACTAGGAGGGGGCCACAGGAAGATGTCTGAATGCCTCACCTGCTCTCAGTCTCCCCCGAGACTTTCACAGCCTCTGTCCCCTTCCTTCTACTGAGTTCTTCACTCCAGAGAGTCTACTCCATTTTGAGCAGAGAAGGAAAATACTGGGGACGATGTCTGGGGAGTCCTTCCTCTGAGGACACACGCGTATCAAGGTGCAAGCGGAGCCGAAATGTTTCAATCGGCAATGAAACCGCGTCACTTTGTTAACTGCCTGGGATAAGCCGCAGACCTCTATGATGTGACTGACGGTGAGGGTCCCAGCAGCACGTAGGTGCCACAAGCACGTTAGCAAGTATGAGGCGCACAAGGGCGTGTGAGGCCCCGCTGGGGAAGCCACCCCACAGCTTGCACCGTGCAGTGAGGGCGAGTAAAGCTCGGAGAGGGAAAGGAGCTCAGCCAAGGTCGCTGCCAGTTGGTTGCAGGCCCGAGATTCAAGGTCAGGCTCTAATGTCTCCCCCTTGAGCCGGTGGCTCACATTTCGTTTGGTGTCTGAGTTGGTAACGTTTTATCGAGAGAGGCAGTCTGTGCAGGTGGTGAGAAGTAGAGGAGACAGCGTGGCTTTGGGGTCAGAGGCACCAGAGTCTGAAGCTGAGATTTTCTGCCCACTAGCTGTGTGACACTGGGCAAGTTGCCTGCCACCTCTGGGTCTGTTTCCTTATTTGTGAAATGACGTTCGTAGGCCTTGTTCTTGGAATGAGGGGAAGATTTGATGTAAAAAAAGGTCCAGCAGGGCACCCTGCATAGGCCTGGAACGTCAGAGGCCCTCAGACATGGGGTTCGTGTGGGTTTCCAGTCAGACCGTCTGCGTTTTGTTTAAACATCTTTTATTTAAGATGAAATATTTCACCAGAGAAACCGACCCAATATGTATGTATATACCACTGAGATGTAACATACACTGATCTTCTGTATCTGCATCACACATTTTTTAAAAGTAATAAAATCGTAGCATCAGCGGTCCCTTTGCCCCCTCCTTGATCCCATTCACCTCTTTTCCCCTCCAGAGGCAACCACTTCTGAGGCTGGTGTGTATCCTTTTTGTCTGCATTCTTACTCTTTTGTTATACGCATATGCGTGTGTGCACAATATGGAATACTGTTCTGGTTTTAAATTTGCATAAGTGGTGGAAGACTGCATAGACTGTTCTATGATTGGCCTTTTAAAAAATTTTTGATTTTTTTATTTTGAGAGAGAGTGTGTGAGCAGGGGAGGGGCAGAGAGACAGGGTAAGAGAATCCCAGGAAGGCTCCATGCCGTCAGCACAGAGCCCAACGTGGGGCTGGATCTCACACTTTGTGAGATCGTGATCTGAGCCAAAATCAAGAGTTGGACACTTAACCAACAGAGCCACCCAAGCGTCCCTATGATTTGCCTTTAAAAAAAATTGTTTTTAATGTTCATTTATTTTTGAGAGAGACAGAGAGACAGAGCATGAGTGGGTAAGGGGCAGAGAAAGGGAGACACAGAATCCAAAGCAGGCTCCAGGCTCTGGGCTGCCAACACAGAACCTGACGCGGGGCTTGAACCCACGAACTGTGAGATCATGACCTGAGTGAATGAAGTCAGGCGATTAAACGACTGAGCCGCCCAGGTGCCCCTGCTGCCGTGATTTGCCTTTTTAACCCAATGTTATGTACGTGAGACTTCCCATGTTGACACACATAGGTCATTCATTCTGTGTTCCATCATATGAATAGAGTACGCTTTACTTCTTTTAAAAAAAAATTTTTTTTAACGTTTATGTATTATTGAGGACAGAGAGAGACAGAGCATGAGCATGGGAGGGGCAGAGAGAGGAGGAGACACAGAATCTGAAGGCGGCTCCAGGCTCTGAGGTGTCAGCACAGAGCCTGATGCGGGGCTCGAACTCACAAACCACGAGATCGTGACCTGAGCTGAACCCAACTGAGCCACCCAAGGGCCCCGAGTACGCTTTACTTCTTCATTTAATGGACATCTCCCCAGCCCCCTGCTGTGCTGTTCTGACTCAAGCTTGGTGAAGAAGAGAAATGGGAGGAGAGAAGCCACTTTCCCTGAAGGATGGACAAGACATTCTCTGAGCATGAGGCTGGCTCACAAAGCAAAGCCCCTGAAATGCTGTTCAGCCTGGGTGAGTGCTCCTCTCGTAAGCAGGGGCTGAGGCATCCTCCACAAGGGGTAGAGAGAAGATCTGTAGGACTACTGCCCGCTTCCACACACACTCCCTCCATACCCACTCTGGACTGGCCCCCGCTCTGCTCTGCGGGTCCTTCTGCTTCCCGTGCTCCCCGCAGACCCAGGCTCCCTGCTCTGCCACTGACCCAGGCTCAGTGTTTGGCTCCCAGTAGGTGCTCAGGAAATATTAGTGATGAATGCCTAAGACGATGAAGTGAGCAAAGACGCGTGTGGATGACGAGAGGCCTAAGTGGATGGGTGCAACTAGCTCTCAGGTGTAGAGTAAGTTTGGCCTTCCAGAGCCTTCCCTCTCGACCTCGGGAGGGCAGTTTGGAGAGGCTGAGAGCCTCATCCTTGGTTGTCAGCTCAGCCATGCTGCTGAGAACACGTGCTCCCCCACACTGCCTGGAGGGGCTCCCGAGGTCTTCCCAGCCCGGCCGTGACGCTCCGGTTTTGGGCGATGTGGGGGCCGCCTCACTGCCCCCATGCACCCACCCCCGTGCCCGGGGACACACTGTCCACACACACCCTCTCATTTTTCAAGAGCACAGTCTGGGATGAATTCCTTGCTCACCACCAATGGTAAAGGAGATTTATTACCCCCACGAACTCATTTTATCCTCCTCCTTCCCAGAGACTTTGATGGATTTTATCTTGATAAATGATGAGGCCCCGGGCCCTGCAGGCCACAGAGAGGAGAGGGGGGGAGCTGGGAGCCTGGAGAGGAGAAGGAAAAGTAGAAAGAACTGGAGGCTCTTGGCTGTTGATGTTCGGGAGGGGCTGTCACTCAGAGCTCTCCTAGCCTGGGAGATGGCGCTTGAATAGGACAGTTGGGGACATTTTGGCAGAGTTTCAACAACTTGCTGGGTGAACATGTTGGTACTGCCTTCTTAACGGTGGCTTTTGCGCTCAGACGACTGTCATAAAGGCAACTTCTGCATCTAAGTGGTCAGTCTTGGTGCAAGGCAAGGATTTTCCTGAAGTGGCCTCTCCTTCTCTCAGACCTGGGCCCTTAGCAGGTGCTCCCTAATCTGCGGCCTGTTTGTGTCCTGAGCTTGCTTCCTTCCGGAAGCTACTCCCACAGGTTGCTGCCTGAGTGCTCAGGGCCAGGGCACAGTTGCAGCTTTGGCCCTGCCCTACTGTGTGTACCCACCTGGCACCTTCCTACTCATCTTTCCAGGGCCACACACCTCTCCTTGGGGAAGCTTAAGGGCCCCTTCTCAGTACCTACTCTGGGTGTCCCTCCAAATTCCTCCTGGCACTCTGCCTGAGGCCTGACTGCTCACCTGTCTTCCCTTTAGGTGACCTCCTGGGATACCAGGTCTGATCCACGGCAGTGTCCCAGGGCCCATCCCGGCACAGGCTGTGTACAGGGAAGGCCTCCAAGCACGAAAGAAGGAGTGAGGGAGTGAGAGAACTCTTTGGGGATCCTGCCCTTACCCTGAGTGGCCAGTTGCCTGGACACAGGGACTGTCCTTAAGTTCTCTTAGCATTGTTTCTGCCACACAATGAAAGCTCAGTACGTGCTAACTACTGCTAATGTGCGAGGTGCTACAGCAACCGCTTTATATCTCATTTAAATACTCCTAACAGCCTGCAAAGTAAGATTTATCATCCCCCGTGGCAGATAATGAAGACTAACTTGAGTAAAGGAAAGCAACCTCCGAAGCCACACGGCTTGTGCAGATACACACTCAAACGTGACCATCCTGCCCCGGAAGCCCTTGGTGTTTTCCCTCTGCCTCATCCTGAAATGGCAGACGGCAAGCAGTGCGGCCTCTTCTGGAAGCTGGCCAGGCTGGGAGGGTTTGCCTGTGCCCTCTGGAGCGGCTGAGCCAGCAGACTCAGGCCGGGGGGCCTGGTGGGGGACTGCAGGGGTGTCTGGGCACAGTGGGGACTGTGGTGGTGGTCACGGTGGTAGCCTCATCTGGTCTGTGAACCAAACGCAGCCACAAACACCCTCCCCGTAGCGCGCACACATACATCCACTCACATGGTTCCTGGAGCCTGCTAGGAGGCTATCTTCGTGACCAGGCAAGCAATGGCCTCTGCTCAGCCTGGTAAGGAGCACAGGGGCTCCTGCTCGGAGGTCATCATTTTCTTGAGACACGGGGCTGCCTGTCCTGAGGTTGGCATCATGTTTTGTTTCAGCAGACCCCAGATTTTCAAGGCCTTCCTTCCTTCCTTTTTACCCCTCCTGCCCTCTGTCTCCCATCTGGCCTGCCCCTCCCACCTCTGGATGCCCTCCTACTGCCAAGGCTGTGGTCCGGTGGTTACCCAGAGCCAGCCACGCACGGCTGAGAAATGGATGTGGCTTACCAGGGGCCCATCCGGCCTGGCTGACTCACATGAGCTCCAGTCAGACCCCAGCCCCTGCATCCAGAATCAGCCCCAGAGCTCAGTTCCACCTCCTACCCTCCACTTTTACCTCTTCCCAACAACTACATCTGAGAACAGGCTCACGTGCCCGTAGGCATTACCTGTCTTGGCCTTGACTTGTAAAGCTCTGACCATGGAATTCAGAAAAGGCTCTGCAGCAGCCCCTTTCTGGCCTGGCCCTGGGGTCAGGGGAGGCCTCTGCACGCACCAGCAGGCAGGCAGGCGGGCACAACCCGGGTGAGCGCCTGCCTTAACTGCGGCCCACGCTGCTGGGAGAAGCAGAGATCACACTGCCTGGCCCAGAGTGGCACGTATCCCATCATCCCCACCTGCCCAAATGGGACAAGGCTCAGCCCAGCTGCCCCCTTGAGGGTGAAGTCCTCGGCACCTCCAGCCCTGGCACCTCTATCCCTCCCCCTGGGGTCTGGTGAAGCCCATTCCTCACACCGGGCGGCTCCACACAGTTACCCCACCCTCAGGAGCTCACTCAGTTCTCACACAACCTTGTGGGGCGGCTGACGGTGGGGTGCGGGGGAGGCAGCCCAGGTAGGGGCAACCCGGCAGGGGTGTGGGGGAATGAAGACGTGAGTCTGCTTGGTACGAATGCACTGCACCCCCCAACCCCCTTGAGATCCGGTCCGACACGGGGGTCCTGAAGCTGACCAAGACAGTCCTTGCTGGTCCTTGCTGTCCTGTGGCCACCGTTCTCCTGAGAGCTAAATGCGGGATGATCCGAACTATCAAATCACCGCTTTGTGCCTTCATTCTTGCTCCTTTGCTTTCCTTAAACTCCCTTTCTAATTCCCAAAGGCTCAGCTTGAGTCTCCTTTCTCCGAGAATTCTTTCCTACTGAGACCCGCATCTCCCTCTGGACTAGCACAGCTGCACAAGCTCCCCCCGGTTGTGTGCACCCAGCCTTATGACCCATGTGAGTAGAACCCACTGGAACAGCCCTGTCTCCTCCTTCCCCTCGTCTCTTAACTAGCACCTCCTGGCACAGCACTGGGCGCCCAGAAAGAATGCCCTATAGACTAGCCAGGGCTTCGAGTCTGTGTGGGAAACGGTGCCAGTCACTGAATCTTTGTTACAGTGACACAGAGAACTGATGAGTCCTGGGTTCCTGAGTGACAGCAGGCACCTTCCTTTTCTCCTCTGGGTCCCAGCATCTTTTAGTCAAATGAGGCTGTCATCGACCAATGGAATGCTAGCCTTGTGAGCATCTCTTTCAACCCCTTGTGCTACAGGGAGCAGACCAGGCCCAGAGTTGTTTGCTGGTTCTGGAAGAACCAGGGCTACAGCTGGTCTGGCCTAGGTGACCTCAACAATCCCTTCTACATTGAAATTCTTTGATTATCTATAGCAGTTTAATTGCCTGGGGGAAATTTTGTGTCCCTGCCCGCCCCCCCCCCACACCTAGGAGACATTCAGCCATATCTAGGGGTATTGCTAGTTGTCACAAATAGGGGAGGGTATACTACTGGTATGGAGTTGGTAGAGGCCAGGAATGTAAAACGCCCTACAGTGCACAAGATTGGGCAAATAAGTGAGACTCAGTTTCCCCAGTAGCTCCAGGCCTCCCCCTTCCTGTCAAACAAACACTCCTGAACCCTACCCCAAGTATGCAGGGCCCTGACTGCCCTCTGCTCCAGACCTCCCATCTCAGGCTGGATGCCCAGTGGTGGCCTCCTTGCTCTTTGATCATGGGGGGCAGGCTGGATGTATAGGAAGGCCTGACTGCTGGTGGGAGGGAGGGCACAGGGGGTCCTGGGCATATGCTCTAGTGATCTACTCCCTTCTCAGAAGCACCTCTGTTGAGCGACAGTCCTGCCCTCAACATCACGCTCTATCGTGGGCCCCCTCTCCAGTGGGTATCCCCTTAGCTTGCAGCTGGGACCAGGAAGCCAGGAGTGGGGAAAGAGGCCCAGTTTCCTCCTTCCTGGTGGTCTTGCCTCTGCTGCCTGGCCTGCCATCGCTCACTCCTCTCTTTCCATAGCTTTACCTATAGGCCTTCCTCCTGCAGTGCAGGTTTATAAGTACTGACCTTTCACCCGACACTGGTGTATGGCCTGTTGGTGGGTTCTTTGTTGACCCAGCCCATCCATGCCTGTGATAAAGTTTCACCTGAGCTTTCACAGTTTGGTGAGATTTTGTTACACATTTCATGGTTCACCTTTATAGAAAAGAATACAACTTCCTGGCATGGGCAGTGTCCCAGAGAGTCCAGGAAATGCACTTGTGGAAATTGAGAAGAGGAGACACTGGTCCTCCACCCAGCTCCAGGTCCCATCCTCTCCCTGGGCCTCCTTTATCTCATTTGTAAAGTGGTGAGTCCGGACCAGTTGGTTTCCAATGGCCCTCCAGCCTTGCATCCTGGGCTACTGTCGCTTCCTTTGAATGGCAGTGATACCTCCGGCCAGACCAATGCTTTGAGTTAAACACGTGGACCAGGAGGGAGGCAGGTGCTGTGGGAGGTGGGAGGACTTTGCTATACAGGCACACAGAGGATCTGGAATCCTGCAGGCTTGGGGGAGACTCTCCACTTTCCACTTGCTAAGTGTCCTTCCGTCTCCTCACCTGTGAGGGGCCTAGAACAGCACAGGGGCTATTATCACTATGGCGACTGCTAATCGCCACCACAAGTCAAGGCACTCATTCCCATTGACCCTGTGCTCGGCCCTGTGTGCCAACAGGAAGGTGAGCCTTGTCCACATGCTAGGGAGCCCCCAGTGTGGCAGGAGAGCATCCTTGACTTATAAAACATCATAGATCAGGGTGCAGTGTGCACACTTAGTTTCTAACAACAGTGTTGCATCCTTCGAAGTCAGAGTCCCAGGGGGCAGACGCAGGCCAGTCGTCTCAGCTCAGGGCTGGCTGAGATCATCAGAAGCAGAGAGAACAAATTTCTGTCAAAGTCCCCAAAGGGGACCTTGAATCCCTAGGAAGTCAGAGAAGCCTCAGGAGATATAATTTGGCTTTGGGAGTCTTGAATATTTCTTTACACCTGACCTCCTTCAGGGCCACTGTGAGGCAAAGAGGGAGCCCATACTGCCTGTTCCCTAAGGATGAGGGCCATGCTCTGGAAGAGGGACATTGGCTCGGTTTCCTTGAGGCTTCTAAAAGAGTGAGTGGCCCAGCCAGGACAGCTTGCCAACCCCACTGTCACCAGCACAGACCCCCCAAACCTTTCCTAGTCCAGGAGAGTCCTGGAAAATTCCCAAGGCACGTGCTGGGATGAGGGTGAAGGATAAGCCAGGAGGCCCCTTGGCTGTGTTCCTTCTGTGCTTTAGAACTTGGCTGAGCGTGTGATGCAATTCAATGGACCCCTCTCCACCCCAGCCTTCCCGTCCAGGCCTGTTATTCCTTGACTTTCTAACAAGCGCCCAAATGAAGGCAGGCTGAAAGGCCCCGGGGGCCTCTCCGTCCAGGCACGGGCTATTAGTGGATTTCAAAGACCCAGATTTGACTGCAAAGCTGCAGCCAGCTAGACCCTCATTCTCAGGCCCTGTCATAGCCAATCTGCCCCTCACCAGCTGGTAAGAGATTTCCCCGCACTTAGCTATGCGGTCAGACTTCAGAGCCACCTGCCTATCTCCCGCAAGGTAGTAAAATGCGTCATGACAAGTGCATTTACAGAGCTGCCCTGGATTGTGGACGCAGAGGCTCTGAAATCATACTTGGCTGTGACATCTGCAGTGGCACATCCGCTTACAAATGAGAAAACGTGGTCTTCAGCTGAGCCGAGAGGGAAGGCGAAAACATTAGCCCTTTCCTGGCTTGCACGGATACCCAGGCAGTGTCTACATCTTTTCCTGCACAGCAGGGGAGCATGGTGTGGCATCGGGGCGTGACCCTGGGAGGTGCTGGCTGGTAGGGAGGGAGCAGACAGATAAAGATGCAACAAGGTGAAGGCTGCCTCTGGCGTTTCCTAGCTGGGCAACCTGGGTCAAGTTCGTCAGCCTGTCTGAGCTTCAGAAGGGGCTGTTGTGAGGATTAAATAAGATAATGTTTGTAAAGTACTTAGCATGACATACACTGGCTTCCTTCCATTTTTCTGGAAGGAAGGAGGGAAGGACAGAGAGAGTGAAGAAAGAAAACGGTGATCCCTTCCAAGGACGGACAAGCATGCTCAATGGACATCAGAAGTGTAAAATTGTGTTTGTGCAGGCTGCAGAATAGCTTTCCTGTGACATTTTGGGTTTTAATGGATTCCAGAAACCTGCAGTCAGAACAGGATGTTTAACTTTTGTCCTTCATGGAAAAAAAAAAAACAAAAAACCCCAAAATGATGCACTAACTAATCTCTCCATTCACTGGAACGATGTGGGAAACAACGAGAAATGGGGAAAAAAAAAAAAAGAAAAAGAAAAGCCAATGCAAAAAGGTTTGTTTTTACATATGAGCAACCAACAAGAGTATTGCAAAATGTGGCTGGAATCAATAACAAAACTTTTGGAGATGAACCATTGAAAGTGATGCTTTATCAGGGGCAAAACACTTGGGAGGGTCCAATTTTGGAGGCCTTCAATGGGGTTTGGATTCCTTTAGTACCTCAAGGGCAGGAAGAGGAAATGTTTTTATCGGAAGGGGGTGGGAGGTGAGCTGGCCAAAAAACACCATCTATGAGATGGGGAGAGGAACCATTTTACAGCAAATGTCAATGTGGAAAAACCCAGCAGTCCCCAAGCCCCTCTGGCACTTGGTATCTGCAGGGATAGTATCATTTTTTAGCTTAAAATAACATGAATTCCTGAACTGGATGCTTTACGAAGCCAAGGCCTGTTGACCTTGCACATCGCTGTTCCCGGAGTTGCACAGCACCTGACGTATGGCTGGTGCGAAGGACACACTTCTGAACGAAGGCAGGAAGGACAGACGGAAGAGGAGCTGAGATCATGGAATGTAAACTCAAAAGTGTGGCCCAAATCGGGGGATATCATTCCACTCAGCTGTGATGAGCCTAGAAGCAGATGGGGATTCTGTACTGTGAGGCCTCACCATCCCCAGCTGGGCAGATGTCCTTGGTCATTTTTGTAAAAATCAAGATGTCCTTCTTTATTTGGTGGTAACCAGGGAACTCTTAATCCCAACCATCCTTTCTCCCTGGGGCCTCGCTCTGGACTCTGCCCAGGAGCATCACACAGTAGCCAGGGGAGAGTTCAATGGAAAGATTCCCCAATCGATCCCCCTTTGTCTTTCTTCCTTCTCACCTTCTCCCAAGTGAGCTAAGTTTATCTTCTGTGTTTTCCACAAAGAGCCCCACATCACAGAACTGTCTCTCTTTTTTTTTAAGTTTATTTATTTATTTTGAGAAAGAGAGGGAGAGAGAGTGATCAAGGGAGGGTCAGAGAGAGTGGAAGAGAGAGAGAATCCCAAGCAGGCTCTGCACTGTCAGCACAGAGCCCAACGGAGGGCTTGAACTCATGAACCTTGAGATCATCACCTGAGCAGAAACCAAAAGCTGGAGGCTTAACCGACTGAGCCACCCAGGGTCCCCAGGAATTGTCTCTTATAAAGTGTCCATTTCTCCACCTGAAGGATGGGAGCTGTTTTATACATATTCATGTTTCCATTGCCTAGAATGTAGTTGGTTCTCAGTAAAAGTTTACTAAACGAACGGGCAGATGTTGCTACCATAAGCTGGGGGCAGAAAAGGAAAACTCTCAAGACTTGTTGAACATAACACACGACAAAATATTTTCTGATTCTGAGCAATAGTCCCATCGAGCACTGGAAGTGAACCCGCCATGCCTACAAGGGCAGTTCACCATGACAGGCGGGGTCAGAGACCCAGCAGGGGGCAGCGGGAGCTGTTCTGCCAAGACTTGGGGCTGTCGTGTTGACCCATTCTTGGCCAGGCTGCTTCCTCTTTGTTAAAAGAGAAGCAGAGAGGGCAGGAAAAGAAGCCTTGAAGAACATAGATTTGAGTCTCAAAGGCCATCAGATATCACTCAAAATCACGCTGCCTTTGAACACAAGGGAGCTGGATCAGAAACACATGGCGTCTATTCCCTCCCCGTCACACACGGTTTGAGAAATCAAGGCAAACCAAAGAGCCCTTGAAGGCCACAGAGGTAACCAGAGCAGGGTCCCGGTGGCCATTCTACAGAAGGAGAGCCGGGCTGTGGAAGGGGAGGTTCTCTTTAGATCTAGCCCATCAGAACAATAGGATACTGGAGGCCCTAGTCTATCAGGTCAGGGTCCAGTCAGGAGACTGAATGTTTGTGCCCTTCCCCCAAATTCATATGTTTAAAACTAATTCCCCAGGTGATGGTATTTGGAGGTGGGCTTTTGGGAGGCGATTAGGCCATGAGGTGGAGCTCCCGTGAATGGGATTAGTGTCTTTATAAAAGAGACTCCAGGGAGCATCCTTGTCCGTTCCACCACCTGAAGACACAGCTAG
Organism: Leopardus geoffroyi; assembly: GCF_018350155.1. Classification (NCBI taxonomy): domain Eukaryota; kingdom Metazoa; phylum Chordata; class Mammalia; order Carnivora; family Felidae; genus Leopardus; species Leopardus geoffroyi. Next base: position 38,000,344 of record NC_059328.1, read on the forward strand.
CAGACAGCCATCTAGGAACCAGAAAGCAGGCCCTCACCAGATGCTGAGACATACACTGAAGGGGAGAAATGGACAGCCTCCACCCCCAGGCCTTGTGCTCCTGTCAGAGACACAGTCCCTGCCCGCGAGCAGCTCAGAGCCTGGTGGCTGGTGACAGACACACGAGGACATAGCAGACAGCATGATGGACACCAAGTGTGTCCAAGTGCCACAGGAAGCAGCCTCAGGACACGATCGACCTGCCCACCAAGGGTGTCAGAGAGGACAGATTAGCCTGAACTGAGTCTTGATGAAGGAGTAGGGACCTGTGGGCAGATGAGACGAAGGAGGGCGTTAGGCAGGGAGGACACACGCGTGGAGGCACTGAACTGCAGGAGGCCTGGCCGCCAGTTCCTTAGGGGTAGAGCATCATCACGACCATAACCACAGCAATAATGAGGGCCGCACTCACACACTTTCTGTATGGTTTTCTGTATGCTGGACAAGATTCGAAGTGCTTTACACGTGTTAGCTCTTAATCCTCACAAACAAGGCTATGAGGTAGGTGCTATTGTTTCCCTCATACAGTTGAGTAAACTGAGGCACAGCTGCTTACCCAAGAACACCAGCAGTAAGGGGCAGAGAGTTACTAGAGCTGAAATCAGAGAGGGGGGCCCAGGAAGCCCCTGCACACCTGTCAATCAGAAAGGCCCTCCCAAGTCCCTCCTCCGTCCACTCTCCCTGCTCTAACCAGGACCAGACCTGGATCGGATTTGAAATATGATAAGAGGCAAGATGGCTTACAGTCAGCAAGGAAATACATTTGCTTTCAAGAAAATTACATTGTTGTTAAAAAAAAAAAAAAAGAAAGGAAAAGCACTCCCTCCCCACCCCCCACATTGATGTGACTAAAGAGAAAACTCTCTAGCCTCCTGGGGGTAAGGACCTTTCACCCTTGGTGGGCTGGTTGCTGCAAGATTCACACAGGCTGCTCAGATGCTGGGGGCGAGAAGGTCAGGGCAGGTGAGAAGATGTATTAGAGGGGCTGGTCCTTCCCCCTTGCTCACTGCTTCACAGATCCCCATGATCCCCATGATCCCCATGACCCCCATGGGCCCAAGCAGTTAGTGGTGGGGCCTGATGTCCACTCCATGCTCTCTCTTTTCCTTGTATGTTTCACTTCCTCCTAGGCCCCTGGAAGTCCTTAGCTGTCAGCACCAGCAAGGCCTGGATTGTGGGTCAAAGGCAAAACGGTCTCTGTAGTGATCAGGGGTTTCTCTGAGGACAGGGCGGGACCAAGAGGGCCAACAAGTGCCTGTGTTTCTGTGCACAGCTATGCTTCCAGGGTATCTTGGATTTGAGTTATTCCACGTCTGCCCCTGGGGGAATAAGTGTCTACCCATGACCCATCGGACGGTGGGCTCCTGGGAGGCAAGGCAGCTCTGTGTTCAGGTGCATGTTATACCTATGACACCCAGGTGTGTAAGCCCAAAGCAGCCTGATGCTATGACCACCATAGGGAGGCGGGCAATCTGTAGGGAGTCACAGCAATGCTTTTCCCACACTCCCTGGGGAAACCTGATTCCATCAGCTCATGTCTATTTTGCCACATACTGTCTAGCTCCTGCCCCTCTAGACCTATGTCTGGTCTTCTGGGATGACTTTCCACTCCCCTTCCAGGACATGACTCGGGCTGTTGTAGTTTCAGATGACCTTGACCAGGCTGCTGCATCCCTTGGCCTCATAGACCTCACTCTCTGCCAACATCCCTGCCACCCAGGGATATTTGGAAAGAATAACATCTGGAGGAATGAATGGATGGACGAAGAGATAAACGACAGGCCCAAGGCCCCACTAGGAGCAGGGGCAGAAAGAGCAAGAACCCAAGGGTCCTGACTCCCAGCCCAGGTGGGAGTTTCTGCTCCCCATGTGGGCTCCAGGAGGCAGCTGAGCAGAGATAGGCAGGGAGTCAGTATGGCTGGGGTGAGGTGGAGGGGGGGTAAAGGAGGGGAAGGCTAAGGGACAAGCAAAGTGAGAGAGTCGGAGGACTGAAGTGTCTGCTAAGAATATTCTTAAAGCCATTTGGCCTAGTGTTAATATTTGACCCAGTGGCCAGACTACCTGCCCAGACTCACTTACTAGTTGGTGATTAGCAAGTTACTTGACCTCTTGGTGCCTCTGCTTCTTCATTTGTAAATTGGGGACAAAGTCACGGCCTACCTCATGAGGTTTCTGTGAGGCTAAGAGGGTTGATACATTTTAAAGTACTTAAGACAGAGCCCAGCACACTGCCGGATGAGCGTTTGCTCTCGGGTTAACTATGAGAGGCTGGGCATCAAATGCCGTGCCTCCTCGAGGCACCAAGTGGGTGAGTACGTATGATGTCAGCCCACGGCTGTTATTCTGGTGCTGACCAGGTCCCACCCAGCACCCCAGCCTTGCCTTTCCCAGGCACCTCCCCTGCGGACTGCTCTCAGAAGGGAGCATGTCTGCTGCGGGCACCAGCCCTAGCATGCAGCCCAGGAGCCCCGGATGTGTCTGCCAACTACTGGCTGTGCTGGTGGCCAGGCCGCCCACAGCTGCCTCCTCTCTAACAACCACCTGCTAGCACCACAAGCGTTTCTGCTCTTTGCCCCATGTGCTTCTCAACAGCCCATGAGGAGGGCGGGGTGTAGTGTCATCTTCACATGAAGCAATTGAGGCTCTGAAAGGTAGGATAATTGTTCAAGGGCAGCAGAGCCATAAAAGCCCAGTGGAGGATGGAGGTGTGGTTTCAAAGGGCCCGGGAAGGTACCACCAAGGTCCTGTGTGAACCAGTCCTTAGAAGCTATTGTCTTTATCTTAAAGGAAAAGATGAGGCTTGAGGAGAACCTGGGCACAGAGAAACCCTTGAGAAGCTTGAAGGCCAGGGGGAGGGGCGCAGGGTTGGGGTTTGAGACATCAAGCCTGGGAGTGGGGGGCCCTCTGGGCTCCCGCGCCTACCAGACCTCGACACCTCCCACGTTTGAGCTCAGGACCCAGGATGGGGAGGAAGAAGGTGTGTGGCCTCCCCAAATGCCACAAAAGGGCTTTCCCAAAGTGCCTGCCGTGGTGATGCCAGGCACAGTCTTTACCCAGTACTCTTCACCGTATTTACTGGGTGGAGGCATCCATTTCTGGCTTACTCTCTAAAGTGCTCCAAACACACACCCGTTACCACCAAGACGGGCAGGGTCAGCAGCCAGTACGTGGCTGGGGAGAGGGCACTATGCTACAAGGGCAGACCCCCAGGGCCAGGACAAGGGAAGCAGGGAGCCAGCTGGGATTCAGGGCACGGCATCATCTTCCAGGTGTGACTACACCAGATTTTCCTGTGTAGACCGTGCAACTGATTTCCCACTAGGTGGACAACTGGGAAGGTCTGAACACATTTCTTTAAAAATTTTTTTTTTCAACGTTTATTTATTTTTGGGACAGAGAGAGACAGAGCATGAATGGGGGAGGGGCAGAGAGAGAGGGAAACACAGAATCGGAAACAGGCTCCAGGCTCTGAGTCATCAGCTCAGAGCCTGACGCGGGGCTCGAACTCACGGACCACGAGATCGTGACCTGGCTGAAGTCGGACACTTAACCGACTGCGCCACCCAGGCGCCCTGGTCTGAACACATTTCTAACCACGCAGGGCCTCCGTGGCCCCATGGAGCCTGAGAGAGCACCACACCAGCCAGCTACCGTGTACCAGGCCCTGGGGACTAGAAAGCTGCCTGGCATGCTGTTTTACTAGGTCAGAACCTGCAGAATGAGTGCAAGGCGCAGAAGACCAGCGGTGCACCTGGGGGCCATTTTGACACTAAATCAAGTTTGTCTTTGCTTTCTTTCCTTTTTAAGAGAAAGCAGTGGATTTCTACATAAGAACATGGGCTGTGGTGCCTGAATGGCTCAGTTGGTTGAGCGTCTGGCTCTTGATTTCGACTCAGGTCATGATGACACATTTGTGAGTTCAAGCCCCACATCGGAATGCTCTGCTTGGGATTCTCTCTCTCTCTCTCTCTCTCTCAAGAATAAATAAATAAACTTAAAAAAAAGAACATGTGTTATGAGGGGATGCTGATGCCAAGGGGACAGGGTGACGGGAAAGCTTGCTGTCACATGCCTCAGAGCAGAGCAGGCCACGGCCAGGCTGTGGCCTTGTCATAGAGAAAGAAGACGGCGTGGCCAATAGAGGTCAGGAGGCAGAGCCCCACTTGCAAAACCAGAAACTTGCCGGAGAGCCCGGTCTAGTGCGGGAGCAGGGGGTACAGGGGCCGAATTCCCAATGGGCAAAATGGGTAATGAGTGAGCCACTCACTGGGCCAAAGGAGATCAGAGGAAGTGGGCCTGCATGCTGGAGTTTAAAAGAATTTACCAGCAGTTCATGAGGTGGAAGCGGGGACAGACCGTTCACAAGTCGGTGCGCACTTGAATGAGAAACCTCGTGCAGGCTTAAGGCTGGCTAGGTTGAGACAAAACCACAAATTCCCTCCGCTGACACTGGCCTTCCGGATCTTCCGATTGGTACCTCGGTGGCGTGGCTGAGTGTGGAGCCCAGGAATGGTTAGCAGGCCAGCTGTTATTCAAGGAGCTGTGCCGTGGAGGGCAGAGCCTCAGTTTTCCCAACCACAAAGTGAGAACAAAAGTTCTGTCCCTTCCCCCTCATCTCCCTACATAGTAAACAGAGCTCACTGGAGTTTTTTGCAGAAAAAAAAAAACAAAAAACAAGAGACTGGCTATAAACATGGGACAATGGGACATCATGGCCACACATACTCGCCTGGCTATTCAGAGTCCACTGAGACATGGAGCAATTGAAAACCAGAGCTGGAAGGGACCCTAGAGATAAAATAGTTATCTCTTCCCTTGCCCTTCCATTTTAGAGATGAGAAGACTGAGGCCCAGAGGTGAGCAGGGGTTATTCTCATCTCCCCACTCACTGTTCCTGAACCCAGGAGCTGCTCCACCTACATTTGTACACAGGCTTTCAGGTCCTGAAGGGGTTCTGGTGACAGATTTAGTGCCATCACCCAGGGCTCTGTACGCCGAGGGAAGGTCGGCACTGTAGGCTCATGGGTGCAGACTGAGAGGTTGGGAATGTGTCTCTGGGGTGGGCTGAACCTTAGGTGTTAAAAGGAGGTCAGCCCTGTCTAGATAGGAAATACTCTCTGCTCTAAGTTGTTAAAGGCACGTTAGCACCCCGCTGAGACTTCTTCTGGAGTGTAGTGCAAGCCTGAGGCTTTCCCATTACGATGAGGGCAGGGAGCGTTCTTTAGTATTCCCTCCCTTCCTCCCTCTCTCACTCTCTGACACACACACACACACACACACACACACCCAGCTGTGAGTATACTGCCCATAATGCCTAAAGCTTACAGCTTAGACGCCACCAAGCTTTCTCTTCAGCTAAGAACAATGACTGATCTGTCCCTGGGGAGGCCACTACACTCCCCCAATGTCCCAAGCCCCAGAGAGTTCTGATCTTGACCTCCAGCTGAGGTCTGAAGCCAGCCACAGACCAGTTGCAACTCTGGCCACAGCCGTGGCCTCTCCGTACATTCATGTCCATTCTTATTCGTGCTGCCCACTGACCTTCTACCATACTTTGCACTGCACATATACTCGATATATATTTATGAAACAAACATGTGAAAGAATAATGTCACAAATCAAATGCAAGACAGATGGATATGCTTTTCCACAACTCAAAACCAAGACTGATGGAACACCAGAAGGAAATGGACCCCGGCCCGATAGCGTCCCCCGCCTCCTAGAGGTCAGCAGGAACTGAGTTCATCCACTTCACTATTCCCACCAAAACAGTAATGAAGAGTCTGTGTTCGCACAAGCCTGATTTTGTCACTTAGAAGCTGTGTAGCCTTGAAGCCAGCTGCCCTCTCTAATCCTCAACTGGGCAGAACAGTCCTGAGATCTTAGAGCTGCTAGAAAAATCAAATAAAATGACTCACAGAGAGCCTTAATGCACCCTAACTCAGAAACAAGTGATGTCATAATTGCCAAGAGTCTGAGAGCACAGAGCAGAGATCCAGTGAGGGGGACCCCAGCCCAGGTGACCCTGGAACGGTAACTATTCCTGACTCCTGGCTCAGGGCACAGACCCCGGTTTGGCCAGCCCATCCCAGTTCTGGAGCACTCAATCATTAAGTCAGCGGGTCAAGGGGTCTCCATGTGGAAGACAGGCTAAAGTGCATGGAAGCTGTGGGTGTGGCAGGACAAGGGCGGAGAAAACCCCTGCGTCTCCAGCATTCAGATCTTCTGCAGATGCAGCCACAGGTCCATGTAGCAGGGGACTGCAGTCCCGTTTTCCAGAAACACCCCAGCCCAGCACTGGCCCACGGTGTCCAGCAGGGCTGGGCTGGTCCTGAGCGTCAGTGCGTGTTGCCTCCTGCCCAGAGATCTCTGATGGTGGTGCTCAGTCATTTTTCTACTTTCTCCTTAAATATGCACACACTAAGGGGCGCCTGGGTGGCTCAGTCGGTTGGACGTCCAACATCAGCTCAAGTCATGATCTGATGGTTGGTGGATTCGAGCTCCATGCCGGGCTCTGTGCTGACAGCTCAGGGCCTGGAGCCTGCTTCAGATTCTGTGTCTTCCTCTCCCTCTGCTCCTCTGATGCTCACATTCTGTCTCTGTCTCTCTCAAAAATATATAAACATTAAAAAAATTTTTTAACTATGCACACACTAAGCACCAACTGTGTGCTGCGCTACATGCTAGGTCATTCATTCATCCATCCATTCATTCATCGATCATTCTTCCAGTAATAAGTGTTTGTTGAGTTCTTACTCTGTGCCAGGAACCAAGTGGGTGTCACAGTGGATGAATCACACATGGCCTCTATTCACATTAAGATTACAGGCAGGTGGGGAAGCGAGACATATATGTTACAAATTGTGCTGAGTATCACAAAGGGATCTAATTGGAGACAAACAATAATACTGGCGACAGGTGAGAGGCACTACTGAATCAGACATCTGAAAAGGACTCTCTGGTGGAATTCAAGGAAAGGTGCCAAGGCCAGAACTCAGCTCCCAGTGTATGGGGCAGGCAGATGGGGCAGGGTGGGATGGTGCTCCTGGTGGAGGAGACCCCTGTGAAGGCCACTGAGGCCATAGAGCTCAGGGTGCTGACAGAGCTCACAGAAGGCCAGGGTGGCCGAGGGAGGGTGAAGGTGGCAGGGTCGAGGGCCGGGGTCTCTGGGTCCGCTCCACTCTCAGGGCGCATCCAGCTTCAAGTGACATCAGCTGTGGGCCCTTAGAAAGAGACAGACACATGTTGTCTGTCCACCTGTCTCCCCTCCCCATTTCTTTTTTTTAAATATATGTTTATTTTTGAGAAAGAGAGAATGCGTTTATGTGTGTGCATGTGCCCACATGAGTTAGGGAGGGATAGAGATGAGAGAGAGAGGGAGACAGAGAATCTCAAACAGGCTCCAAGCTGTCAACACAGAACCCGATGCAGGGCTTGAACTCATGAACTGTGAAATCATTACCTGAGCCGAAGTCGGATGCTGAACCGACTGAGCCACCCAGGCACCTCCTTCCCATTTCTAATAAATGGTGTCCCGAGTTGGCAGGCTTTGAAAAATCAGGGATTAGCAGAAGTTTCCTGGACATTATTTTGCTATCCCTATCAAAACCCTTAAAAACATGCACAGTTTTTGGACGAGCAGTTTTGCAGCTCAGAACTCCCTCTAAGAGAAAGGCCTGAGAAGTTTGCAGAAAACACCAGAAGGGATGTTGTATAGCATCAATGAAAGAATTATACATAATCCAATAATAGGGAAGTGATACAAAGATATGGTCTTCCATAAATAAGATGTTACACAGCTCCTAAGAACAGGTTTGTAAAACGTGTGAAGTGAGTAGGCGAGGATGAGACAATCATTATCATACGGCATATCACGCTGCACGTCCCCAGGCTGGGAAGAAGATGGGCTGCTGGCACAGGCAACATCGGGGCAGCTCTCAGGGCTGTGATACAGAATGAAAAAGCAAGTCCGAGAAGCCTATGCACAGCCTCATCCCCTTGGTGATGGAGCTGAAAAACACAGGCAGGAGGAGCCTGGGTGGCTCAGGTGTTAAGCATCTGACTTCGGTTCAGGGCATGATCTCACAGTTCGTGAGTTCGAGTCCCACATCGTGTGAGCTCGAGGCCCACTTCGGGTAAATCTGGAGCCCCAGGTGAGCTCCGCTTCTCTCTCTCTCTCTCTCTCTCTCTCTCTCTGTGTGTGTGTGTGTGTGTGTGTGTGTGTGTGTGTGTGTGCCCCTCAATCACTTGTGCCCTTTCTCTCAAAAAATAAAAATAAAAAAGATAAGATGGGCAGAGGGGCATCTATGTGGCATAGTCAGTTAAGCCTCTGACTCTTGATTTCAGCTCAGGTCATTATCTCACAGCTTGTTAGTTCAAGCCCCACATTGGGCTCTTTGCTGACAGCGTGGAGCCTGCTGGGATTCTCTCTCTACCCTGCTCTCTGCCCCTCTCCCTGCTTATACACATTTTTTAAAAATAATAAAAAGGCACCTGGATGGCTCAGTTGGTTAAGTGTCTGAATTTGGCGCAGGTGATGATCTCACAGTTCATGAGTTCGAGCCCCACATTGGGCTGTCAACACAGAACCAGCTTCAGATCCTGTCTCCCCTGTCTCTCTGCCCCTCCCCTTCTTGCACTCTCCCTTTCTCTCTCCCTCTGTCAAAAAGTAAACATTAAAAAAATTTTTTTAAAACAATAAAAACACAGAATCAAACAATAAACAGCATCTATATGATACAGATATATTTTTAAAAATGAAAGGAACAAGAAATACACAATTTAAGACAGAGTTATCCCCGGGGTGACAAGGGCCAGGAGAGAAGGGATCACATAGGTAGATGTGAGTCACTAGTAAAATTTAGTTCTTGGGTTGAGTGGCAGGTTCATAGATGTTTATTACATTATTTACAAATGAAGCAAAAATAAAAAAAGGTCAAGCATAGACCAGTGATGACAATGTGGTATAGAACAAGGATTATGATAAAAACTATACTGGAAATTTATCCACGTACTTTTCTAATTCTACAATAAGTTTACGTTTTGCAAGTAGATTTAAAGAGAGATGGCCAATTCAGACGCTGTCTATAACTTCTCAGGGGGCCCAACAAGGGCCACAGCTGGTCCGGGCCCAGAAGGTAGCCTCGGCTCAGAGCTGTACTGCTGTGACCGAGATGTGGGTAGAGAAGCATGGCAAGGCCACCCCCATTGCAGGCCAAAGTCCAGGTATACATTTTAGCCCCCACTTCAGATACTAGTGTCTATTCCTTGTCTACTGTGTCTCCCCATTCCCTCCCCTGAACATCCAGAGAAGAGGAACTCCTGGAAGAAATGAATACATCTATCAACCAATCTATCAATCACAAAATTCCTTTTGGGTGAAGGTATTTATTTATTTGTTTAGATTTTATTTTTAAGTAATCTCTACAGCCAATGTGGGGCTCGAATTTATAATCCCAAGATCAAGAGTTGTATGCTCTCCCGACTGAGCCAGGCACCCCGATGGTTTTTATTTTTATTTTTTAAATTGGAAAACAATGATTACACAGGGACTATGAGACAATCAGTGTTGTTCTCAGCTGCCAAGTTGCGGCCGTGTTGTTACTCAGCATAAGACACGGACACGAGGTCAGGATTGGGGCCACGGGAGGACAGGGCAGAGGCAGCAGCTGTTTTGACTTCAGGGAAGGCTTTAAGGTGGAGGTGCGTGAGGAAGGATATGGCGGGGTGCGGGGTGGGGAGACAGCACGTGCACACGTTCTCTGCCCTCCAGGCCCCAAGTCTTACCTGGACAGACCTTCCCATGCAAGGTGCCTGTCCTCTTCCAGCACTGTCTGGAACTGCATGGTTAAGCCTGCCCCATTCTGGGATCTAGCTAGGTGACCTCTTCATCTCTTGCAATAAGTTATGAGCCCCAACCTGAACTTCTGCAGCAAAAACTTTATACTGGGCCCCCATCTGCCATCATTTCCTTTCATTTCACAATGGTTTACAACTCAAGTGGAACTGTTTTGGGGACCCCTTAGGGCAACGTGGGGAGGCAGAGGCAGAGCACGGAAGGTCATTAAATTCAGGCTGGGAAGACTGGTTCTTGGCTTGTAGGTCCATGACGTACAGAACAGTCTGTGTGTTTTAGCGGCTAGAAACCACACCACACAGTATGTGCCTCCTTGGCCAAGAATGCCTTTGGTTTGCCTCAGCTCTGCATGGTTCAGTCGTATGCCTGCAATCAGCTTGCGCTGCTGGTGGTGGTAGTGGAGAAGGGGGCGTGGGTGCGAGGTCTACACAAGTTCGTTTGTAAACCCCTATGTATATGGATCTGTGGTTCCTCTGTGTCGTGTGGTCCATATGTGTCTTTGTGTGTCTGAATATATCTGAGTGTCCCATTTTCCATATGAGCTCCTGGTGAGAGTGTTGAGAGAAAAGAATATCAGCTAATGTTCTTAGTTAGCACCAAGCACTCTGCTAAGAACTTTTTGTTCTCTTTCTCATTTGCATCTTCATAATGACGCCATGAGATTGGTGCTCCTGTCATCCCACTTTACAGCTGAGGAAACATAGGCACAAAGAGGTTAAGACACAAATCCAAGAGAGAGAAGTCAGGCAAAGACAACTACTATATGACATTCCTTATACCTAGAATCTTTTTAAAAATTTTTTTAAATGTTTATTTTTGAGAGAGAGAGAGAGAGCATGAGGGAGGGGCAGAGAGAGAGGGAGACACAGAATCTGAAGCAGGCTCCAGGCTCTGAGCTGTCAGTACAGAGCCCGATGCGAGGCTCAAACTCACAAACTGCGAGATCATGACCTGAGGGTAAAGCTGGACACTTAACCGACTAAGCCGCCCAGGTGCCCCTAGAATCTTAAAAAGCCAAACTTGTAAAGACAGAGAGTAGAATAGTGATTATCAGAGGTGGGGGGGTGGGGCGAGGAATTGGAGAAACGTTGTTTAAGGCTATAAACTTGGAACTAGTAGATAAAGACCACAGCATAGTGATTATAGTCCACAGTACTGTATTATAAACTCCAAAGTCACTGGGAGACTAGATCTTAATTGTTCCCACCACAAAAAAGAAATTATGTGATAATTATGTGATGTGATAGAGGTGTTCACTAGCTAAGGTAATAATCATATTGGAATATATAAATACACCAATCAACATGTTATGCCTTAAACAATGCTATATGCCAATTATATTTCAATTAAAAAAGAAAGAAACCAAAGTGTGGCTAACCAGGTATATCTGTCCCATTTCCCACCTAGCCCCACCACCATCATGATATAAGAAAGGAAGGGCAAGTGGGGTGCCTGATAGGCTGAACAGGGCAAGTAGCGAAGGGGAAGGGAAGGGGAAGAAAAGAAAAGAACCCGGATGGAAAGCAAGGGGAGGGAAGCGGAGGGGAGGGGAGGGGAGGGAGGGGAAAAGAAATCCAAGGTCACACTTTTAGCAAAAGGAACATCCAGGAGCAGGCTGTGGGGTTCTATTTCTGAAACCCCATCCAAGCATGTCCCTATGAGTTTGGGTGTGTGACCATGTGCCCAGGTCCCGAAAGGCAATTGGGCCAGGCCTATCTGCACATGACCAGGCTATGCTTGTTTGGCCGTGCAGGCCCCACGTGTCCACGTAAAACTGTGTGTGTCCGGGTGGGCCAGTGCTCCCCTGCCTGGATCAGTGTCTTTGCGATCCTCCCCGGCTATCTGTCTGTGCCGTGCGTCTGCTCAGGGGGAGCCGGCGGGGCTCGGAAAACATCTGGCTCAGACGCGCTGCCTTGTGGGGAGAGAGCGGTGGCCGCACTAATCCCCGTCGTGGGAGCTGTGTGCCTCCTGCCCTGTGAGGCCGGAGGAGCCCGGCCACCGCCCCACCGCCGCCCCACCGCAGCAAGGCAGGCGGCACGCTGCTGGGGGCCTGGCTGGGTTATTTTCAGCGACCGAGGAGGCCCTGTGGCATTTAATTAATTCCACTCCCTGTGTAAACACCAGCAAACACAAGGTTCCAAAGGCACAAACGTGTCCCGCCTCGCGCCCCCTGTGGCTGCCACCGCATGGGGACGTCACTGTGGTGACTGCACACGTGTGCTTGAGTGCCTGCGGAGACCATCGCCCCTCTTCTGCCATCAAGCCTCCCCAAGGCCTGCTCCCCGAGTCTGTCTCCACCTGTGGCCCATCTTCACCCTGGGGCATATCCTCTGGCTCCGGCCTCACCAGCTCAGCCTGGGCCCCTACAAAAGTCTCGTGGGGCTGGGGGTGGGGCGCTGCCTGTTCTCGGCTCCGCTGCCCCCCGCACCCCAGCACAGGGACCAAACTTTGAAAAGCACAGGCCTGTCCGATGTCTGGTTCAGGTGGAACAGTCTATTGGCCTCGACATGCACACGGCATGTCTGCACGACACCTACATGAGGGTCCGGGGCTGGTTTCACCAAGGATGAGCTTTGCCAGGTTGCAGACCTCCAATCAGGTCGTGAGGCAATAGCCATAAGTGGGCAGTAATGGGGAAATTTTTCTTTTGAGGAGCCAGGAAGCTGGGAGTGAAGAAACAGGCACCCGGGGAGCCAAAGCTGGAGATGGCTCTTGGGCAGGAGGCTGGGGGGAGGTCCCTAGAGGGAGTTGGGGACCCAGGGATAGGGAGGAGAGTCTCAGAGAGGCTGCTCATTCCCAGAACACCTGCAGGTCCTGCCCCACCTGGTGCTCATGGTGTGACCTGGGACAAGTCACTTAGTGGCCTGGCCTCTCTCCCCAAGTGTGAGTGTGCCTTTACTCGACACACGTGGACCATCACTCCAGGGGCTCCCGCCGTGTAAGACACTGGTGCTTTCTGTGCCTCGCCCGGCTCATGGCATCCCCACCCATTCCACCTCCGCGCCCCAGGCTACGGAGGAGGAAATGGAGGTTCAGGGATGTCACCTACCTTGTCCAAGGCCAGCCTTCCCTCGTCAGGCAGCAGAGTCGGGATGTAACCCCTGGCGTGGCTTCTCCCAGAGCTCTTGCTCTCATACTGCCACAGTTTGTAGCTCAAAACATGAGTATTCTAGGCTTGATGTTCATGCCCATTTTCAGTCATTTGGAGAATTTTTTTTTTCAAAAAAAATTTTTTTTTTCAACGTTTATTTATTTTTGGGACAGAGAGAGACAGAGCATGAACGGGGGAGGGGCAGAGAGAGAGGGAGACACAGAATCGGAAACAGGCTCCAGGCTCTGAGCCATCAGCCCAGAGCCTGACGCGGGGCTCGAACTCACGGACCGCGAGATCGTGACCTGGCTGAAGTTGGACGCTTAACCGACTGCGCCACCCAGGCGCCCCTGGAGAATTTTTTTTTAAGTTTATTTATTTATTTTGAGAGAGAGAAAGCATGAGCAGAGGAGGGACAGAGAGAGAGAGAGAGAGAGAGAGAGAGAGAATCCCAAGCAGGCTCCATGCTGTCAGCGCAGAGCCTGACATGGGACTCGATCCCACGAACCCCAAGATCATGACCTGAGGAGAAATCAAGAGTCGGACGCTCAACCAACTGAGCCACCCAGGTGCCCCCTACACTCAGACCTACTGGCAACAAGATAACTAGGGGGTACCTGGAAGGAGAAAAGGGAAGCTGAGGGACGATGGAGTGGAGGAGATTCAGTGATAGAAGAAAGCATGGCCCAGGGTCTGGGAGCCTAACAGGGAGATGGCCTGGAGCCGTTCCTGCAAACCTGGAGGGACCAGGAGCCTGAAGCCCTCAGCCTTGTCACAAAATCAAGACTTGAGTTAACCAGACACAGAGTAAATGGAATGCCCCAGGGCGTATGTCACATCTGCACCAGAGCAGAACACTCTTCCAATCATGTTGTTCGACTCCAGGGAGGCGGGTGCTCCAAGGACTTGGACGGGCGTGGCAAAGGCAGACCCCCTGCCCCGTCCCGACCGTGTCTTGCTTAGATGGGGAAATGCCGCCGGCTTTCTCTTTATATAGCAAGTTGCTTCCATTGCTCCTTTTACGGAAAGTATCAAACATGCACAGAGCATTTGGGAGGTCCACACCCACCCCATCTTTCCCAAAGTTTCTGAAACAGTAATTCTTTCTCCGTGGGAATTTTAGGGCACTGAGCCTGGCGGCTTGGAAGGGATGGCTGGGCCTGCCTCTCAGGGCTGGTGGGAGGATGGAACGTGCCCAGGTACATGGAAATAAATTCTAAAAGCAGCAGGCCGACCTTTGTGATGGTTATGTAACGAGAAAGCCGCACAGTGCTGGTTGTTAGGAACATCCACAAATAGTCTGGGTCTGCAGTTTTCCCAAATACGGTGGCACTTTCTTACCCTCTTTGAAAACAGAAGTGGCCATTTCTTTGGACACTGAAATGTGAACGGAAATAATGTGTGTCACTTCCAGGCGGAAGCTTTAACATCAGTGTGAAATTGGCTTGTCCTCATTCTCCATGCGGCTCTGAGGCCCCTGGCTGATTTGTGACTGTCACATAGTATGGCTGAGAAATCAGACGTTGTTGTTTGAAGCTACTCAGATATCCAGAAGCAAACCCTAGCCATCCTGACTATAAGCTCCCACAACCCATGCACTTGCTGGTGGTCCCCAGAGGCATGGTGGGAAAGGCGTCTGGTTCATTCCTGTCCTTCTGATGATGGCCAGTCCAGTCCATATGCTGCCCATCCCCCACACAGCAGCCAGGGTCGTCTTCTTAAGCCACAAACCTAATCACAGCAGGGCCTCAACTCTGCAGGCCACTTAAAACCCCCTAAATAGGATACGGTTCAAAGACTTCATGGACGTAGCCCCAGCTCATCTCTCCAGTCTTGGCTCTTGCTTCATACTCAAAACTCCAAAATTATTTCAGTCACTCAAAACTCCCATGTTTTTCCTCAACCCCAGAGATGTCACATCCTATTTCCTACACCTAAAACACTCTTCTCTGCCCCCATCACTTAAGCAACTCCCACACATCCTTTGGGCCTCAGCATAGGTCCCACCTCCTCCAGGAAGCCCTCCCTGACACCCAGGCCAGGCTGGGTGCCATCTTGGTGCCTCCATGCTTACATTTGGTGTCCCTGTGTACTGTTTATTTGCTTGAAGACCTCCTTTTGGACAGTAGATTTGTTGAAGGCAAGAGCTGTGTTTCTTTTGTTCTCCACAGTATCCCCAGTGCCCATCACAGCACCAGCCATTTGGTAAATCTGAAGCACTACTGAATGAACAGACAATGAGTCCCTCCCAGAGTGGGTCCTCTGACTGTAGGAGTGGGCAGGCGGTTAATGAAGCCGGGGAAGCTTCCAGATGTACCCTAACCCCAAACCACTGGTTTGAAGGGGGAAGGCAGGGAGTCCATGGTGATGAATGGAGACCTTCCATGTGGCTCAGTGGCCGGGACACTCAGAGGGCGGCAGCCTGGGGCCTCCTGGGGAGCTAACGGTTTTTAGAAGCAATTTGGAGATGAGTCCCACAAACAGCCAAAACAAAACATAACCTCTCCAGGCCCCCTCTGTCCTGAGTGCTCAGTCAGAGAGAGCTCAAGGAGCTTAATGAATTATTATGGCCACATTTCTTGCTGATAAACGACAGTCTCATGCTCCATTACCAAATGCTGGTTGTAATATTTAATCAAAGTCTAGTTTCACGCACCAGTTGGTTTTGGAAATAATATTTACGGGTCTGGAATGCCTTCAACCTTCAAGCATATGGCCGAAGAGAATCGCTGTTTTGTCGCTACTGGTCAAGAATATAGGAGTGAATTAAAGAAGCTTTGAAGTTCATCGTTGCCTGCTCAATGCTAAGTCCTCTACTGGATATCAGAGATGCCGGGATGAATACAAACTACTTCTTTCATGCACAGGACCCATCCCTAGGTCCAAACCTTTGTCATCTGGTACTCCAACCTCTCCCAAATCCAGTTCATCACCCAACCCAGCAGCTTAAGTCCTGCCTCCTCCAGGGAGCCCTCTGTGCCCAACCCACCCCCAGGGAACTCCTCCTCCCTAAGCTCCCCTTGCTGTCTGCCCACCAAACAGGCATGTGAACTGCTCTGCACCACGGTGCACTTAACCCCTGGAAGTCCAACAGGAATGCAGACAATGGACTGTGGGCTCCCCTGAGGCACAGGTTTACTTCTCGTCCCTCTGCACCTCTCCTCATGCTGGACACCTACTGGTGTTAGTGTAAGTCCATTTGACTGGATGGAATTGAATTTATGGCCTCTGGATCCTGCACACAAAGGGAGTTTACAAGTGATCTGATTCTATTATAAATCACTCTCTGAATTTTGTTCTTTTCCCTGTGCTCCCTATTTCAGTGACTACGCCAAGCCAGACACCTGGAAGTCATCTGTGGGTCCTCCCTCTGCCTCTTTGAATTATCCATTCATTCATTCATTCATTCACGCACTCATTCATTCTTCCATTTCTTTAACAACAACAACAAGAAAAATGTATTATTTGCTTACTCATTGCCAGGCATGTGCTCAGGGCAGGAGACAAATTGTGGTGAATTAGCCAGAAATGGTCAAGTGGGGATTTTACCTTCTAAATAATTGTTCAAGTAGTTTTTCTCCTCTATATTCCCCAAGGCCACTGCCTTGGTCTGAGTCTCTACATCCCTAATAGACTTCTAATCAGTCACCTGCCTCCAATCTTCTGTACCTCCACAACATCACCCATCACACCTGGTCAAGTTTTGAGACCATGGAAACAGGAGTAGGGTAGGGAGGAGAAGCCCTGAGTGGGGGTTCAGAGGGCTGACTTCTAATGCCCTGTGCAAAGCAGGTAAGTCTTTCTCTTCCCTAAGCTTCAAGTCCATAAAATGTCAAGTGGGCTACTAATCTATACCTTAGTGTGGGTCTACCTTGGAGGCAGATCTGTTAGAAATAATAGGAATGATTTACTGAACAGGCCAAGCATGTCATTACACCTGTTATTAACTCCCAGCATTAGCGATGGGCAGCCATTCCTCTTAGTCCTGTTCCCGTTCTGCAGGATGGAAACTGAGGCTCAGAGAAGTTCAGTGGCTTTCTCCAAGTCATACAGTTCTAAGTCACGTAACTGGGATTCCACACACAGGACTAATTGACCCCAGAGCCCCAGATCTTAACCTTGACATTTTGCTGGCTCTCTCAGTCTGCAAGCGTGTACTTATTATGACTAAAGGCTTCATCTGTGGCTCTGAGTGGAGTGGGGCTCGAGAGTCATGACTCAGTTTCCCCTAAATAGAGACAAGAGATATCCTGTCTTGGGAGGTAATCACGCTTAAATCTATGACTTGTCAAAGCGTTTTCAGATTCTTCACTGTAAGTGAGAGATGCGAAAGCCCTGGGAGGTAATTACATGATAAAGGCAATAAAACAGCCTTAACGTGAGCATGGCACGTGGGTCTTGCCAAGGGCACCAAGTGCCAGTGGTATTACTGCCGACGGGGGCACCCTGGGGAAATGGGTCTGCTCCCTCTCAAGGCTGGAGAACGGCGCAGAAAGGATCAATCAGGCGGGAAGGGGCCAGGTTCCTGTCTCCCAGAATTGCCTTTAGGCCCCTCCCCTCAAACCAGTCCTGGGTGCTCCCCGCCACCCCCGGCAGCTTCCTCTCTCATTAGGATTTCTCTGACAACCCCAAGGATTTACAACGTGAAATGTTTCCATTTCCCTGACATGATGTCTCCGCTTCAAAGCACCCGCGTCTGCCCTCTGGAGCCTGGGATGGAGGTGATTTTGAGAGGGAGACAAATGAATCAAGGGGCTGACACCCATCCCTTTCTTTTCCCCCCATAATACATCTGTTTATTATTGAACGGGGGCTCGCGTGGTTCTGTGATGAATTGTCTTCTCCTCCGTAGCCATGTCCCCAGACGGCCTTCCAGGAGCATCTGCTTTTGATCTCTCCGGTCCTTTTAAATCTGGGGTTAAAATCTTTAGCCTGACAGGTACGAAAGGCAGCTTCTAGTGGCGAAGGAGCCTTAAAACCCCTGGGGAGGATCAACTGGGCTCTGGGTTCTCTCCAGAGAGAGCTCCATAGGACTCCCTCCTCCGTCCGGCTGGAAGTGGAGCAAGGGGCCCTTCTGCCTGAAGGAAGCCCCCCACTCTGGGTCGGAAGGTGCAGTTCTCCTCTGCAGGCACTGTGACCCTTGGGACCTTGGGAGGACCGTGGGGCTCAGGCTGCTCTCCCAACAGGGCTGGGTGCTGCCTGGAGAGAGGCTGGGCCTGATCGCCCGGTCTCCTCCAAAACGCCACTTCTTTAAAGAAATTGTTCTTTGAATTGTTCTGCCAAACTGGGTGTGGCAGGGACTGCCACCTGCCCACCAGACCCCTGTCCTCTTCTTCCCGGTGCCCAGTGCCTCTCCAGTCTCCTTGCAGGTGGCCAAGGCCATGTGACTGATTCTGCTCAGTGGAATGGAGGCTACTTGCCAGTGTGTGTGGCCCTAAAGCCAGCCCCTGTGTGATTTCCATCATCCCTTCCCACAAATGCTGCCAGGTGTCCTCGCCTAGGTCCCCTGAATTTGTCCCGGGCCAGGCAAAAGTACCCATGCAGGGGCTGTGAAGCCACCGAAATGGGGGGTTTGTGGTCACACCATTAGTGTTGCCCTGGGTTTGGTCCCCGTGCCAACCCCCCTCAGCCCCTGCCATTCAGCACCCCTGACAATCATTTCATTCTCTGCGGGAATTTGCGTGCCGTCTCTCCCACCAGACAGCGTCCCACCCGAGGGTGGAGACTGTCACAGCAAGAAGCCAGGGCACAGCTGTAGGATGACTGCCAGGCGATGGTGTGTCCTTCAGAGACCCAGCATGCTCCTCGGTATGGGAGTGGACGTATCGGTGGAAGCCGCACAGAAGGTGAAACCGGGGGCCCTGGCTTAGGTTCCAGCCCTGCCGTGCAGGAGCTGAGTGTCCTCCGTCATTTCACGTCACCTCTCTCTAAGCCTTAGGTTTCCTTATCTGTGAACTGGGAACGGCTGATAGTCTCACACCTGGGGTTTGGGGAGAATAAAGGGTGGGGAGTGTGTGGGGCTGCCCAGTGCAGTGTGTGGTTTGTGGGTGCTCGGCCACATGGGCAGCAGGTACTGACCCTTCGAATGCCAGGGGTGGATGGAACCTTACGGTGTTAACACTGACCCGGGCCGGCGTGAGTTCTCCCATAACAAATGTGCAGGAGGCGAGGCACCTATTACCAGCAGATGGTCAAAATAAGACCCAGAGAGGTTCAGCTACTAGGTCTAAGATCCACAGCTGCTGAGAATCGGTGACCAACATGAGGTTGGAGGGTTACTACGGACGTCTCTGGAACCCTGGACTGGAGACGCTTCCACCTCAATACACCTTCCCTGACCCCTGAGGCGTGGGCCCTAAAGCCAGGCAGTACCCTGCCACTTGATCAGCTGGGCAACCTCGGGCATAACCTTTACCCTTTCTGGGGCTCAAAAACGGGGGAGACAACATTCGTGTCTTCAACATTCATGTTATTAAGTGGTTAAAATCTGTGCATGTGCCTAGCACACGCTCTGATCTGGAGGGGCCCTTTGTAATTCAGTGATTAGCTCTTTCTGTTCTCTGAGCTTTTTACTGCTTGGGTGGCATTGTCTACACCGCTGAATGGCTCTGCCTGAGTCTCCTTTCCTCTTCTGCAGGAGACGCCCCGCCCACCTCCCAGCCCGCTGTGGCCTTCAAAGCAAGTGCAATGGCACCCTACCTATGTTAGTTAATAACAACTACTAGGCACCGCGATGATAATACCAGTGGCTGTGGCTGCAAACGGTAGGAGTCACTGCAGCGGAGATGGGTGACAAGTCGGGGCGATGTCAGGGGCAGCGGTTGCGCAGGACGGACTGGCAGGCAGTGCGACAGGGGTGGGGGTGACGAGAGCCCCGGAAGTGGCAGCAGCAGTGGTTGGTGTGCTGTGGGTGGCAGTGCCGGCCATGACGGCATGAGGGTGACAGCGGTGGCCGTGGAGGTGGCGGTTACACTAGGAGTGGAATCAGCGATAGGCCAGTGGCAGAAGAGGTGACAGAGGCGGTCGCTGTGTGCAAGCCCCCCACCCCACCCTGCCCCTCCCGGCCTGCTCTCCCAGGACATGCCGTGGTGCTGTGCCCTCCCAAGGTCAACATCCCACAGTGGGAGCAGGCAGCGGGAAAGCTTTCCTTCAGGCTCCTGCTGCCCAGGGAGCCCAGGTGTCCATGGGGGACTGAGCGCCCAGAGTTGTGCCAAAGGATCTACGGGCCCAATACTCCAGGCCAAACACCTCCTCAAATGCTCACTCAAAAGGGGCTTCCTTTAGAAGGAAGTACATTTAGATTTCTTGCCTCCACTGTCCCTGAACACTCATGGATTCACTCATGGAATAAATATTCACTGGCGAGCTACTATGGGCCCTGGAGAACAAAGTGGTTGTAGCCAGCTTTAAAAGGCTACGGTCTGGCCAGGAATCTCACATGCACCTTTGTTCCAGGAGGTGGGTTGCTATGTTAGGGACACTTACATGGCTGCCCTCAATATTCTTAACGTCTGGTACACAACAGACACTCAGTGGCTGGATTTCTTGCATTCAACCATGAAGAAGCATAGGGTGTAGTGGTTAAGAGCCACTGCTCAGTCCCAGTCCTGGCTCTGTATGACAGTGGGCAAGTTTCTTCATCTCTGCCTCAGTTTCTTCAACTGCAAAATGGGAATAATGATCGTTCCTATTTTACGGGTTTGTCATGAGGACTAAATTAATTGTTCTCACAAGTGTTTAGAATAGTTCTCAATGAACACAGTAATGCTATAGAAGTGTTAACTATGAAAATGTGCCAGGGGACCATGCTGGGGCACTGGTCACCTAGCAATGAGCAAAGCCAAGTCCCAGCTCTCCTGGAGTTTGTATTTTGGTGGGGGAACAGATGACAAATATGTATGTCAGGTAGTAAAAGGTACTATGGACAACCAGGCAGGGTGTGGGGCTAAGACAATACTGGGGGCTGCTAGGTAGGTAAGGAGGGATGTGACATTTGAACAGAAGCTTGGCTTAAATGAGGTGTAAGCCATGTGGCCAGTTGGGGAAAGTGTGTTCTGGGAGGAGGGAGAGGCAAGTGTAAACATCCTGAGGCAGGAATCTGTTTTGTGTGTTCAAGGAGGAGCAGGGACCAGTGTGGCTAGAGCCGGGGATGGAAGTGGTGACAGCAGTAGGAGATGAGACAGTTGGGATCAGATTAGGCAAAAGCACTCATGCCACTGTGAGGATATGGCTTCTATGAGGAGCAAAACTGGGAGGCCACGGAGAGTTTTGAACAAAGCAGCATGAATTGCTCAGATGGAATGTTTTGAAGGATTGTTCCGGCTGCTGTGTGAAGCACGGACACTGGGGCTGGGCGACGGGTGACAGGAGGGGGCGTTTAGGAGACCAGTTGCTGCCTGGACCGTGATGATGGCTGGAGCCACCGCATGTAGCAGGAGAGGCAGGGAGAAGCCTGGGAGTCCCGACGTATTCAGAACATGGACAGGACAGAATCTGCTGGTCGACCATGGGTGCAGGATATGAGGGAAAGGACCCGAAGACTTGTGACCCGAACAACCAACAGGGTGGGGCAGCCACCTGCTGAGGTGAAGAACCGCCCATCTGACGGTGGAGTCTGAGGTGTGTATTTGCCATCCAGGGGAAGTTCTACCACATAGGTGGGTGTATGAATCCAGGGAGCCTGTATGAAGGGTGAGTTTGGGCTGATGACAGAAGTGTAGAGCCCCTGGGTGCAGAATAAGAATGGGAATGAGAGGGGCGCCTGGGTGGCGCAGTCGGTTGGGCGTCCGACTTCAGCCAGGTCACGATCTCGCGGTCCGTGAGTTCGAGCCCCGCGTCGGGCTCTGGGCTGATGGCTCAGAGCCTGGAGCCTGCTTCCGATTCTGTGTCTCCCTCTCTCTCTGCCCCTCCCCCGTTCATGCTCTGTCTCTCTCTGTCCCAAAAATAAATAAACGTTGGAAAAAAAAAAAAATGGGAATGAGAGTAGGAAGGGCTGAGGACTGAGCCCTAGGACCCTCTGAAGTTTAAAGTCAAGGAGATGAACAGGAACCAGCAAAGGAGACAGAAAGCGCATCCAGGGAGGTAGGACGAGAGCCAAGAGAGGGCGACGTTTAAAAGGAAGTGTTTCAGGAAGGAAGGGGTGCTGATAGGTTGAGGAGGGTAAGGGCCGCTGGCTTTATCAATGCACACGAGGGGCAGGAGGTGATAACAGCTGGGTGGGGGGGCATCACATAATCTGGAGGAAACTGACACCATCATGTCTTCCGAACACAGGCCAGCCCCACGGCTCCTGGAAGGCCAGTGCAGTGAAACAGTGGGTAGGAACCAGGTCTCCAATGTTAGGGCCCTGGGAAGTGCAGTCTGACATGCAAAGCTTTTAAAATTTTATGAGGGCACCGAGAGGAATAGGAAAGGGAAAAAAGGTAAACCAGCGGGGACTGATTTATGCTCACTGTGGGATTACATAAAAGGTGCCGAGGGCTCTGGACACCCTGCAAAAGCCACCATGAGGTCAGTGGAGGAAGGGTCCCACGGAGTCCATATGGAGTGGCGTCGGGCCAGATGGCTCCTCAGCTGGTGGCCGTGCCTCATCCCCCAGGGTTACCAAGCCGAGTGGATACAGTTACTGACTTCTTTATCATTTTCTGTTCCACGATTTGACTCAGTTGATTATATAAACAATTTTCAAATGCCTAAAAATAAAAGATTTGTTTTCTAGGAATTGTCCTCCTCATCCTGGCTTTGCTCAGGACAGACGGTTTTCTCAGGGCCTTCAGCTCCCAGCATGTGGACGGCAGACTCGAGGGCACGTTCTCCCTGCATCGCTTCCTGGCCGCGTGGCGTTGGGCAATTACCAGCCTCGCTGAGCTGACTTTCCTGGTTGTTGTCTTTTCAGGAAAGCCCGGCTCCCATGCACCCTTCCCCAGGCTGGTGTAGGCTCCCTTTGTGGCCCTGCTCCTCCCACATTTTGCCGTTATGCCTGCAATTTAACTGCCCGATAGCCTGTTGATAGCCCACTGTCAGCCCCTCGAGGGGAGCACCCTTCTTGAATTTGTCACTGCATACACTATGCACAGAAGCCAGTGAATACCTAGTTGTTGAATAAATGGGCCGTTGCTACCTTCCAGGGTTGTTCCAGGGACGAGAGGAGAAAAAACATGAGAAAGTCCCCTTGTCCACAGTGGGACAGGACAGAGGCTCGGCAGGCTGTGAACTGCCTGGATTCATCAGAAGGGGGAACTCTTGGATTCTGTGAGGGCCGCCTCAGGATCCTGCCTTTGGTGATGAGTTCCCGAAAGTGATTGTGGGGAGACAATGACCCTCCAGGCATGGCACTGCCTTCACAGTCGAGGACAGGTCTCTTCTACCCCAGCCATCCCAACTAGCGCACTGTGGATCCACTCTCCGAGAATTAATTATGCTCTCCCTTGAGCCTGCTTGTATTCTTAGCCTATGTTCATTAATTCACTCACTGACTCATATTTTTTCTTCTCTTCAGAAATTCAAATAATATGGGGCAACTGGGCGGCTCAGTCGGTTAAGTGTCCGGCTTCGGCTCAGGTCATGATCTCACGGTTCACAAGTTTGAGCCCCGCATTGGGGTCTCTGCTGTCAGCGCAGAGCCTGCTTCAGATTCTCTGTCCCCCTCTCTCTTTGCCCCTCTTCTGCTCATTCTCTCTCTCTCAAAATAAATAAACATTTATAAATAAATAAAAATTTACCCTTAAAAATAATAATTCAAATACTATTCGGAGTCCTCAGTATATGTGGCCTGTTTCATACGCCAGGGATGCAGCAAGAAACAATGTGGGGTGAGGGTATTGTGGACACACACAGCGAGAACACCAGAGATTCTAGAAGTGAGAGCCAAACCGCTGGCTTCACTCCCTGGCTCTGACACTTCATACTGTGATCTTGGGCAAGTTCCTTAACTTCTCTGTGCCTTCCATACCTGTGTCATGGAGACAGGATGGTTCACACCTCACTGGGCTTAAGGGGATAAAACGAATCAATCATACAAAGTGCTTGAAACAGTGCCTGCCTCCCAGTACACGCTCAGCAAGTGCTGGCCATTCTCCTAGCAGGGAACGTGACACGTTTTCTGTCCTCACGGTGTTTCGGTTCCAGGGCAGACAGACAACAAGCACAGGACCCCGAGCTACATGATACCCGGTAGCAACAAGTGCCACCAAGAATAGGGCGGGACACGGGAAGAGAAGAAGGTGACCAGTGCGTGCTCCTGGAGACATGGTGGTCAGGAAAGCTGTCTGAGAACAAGGCTTCTGGGCAGAGGCCGGGTGCCCAGGCCCCGTGAGCCCATCCACAGGGGGGAAGCAAGACTTTCTTTCATCTCACCTACCTTCCCTTTCTCCAGCTGGGCACAGCACTGGTGTGGACGGGTGGGATAACGAAACGCCTGTCACTCAGCCCACCTTGTCCTCCCCCGTTGCTATCTGTGGCTCCCACCCCTGCCTTCATCCTCCCCAAGCCTGGGGAGGTCTTGTGTTGGTTGTGGCGCCGCAGAGTGGTGGAGGGCCGGGAGCCTGGGCCCTTGGGCTTCTGCTCGGCCTTATTTTTCCCATCTGTGAGCCGAGGGGGCTGTGTCCTGGCAGCGTGAGGACGCGTGGGTCTGTGATCTCCGGGGTGGTCCTGGCAGCAGGCACAGAATGACTCTGGAGCACAATTAGCGGATTCCATGAAGAGCATGTCACTCGCAGTTGTCCATCCACACAGTCCCTGGCACGGGATGAAGCCACATCACCTGGCAAACTTCACATGCGGGGGAAAGGCTCTGGGGACACACGGCACCAGGAAAAGCCTCAAGGTCAAAGAACTTGGGGGACAGGCTGGCTGGTGGCTTATGGTGTTGCTACAGGTATTTTCCGAGCATCTGACCGGTGTCTAAGAATGCCAGGGGGGTCTCTGAGGGCGTCTCTGTCACGTCTCCGGCAGGGGAGGCAGAACTCTGGGGTCTTGACCTGGAATCCCAGCTCCACCATACATTCAGTGTGAATCACTGGGAGCCACTTCTCCTTTTTTGGGCCTCAGTGTGCCCATCTGAAAAATGGGAGCAATGATCCCTGCTCGTCCTGCCTGAGGGAGTGGAGGGCTAGCCAACAGCAGCGATGATAAGAGTGACATTGCCCATTCACATCTGCCACAAGCGTGACAGCCCATGTACACTTCAAAGGCCACGTGGACCAGATGCATATTACTGCATAAAATGACCCTGGGGTCAGAGGGCCCAGTTCCAGATCCAGCCCTCCCATCTGCTAGCTGCGTGTTCCTGCCTGGGTCACATCTTATCTCTGAGTCTGAAGTTTAGCATCTGTAGTGCAGGCTCTTGGGGCTGCTGTAAACATGAACTGAAATGCGTGGGAAGAGCTTCTTCATGAGCTACAAAGAGCCTCGTGCGTGTTAGCAGCTATTATTATTGTAGCAGTAGATCATTTGACATAATTGACAACAGCGGGGGGAAAAGGGCCGCTCCATTTGTCATGGGATGCTGGGACCCCGGGGCTCTCCCCACACAGCCCAATGCCTGTGGGATGTGGGAAATTCTCTCATCTGGGAATGAGGCTCAGGGGGTGGGGCACCGGGAATATTTGAAGTGCTGTGTCATGCTGGCTTTGCATGAGACATGTGACCAGGGAGCACCATGGGCAGAAGAAGGAGCACCGAGGCATGCCGGCTGTAGACACAGGCAAGCAGCTCCTCCAGGAGGGGCATGTGGGATGCGGTGAACTAGAAAAAGGAGCATGTCTTTCTAGTTGCTCAGCCAATTCTTCCTGGGACCTGCTACTGGGAGACCGTGTGAGTGATGCAGAGGGAGGTCTAGTCTGCCTTTTTTTGGGCTCCCCCCAAACAGACCCTGAGGGAAGGACTCAAGCAGCTACTCTGGGATGTGATCCCAGGAAGGTGGCAGAAAAGTGAAGAATTGAGACAGGGGAAGGGAAGAGCCAACAGAGGGTCTGTTCTGAACAGATATCTTAAAGCACATCCTAAAGGGGCTGACAGATTCTGCAAGAGCCCTCAGGACAAAATCAGCTGGGGTAGCTCCCGCCCCACCCCAAGGCTGTAGATTTGACACTCTCCAGGGAATTCCCAGGAGAGGAACACTGGAGTTTCAGAGGACACTCCTCATCACAGCTAGAGCCCCACTCCCAGGCACAGAGGACGAGCTCAGGGAGAGCGGATGGTCTCACGCGGTCCACTCACCCCGCCCCCAGCTTGGAGGCCCAGCCCAACACCCGCTTCTCACTGAAGTTCCCATAAAGCACAGACTGTATCTGGTCGCCCTGTGTGAGCGCTGCAGCGGGCTGTGGATTGCTCTGTCGAGCAGGAGGAAGCATGCACATTTCCAAGTTCAACAACCCTGCTGCCTGGCAGTGGGTGCCCTGGGACTGCCCGGCCCTGGACCCCACTGCCCCTTCCCACCACAGTCAGAGAAAGGCTCCTTGTTGAGCAGAGGAGCTGGTACAGCTGCCTCCATGTCTCGCTCCCTCAAGGACCAGGTGTTTTGCTCGGCAGCAAACCAGAGGTGTCCTGGCACCAACCTTGCTCAGGCTTTGTCACCCCGTCCATCACCCTGGCTTGGCTGCGGGGCCCACAGTGGCAGGAGACGGCATTCACTCCTCATTTATTTTCAGCATTCCTCTCCGGGGAGGCCGAAGTAAAAGTCCCTTGGCATGACGGTAGCCCTGGGGTCATCCTCTCTCCAGATGGGGACCCAGAGGGCAGAGACTTCCTCAGGGCCCACAGCTGAGGAGGGGGCGGCAGAGACGCAGCTGGAAAAGAACCCATGCTCCCCCACCTTCCGGCCCTGCCTCATGGTACCCGTGTTTGCCTTCCTCTTGGGCCTGCCCACGTTCCCCGTCACGGGGACAGGCCCCACCAGTGGAGAGGGAAAAGCTACCTGGTACTTCGGCCCCAGGCATCAGGACTCACTCCAGCAACGGCCGTTGGAGCACAGCACCCAGCACAAGGCCGCAGAGGCACACATCGTGATCTCCAGCCCCAAACCGCAGGCTGTCCCTGCATCTGTCAAGTGCGACCTCTCTCGGGCCACCGCCAGCCCCACTAAACAAGCCATCTTTATGAAATAAAATGACTGCTCTTAATATATGAAAATAACACCTCCCCAGGAAGGACCTTGTGTCAGGGCTGCCGCACAAAGGGACATTCACAGGCTGGCAGAGGGAAGCCGGTGGAGGCTTGGCCTAGGGCCCAGAGGAGAGAGAAGATGGGGAGCCCAGGGGCTCTGGGGTTACAGGCAGGAGGGCGGGTTAAGGGGAGGCAGCGTGGGCTGTGAAGCTCAAGGCTAATAAGGAAATGCTGGGCTCAAGCGGGCAGGATAGCCCACGCCAGCTGATGGAGCAGGCCAGGCCTCCCTCTGGCAGGGGCTATTTCTCACCTGCTCCCTAACGACATGGTTTACACTGCCTAAACCCCTCCTGGAATGCAACAGGGACCCTGGCAGGGAGATGGGAGTGGCAGAAGTCTCAGACACCACGGTCTGCTTCCCAAAGATGCTTCAGCAAGAGTGGGCACTGAGGCCCAGACCGGGGTCCGCAGGGATCAGGTGGGCTTGGGCAGCCCAAGCTGGCCACCTGTCTGCGTCCTGTGTGCAGGCTGGGCTTGCCACCTCCGAGGTGCCGTCCCCCTCAGCCTGGACAATGTGGTTCTAGATTCACATCGGCCTGGGTTCTGAGCCTGGAGCCCAGTGCTGCCTCTTCTTAGGCAAGAAATTCCACTCTCCTTGGCATCAGTTTCCCTGTCTGAAAAGTGGGGATCAAGGAGATGAATTCAAAAGATGTGTCGTGGGGCGCCTGGGTGGCTCAGTCGGTTAAGCGGCCGACTTCGGCTCAGGTCACGATCTCGCGGTCCATGAGTTCGAGCCCCGCGTCGGGCTCTGGGCTGACGGCTCAGAGCCTGGAGCCTGCTTCCGATTCTGTGTCTCCCTCTCTCTCTGCCCCTCCCCCATTCATGCTCTGTCTCTCTCTGTCTCAAAAATAAATAAAAAGTTAAAAAAAAATTAAAAAAAAAAAAGCTGCTGAGCTTTGCAATAATTAAAAAAAAAAAAAAAAATGTGTCGTGATGGTTAAACAAGAGAGTGCCCGTAAAAGTAGTGCATGCAGTAGGCATTCAGGCTGGTTTCTTACGTGCCCCCTGCGTATCAGGATTTTCAAATAAGCTCAAATAGCGAACTCAGCTCCCTCCCAGAGCTCTCGGCCTGGAGCTAGTTACAAAGGCTGAAAAGAACATTTAAAAGATACATAAAATACAAATATAAATAAATATTTTATGTATACACATATATAAAACCACTACAGACAGAGGAGGAAGGCACTAAGTCAAGTTTCTCAGGCATCAGGGAAGGTATCATATATTAATTCAAGAAATATATACTGAACCCCTCCTATGTGCTGAACACTGTTCTAGGTATTGGGATAGTCAGCACACAATAGACCAAAATCCCTGCTCTCCTGGATCTTACAGTCCATCGTGTGTCTGGGGGGGGGGGGGAGACAGACAGTAAACAAGAGACATAAAGTCAATCGTGTACCCTGTTTGGGTGGTGCGGGTGGGGAGGTACCATGGAAAAAGGGAAAGATGGAGCAGGACAGGGGACTGGAGCACTAGGGATGCAATTTAAATATAGTGCTCGTTGAGGTGACGTTTGAGAGACGAGGCCATGCCCCTTTTTGAGGGTCATGTGTTCTAGGCCTAGGGAACAGCCAGAGCAAGGCAAGGCCCTAAGGCAAGACAGTGCAAGGAAGCCAGGGCGGTGGAGGGTAGGGTGGGGGGGAGGGGATGATCAGAGAGACAGAGAGAGCTGGGGCAGCTCAGCATTTTGAGCTTGTAGGCCACTGTACAGCTATTTCTTTTCTTTTCTTTTCTTTTTTTTTAAATTTTTTTTTTATAATGTTTTTTATTTATTTTTGAGACAGAGAGAGACAGAGCATGAACGGGGGAGGGGCAGAGAGAGAGGGAGACACAGAATCGAAGGCAGGCTCCAGGCTCTGAGCCATCAGCCCAGAGCCCGACGCAGGGCTCGAACTCACGGACCGCGAGATCGTGACCTGAGCCGAAGTCGGACGCTTAACCGACTGAACCACCCAGGAGCCCCCAGCTATTTCTTAAACTGTCAAAGAGCAGTAATCTGCAGCATGGCCCTTGATGGATGAGGAAGTGTTCACCGAGCCAGGAAGCCAGGAGGCTCGGAGGTGTGTCCAGAGAATAGACTCTCCCACAGGTGGAAGTCCCCCAGAGAGAGGCTGTCAAGACAGAAGGTTGGTTTTCTTTTTAAGTTTATTCATTTATTTTGAGAGAGAGAGAGAGAGAGTGCAAGCGTGAGTCGGGGAGGGTCAGAGAGAGAGGAAGAGAGAGAATCTCAAGCAGGCTCTGCACTGTCAGCCCAGAGCCCGACGCAGGGCTCGAACCCACTAACAGGGAGATCACGACCCGAGCCAAATTCGGACGCTTAACTGACTGAGCCACCCAGGCGCCCCTCAAGACAGAAGTTTGTGCTGTAAGTTTTGGCAAACAGCAAACTGCATCCGAGAAAGAAATAGCTCATCTCCGTTTAGGCAAGGTGGGCCCACCCTATCACATCCACTGCTTTCCTTCCCACATACACTCCTGTCCTCATTTCCTTCACAGGGTTGTTGGTAAGGATTAAATAACACTTGCAAAAAGGCCTTGCAAACCACAGCATCTTATCTAATACAAGTTTTAGATGTTGATCCGATACGAGAAAAAATAACTGAAATTTACTTTTATCCTGACAGGGTTTTCCTTCAGTATCTATACTGCTCCAATTCACTGAATAATCCTAACATCATCACCCAGTCGTTAGACACATTGTACATGCTTAGGACCTTGTTGGTTGAATGAATGAATGAATGAGCCAATGAGAGAAAGAAAGAATCCATATATGAAAGCATACAGCCCCCAGCTGGGACTGGTGAGGGCTGTGGAAGAGGCAATTTGTCAGTCAGAGCTATGACAGTGCTGGAGCCCTGGGCCCTAGCAGAGACTGGAAAAACAGGCCCACAACCTTCCGCCATCCCCATCCCTAAGTCCAGGCTGCTCTGGCTCTCCCTCTGATAAAAGTCACTACCCTCTCACTTAGCAGGTGCCATTAGAATGCTAATAATGTGTGATTGGACCTGATCTGAGACTCCCATCTCATTGACCTCAGCATGGCAGAGGTTTGCCCTCAGTATGGCAGGTTTGCCCAGGAGGGGTGGGGAGGGGGGGGCGGGGAGACAGAGAAAGAAACAGAAAGTGGAGAGACCCAAGGAGCTGAGGCCCAGCTCAGGATCAGAAGGGAGTAAGGGAGTTACGTGCAGCCCAGTCAGGGTTTGGTAGGTGCTCTCTGCCTTCAAGAAGACTTAGAAAGCCAGAAAGGACCTTGGTCCCCACTCCCTTACTGGCAGTTCTAAGGATCCAGAAAGCACTGAAGAGCCACGGGTCTTTGGTAACCTGACTTTAACCTACACGAGGCTATACAGAGTCTTGGTCTATCCCACTTTTGGTGAATATGCATGTTTTGCTGCAAAACTATTAATGTGTTTGATTATGGTGGCTGTTCCCAGTCCCAGTGGGGTGTTAAGAGATCGATGGATATGCACCATACTTTGGTCTCTAAAATCCAAAGAATACTGAATTCTGAGACAAACAGGGGGTTGGGGATCCATTCTACTCAGCTGCAGATTTCTTTAATTGCTTGTTCACTCACTCATCCATTCATTCACTCATCCACTGAGCAAGTCTTCACTGCCTTCACCACCTACATTTATCCTTTCGCTATTGGAGAAGAAAGCTCTCATCATCTGCTTATTCACTGGCAAGCACCCACTTGATTGATGGGACTTGCATGATGTAACCATGCTGGATGTGAGGCCCTGAGCTGGGCCCAGAGGAGCTCATCTTGCACATCTCTCTGTCGCTGAACTTCTCCCTCTGGGCTACCGTCCTCTGTTTCCGTGTGACCTCCACTCCAGGCTGGGATTCCTATGAGCACAAGGCTGCGTCTCCTACTTGGCCCAACAGAACTTGGCAAGCACACACGCAAAATCAAATCGAGTGTCCTCAGGGACCTCCCACAGACATGGAGAAGGCCCAGGCCTTGCTCTCTAAAGTGCTCGGGCACACCCAGAGAAGCAAGTCCCCCAGAGTGGGACCAGCAGGACAGGAGGAACCAGCCAGTGCTTCAGGCTCAGCTCCTTCCAGTGCTTTGGTCCCCTCAACCGAGGCTGTGCCAAGGTCACCTGAACATCGCTGAGACCCACTCCATAACAGAGAGTGCAGGTTACTCTGCTGTCTGGGAAAAGGAAATCTACTCCTGGCATTGTACCTAAATATCTCAGGAGTAGAGAGATACGGAATTTGTCCTTCCTAACCAAGGAAGGCTTTCTGGAGGAGGACATATTACAGCATTTCAAAGAAAGAAAGGATTTTGATAAGACTTGTGCATTTGTGCAGCAGCGGTGTGTGTGTGTGTGTGTGTGTGTGTGTGTGTGTGTGTGATGTATGTGTGTATGCGCCTAGGGTGGGTAGGTACACTATTCCAGGAAGCACTTGGGAATAATCCTGAGTTCTGGTTGTGGAGTACAAGGGGGATGCGGCTCCCAGATCCCGCCTCAATACAGGACTGCCCCAGCTGCCGGCAGTGCTGTCAGAAAGCAGGCTTTGAGGCTCGCCTCAGCCACAGGGCCGCGTGCTCAGGTCCCGCCCTTCCTGGAACACCCCGCATCCAATGATGCATCAGGGCAGGTGCATAAAGACCTAATCAGCTATCTCAGATCCAAGCTTCCCCGTGGAAAGCGTTCAGACCTGCATCTCCTCTGCCCAGTTTGCTTCTTCTCCGACCCCCTTTCCAGACAGAGGTGTTGATCGCAAAGGCTTCCTTAATAAACACTGGGCACAAGAAACCGTCTCAGGGGCTGCTTGCCAGAGATCGCAACCTGTGACACCAGAAAGCTCACAAAAGGATGCATGAGGGGACATTAGGCTGGGGAGGCTGGCAAATGCTACCCTGCCCTTCATGTTCCAGGAGCTGGCCAGCCCACTGTGTCCCCTCCCAACAGGCTTAGGGTTCTCAGCAAAGGGCCAGCCTGCTCTCGCGGGAATTCAAGGGGCCGGTGTGAGTGCTGCGCGGTGGCATGAGCTGTGCACCTGTTATTTAGTGAGGTCTTCGTGATGACTCTACTAGTAGATATTGTAACTACGAGATCAGCAAACTGAATACTGCAGAGGCTCAGCAGCTGCCCCAGTCACGCAGCTAGAAACTGAAAGCAAGTCTGACTGCAAAGCCTTTGAATTTCCCCACAGGAGGCCCCACCCCTCTGCAGAGATAAAGCACGGACATCTCTAAGGTCCAACCCTGTTCTGATAACCTAGTTTCCCTCTCTCGATGCGCAGAACATGGCTAGGGTCAAGGCTGAGGCTGGGACTGGGGTCGGGGCTCAGTGCCTGATCTGGCACTGGGCCCAAGTGTGGGGGGTGGACATTTGGGTTCTGTCTGAGACCATCTGACCACATTTTAGTTTCTGTAAGATTAACTAACCATGACCCCACTGGAGCCATCCTGCTCTCTCATCCCAAATACCATCTTTTAAGAGCAAAAGAAAGCAGAAAGCGGTGGGAGTGAGCACCAAAGATAAGGACACAGATTTAAGGGGTTCTATTGAACCTTTTATCCGTCATCAAAACCCTCCATCATTAGGATAGCTGTGCCCGTCTGTCCCATAACATTTACAGACAATCATAAAAGGGAGGGTAATGACTGCAATTACAACTGAAGGACTGGTTTAATGAATATTAAACAGCTTTGAACATCAAAGTATTGACTGAAGTGGAAACCTAATATCTCTCCTTCCAGCCCCTTCCGCCCTGCGAAAGGGCAAGGCAGATGGCTTGGCCTTCTGTGGGGTTGTCAGGAACAATTTGCACGAGTTACCAAGGGGCACTTGGAGTAAGCCCTTCTGCCTAGAGGCCGGCCCAACAAATAAAGGGGTCCGCCATTATCTTCTCTGCAGCAGTCAACCAGCAGGGGAGGAGAGCACCCTTGTCACAGAGGAGACGTGGAGCCCAGGAGAAGCAGACAGGGGGTCCCCTCCCAGGGGAGTCTGCTCAGGTCACACTGGGTGGGGTGGGGGAGAAGATCCTGTGGCTTAGCAGGAGGGAGCAGGGGCCGTGCCTGTTCGGCCTTCTGTCATGCCCCCCAGCCCTCACGGGCCCCCTTCTGGTTCTGTCCACCTGCACGTTGTCTGCCTGCAGACGGGGTGGCCACAGAACAGGCTCAATCCTCCTGCCCTCACTCATTCATTCAGGTACCTGGAAGCTGAACCACACAGCCCCTGTGCTCAGACAGTTTACGGTCTAATGGTGGAGACAGAGATACAAACAGATAGTTGGATGCAGAGGGATAACAACGGAGGCAGACCCACAGGGAAGAGAGGGAAGCATGGTTCAGGCCAGGGAAGAGCACAGTTAACAAGAGCAGGTCTGGGCCCTCAAGGAATCCAGGGTCTAGTTAATGAGGTGGACATATCTGCAGTCTGTGGGACTCGTGTCTGGTGAAACCCAGAAGGCTTCTTGACCAATCGGGGAAGACTTCATCGAGGAGGTGACCCTGGAGCGGAGCACAGAAGAGGGAGAAACTGATCTCTGGGCCAAGGAGGCATTGGGCACCCCAGGAACAGGCAGCTATCTGCCATGCTCAGCCCCCTCATCCTGCTCACCTCCACCACTACCACTGCTCCAACACACCCTTCATTTGGCCCGTTCCCCATGGTTGCCCCGGCATCTGTTGTTCATGAACTGCCGGACGACTTCAACCAAGCCTCCACAGGCTGCATCCTCCTGCGTTGGCCCTGCCCAGCCTTTACTGAGAATTTACTGCCAGGGGTGGGGTGGCGGGCAAGTGCTGTGCCTTGCTGCTTTCTCACGGGACCCTCTTACTCTCATAGCCTTGACATTCCTGGGGAAGCTTCTGATCCCCTCCAGAGGCCAGGTTCTCAGAATACACCTCTCTTGTGACCAGGGATAAGGGGCACGGCATAAGAGTTCATAAAGCGGCTGGGGAGTAAATGAGCAGCCTCCGTGTTTGAATAGATGGAGGTTCTGGGAAGAACTGACACCCGCCCTCCCACAGGAAGGGGACCCAGAGTCCTTCACACATCACTCAAGGTCCTTAGCAGTCTGACCCCAGTGACCTTGCAGGCTCTCCCCCAATGATTCCCAGCCACTCTGTACTTTAGGTCAGCGCTGGACAATCCAACTTCCTTGGATGATGGAAATTCTATAATACAGTTGTGTCACCAGCCACATGTGGCTGTTAAGCACTTGAAATGTGGCTAGTGTGACTGAAGAACTGAATTTTAATTCTATCTAATTTTAACCAATTAAATTTTAACCAATTAAAATGTAACCAATTTAAATTTAAACAGCTACATGTGGCTAGCGGCTACCAGGCTGGAAGGCACAGATCTAGTCACAAATTCCTCATGGTCTCTCACATGCCAGACTTTTTTCACACGTCTCTGGGCCTTGGTACACATCATTCCCTCCGCTTAAAATGTCATTTCCCTCCTCTCTGGCTGGTTTCACCGCACGGCTTGAGATCACCTCCTCTGAGGAGCCTTCCCCAGGCTGCGTGGGATGCCCCTCCTATTTCCACAGCCCCCCGGGGCCTCCTCTGGGCCAGCAGCCACTGTCGTGCTGCCTACTTGTCCATCTCAGCTTCCAGTCCTGTGATGTCTGTTGGGGGGTACACTCTGAGGGTGTGCATCAACTCACCTGGGGGCTCTGCACATCTACACCTGGGGCCTCTACAAGTCCCGACCCCTGGGGCCTCTACACTTCCCCACCCCTGGGGTCTCTGCACACCCCACACCCGGGGCTTCTGCACATATGCCCCCAGGGCCCTGCACACTCCCTACGCCTTGTCCTTCCCCAGAGATCCAGCTGTGCCTCTCCTCCTCCCCAGCTGAGCCCCAAGTCCTTTCAGACTCGGCTGTGAACCACGGTGCAAGAAAAAGGGCTAGGAATCATTTCTCAGAGCAGAAATGAGAAATGAGAAGTTCCTTGGCAGGAAGGAACTATGTCTGCCTCACCTCTGCGTCCCCAGTGCCCAATATTAGAGCCAGGCATGGAAATGGGGTGAGGAGTCTATGCGGAGGGAGCCAGGGAGAGACTGAGAACTGCCTGGGGTGGAGTCAGGACCAGAGAACCCAAGAAAATAATTAGAAGCTGAAACTCCACCTCCACGGGGCAGTTGGAGTCTGGGAGGGGGAGAGGGTGTCTGAAGCTGGTCTAAAGGCAGGTGGGGGGGGGGCTCCCTCCCCAAATCCCCCAGGGTCGCACATGCCTCCCATTACCATAAATGAGAATGGCTGTTAAATCCTGCATTAGGCTAAACACTTAACACCCAGTAAATATTTATTGATCACATGCACCCCTGATTAACCCCTGCTGTGCCAGAGGCTGCACCAGGCCGGGCTACAGGATCTGTCTGCCTCCTCGAGTTAGTGGCTTTCCCTTACCTGCACTCACCGAGCATGCCCTCTGGGCCTCACTCAGAGCTCCTTCAAAAGTTCACTCTGGGGGGAGGAGACAGATGGATACTTTCCCCCAAAACCTAACTTGAGCATAAAATAGCACGAGGCATGCAGAAGAAGCCGTAACAGGGCGCTGAAAGAAGGCTGATGTTTGCAGCAAGGAAATGAAGGAAGGCTTCCTGGAAGAGGAGGGATCTGAGCCTGACCTTAAGGATGGATGGGATGGGAAGGATGTGGTAATGGGTCAGGATCAGGGAGGCCATTAAAAGGAATGAGAGCAGGGTGCCCAAAGGCTAGGATCGGGGGAGCACAAGCTGTGCGGGAAGCTGCGAGGAGCGTATGAAGCTTGGCAGGGAGGGAAGGAGGCAGGAGGAAATGAAGGTAGAATGGTCACATGGTCCACATTCGGAACACCAGGCAGGGGAGTTTAGATTTCTGTAGGTGAAGACATCTATACTGTGAGTCCTTCCCCATTTCAGGCAAACTCTTGTTGGAACAAATCCCCAATCCCTGCAGGAAACCACGTTACTGTGGTTATAGCAGTAGAGCCAGAAAATGCTGCCACAAGAAAGGTCCCCTAACCAAGTGCCTAGGATCCCAGGATCCCTGCCCTCTGCCGGAGCGCCCCCAGACAACTCCCATGGCACTTACCCCACCATTAGTGCCACCCTTTCACTTGAGTTACGCATTGCCCTCCATATATGATGCACTCTGCTTCCACATATTACCTCCTCCCTCCCCTCTCCCGGT
Source organism: Leopardus geoffroyi (assembly GCF_018350155.1). Lineage (NCBI taxonomy): Eukaryota > Metazoa > Chordata > Mammalia > Carnivora > Felidae > Leopardus > Leopardus geoffroyi. The sequence continues at coordinate 38,036,648 of NC_059328.1, forward strand.
ATAGCTGACTCCTAATGCTGCAAATCACCTAAACTGAATCCAGTAAACCTCCTGCAGATTAACTAGATTTAATTCAACAGAAGTGAGTCAACCTGCTGACTCTGGAGCCTGGGGTTTGGAGGACACACAGACCAAAGGCCGAGCCTGCCCTTGAGAAGCTCCTGGTCAAGAGCAAGGGGAGGAGACGGGGGTACAGATAACTGTGGACCTAAGAAGAAATAGAAGGTGCCAGATCAGACATTCATGGGGCAAGAGGAGCTTAAAAGATCAAATTTATGAGAGGCAACACATGTGTAAGTGCTCAGCGCATGCCTGGAGGGCGGTAGGTTCTCTATAAATGGTTGCTAAGTTCAAATGCCACTCCTTCATTTCCTCAAAGGATGATCCAAGTCTTGGGGAAAACTTTGGTGGGAGGAGCAATGAGAACCAAATTCCCAGAGGAGCAGGTCCGGCCGGGCCACTGGCAGCCCACTGGGGACAGGGAAGGGGGTGCTAGCTAGATGTCTGAACGGGAAGACATCTGAAGATTCCTCCAACACAACCCTGTTGGCCCTGTTTCTGGGTGGAGCTCTCTAGGGACTGAGCACCGCCACCTCCCTATCCCAGACATCAGAAATGAATTAGCACCTTGCAGGGACGTGGTTCCCCCAGCCACCCACTGGCCCCGCCTCCCATGGCTGTACCTTCCACTTCAGATGGGAAATCCGCCCTTGCACATTATTTTGGGCCAACCCCACACGTCCCCAGCTCTGTTGTGCCACATAAACTCTCATCTTTCTCTCATTCTCTCTTTGTACATCCATCTCGCCATCTCCCTCTCTCCCTCTCCCCTCCCTCTGTACTAGATCTTTCCCCTTTTCCACTGCCTGCTCAGCCCCTGGTCTGTCTGGCATGTGTGTGTGTGGGGGGGGGGGGCATACGGCACACATATTTGGGAGTGCCGCCTTACACGTTTGCAACACTAAACCGGTGTCAGAGGGAAAGGGAAGGGGTACAAAAGGAGAGGCTTTCATTCTGGGCCAGGCCTCCCTCCTAATCCTACCTGGAATCTTACCAGCCCCCATCCCATGTACCCGCCACTCTTAGACCCTGGCACTCCTCATCCCTGGGCTTAGGGGCCTTCACAGCACCACTGTGCCGAGAAGAGAGTTAATGACGGCTCAGAGAGGTATAGACCTGCCCGAGGTCGTGCCATAGGCCCATGGCAGAGCTAGGATCGGAAGCCAGGTTTCCTGACTCCCAGCTCTTAGCGCTCCCGTTCCAACACCCCCCGAAGGCCCCGTGAAAGAAAAACAGTAACGGCGACATCAGTGTGGTGCTTGCCACATACGAGGCATGGGGCTCAGTGCTTCGCACGACTCGTCGAGGAAACGCATATCTCATTTCATCTTGGCAGCAAGCCCCACGAGGTGGACACCACTATCCTCCCCACTGTACAGAGGAGGAAATCCAAGGTCGGTGAAGTGCAGGAACAGGCTGACGGTCGGCATCGAGTACGTGGTAGAACCAGATTCAGCCAGGCCACCTAACGCCCAGCTCCGGGCCCTCTGCGGTGGAGGACCTTTCCGAGAAGCCAGGAGTTCCGATCACGGTCTGACATGTGCCCTTCCTCCCGATAGCCTTGGAAAGTGGCGGGGCTCCATCAGCCTCCCCATGAGGAGGAGACCCATTCTCCAAGTCTGGACCCGCACGGCTGCAGCCCCTCTTGGTAGCAGCCTGGATGGGGGCTGTCAGCCAGCTGTCAACCACCCCGCAGGGGAAAGTGGGATTTCTCCACATTGCCCCCGTAGTTCAAGGGACAGGGGCCCAGGATCTTGGCTAGGATGGCCCGTGTTATGACAGGTTCGGGAACCTTAAAAGCAAAAGACGGCTTAATAATGCAGCAAAGAACACATAGGTCCCTTGGCCTGGCTCCCGAAGGTAGCCAAGAGCTTGGCGGGGCAGGGGTGCAATCCCTCGCGGTGCTGGTCCCCTTTGGCAAAGGCATGACGTGCCCTCGGAACACACAGGGCTTGCCCAGTTTCGGCCCCTTTTGCAGACAACCGGGGCCTGTCCAGCAGAGTAGGCTTGGAAGCCTCCTGCCTGTACATGACAGGCAGCCCACGTGAGTACAAGCCAGCACTGGTGTGGAGGAGTCTGGCTCCAATAACACACATGTTCCAAGGGCAAGAGCGTGGATATTCAGGCAGGGGTGTCATAACCTCCAGCAGCTGGGGCTGCAGGGCCCAAGCCACCTTGGCAAATACACTTTCATGCTTATTGGAAACACTTTCTTTCATGATGGGGGATTTGTTCACTAGTTGGGCTGGGCCACGAACACAGCTTTTTACAAGGGAGTGTATGGTCACTGGATTCTGACTTCTAAGCTCTCTTCAGCCACTGAATAAAGGGGATATTTAACCAGGAACAGGCGGGCTCACCGCTCTTAAAGAAGATTCTTTTAGGGGCAACAGGGTGGCTCAGTCGCTCGAGCGTCCGACTCCCGATTTTGGCTCAGGTCGTGATCTTACGGTTGTGGGATGGAGCCCTGCACTGAGCTCCACCCTGACCATGGAGCCTGCTTGGGATTCTCCCTCTCTCTCTCTCTCTCTCTCTCTTTCCCTCTCCCTCTGTCCTGTCCCCGGTTCACACGTACACATGCTCTCTCAAGAAAAGAAAAGAAGAGAAAAGAAAAGAAAAGAAAAGAAAAGAAAAGAAAAGAAAAGAAAAGAAAAACAAAAGAAAAAGAAAAGAAAAACAAAAGAAAAAGAAAAGAAAATTCTGAGAATAGAAACTACTATAATTTCAAAAAAAATTTGTTGAGTGTCATTCCATTCTGTACCATAGACCCACCAACCACCCTTGACATTCCCTCTTTCCCTTCCACTTAACAGATAGGAAACTGAGGCTCAGACATGAGCCAGGACTTGAGGTTACCCTAGAAATATGGGGGGAAGCCGGGATCTGAACCTGGTTTGTCTGACTTTTGGGTCTGGTGCCTCTTCCATCACGCCCTGTCAAGGTGGGAAAAGCTAGTGCCCACTGCATCCCTGCTTATTCTCCACCTGAAGGAGGAGGATCCCAGGAGCCTGGAGACCGTGAGAAATGTAGAGGAAGGAGTTCCTGTTCCAGGAAGCAAGTTGGCAGGAAAACCCTCATGATGTTTTGTTTGACCTTTTTCCCTTCTGTGTAATAACTGACCTCAGGAAATGTGCTTCCGGGATCCTTCTAGCCATAAAGTTAGGCAACTGCAAGATTCAGTGGAGACAGGATGGCTTAGAGCCCACCCGGTGAGGCAAATCCAGGTGAACAGTATACTTGGGGAGTGAGCATGAGAGGAAAGAAGGACTGGTTACTTTTTGGCTTTTTACTCACTCCAAGGTTTCTGGATATCTTTTCTTTTATCATTACAAAGCCATCTTGATCAACGTTCTCTCCTGTGTGCCTGTGGAAATTTGGGAATGATGTAAATGTGCTCTGTGACCACTAGAAACGATAGCATGGCTATGTTTTCACCGCAGTGAAAAGATGTTCATGATATATGGTTGACTGAATAAAGGGCAGTCTGTATTGTGATGATCCCATTTTCATAAATACGTATTCATGTACATGCACATACATTGAGAGAGACATAGATTTGCACGGGGAAATGTCAGGATAGATATCCATCAAATGTTCACAGCGCTTACCCCACCAGAAGGTGGAATTTTACAGTTTCTTGTTTGTATCTTTTATAAAGATTACATACTCTATAATAATACATACCGATCACCGTGAGTTGTTGTTTTTTAAGGGAAGAAAATGAGAAAGAGAAACACCTTCAGAATCGGATCGCTAATTGGGTGAACTACGAAAGTCACAAATTCCTCAGAGCCTCAGCTTCTTCATCTGCGAATGGGGCTCATGCCCCCCCTCCCACCACCTACAGGGTTGATGCTGTCCTGTTAGATAAGCTGAGCGCTCAAGCTGTCCTGGCTCCTACTCTCTGCCTCCTGGCCTCTCCCTCTCTCCCGGTTCCAATCTCGCCCCACCTCTTCTGTCCCTTCCCCTCCTTCCTTTCTGCAGAGCTCACCTCCAAGCCTCTACGGCTTTTGCCCCACCCCATGCTCACAAGGAGCCAGCTCAGCACACACGAGCCCACCAATTTCCCCACCTGGAGGGGAGGAGCAGCTGCACTTGGCAAAGCTACAGGACACAAATCGAGGCCAGCAGAGAGGGGTTGAGGAGGGGGAGATCTTCCCCGACCCCTCTGCCTCATCTCCTGCTGCCCCCAATCCCCATCTTCTTATCTAGCCTCCTGAGTAGACTACGTGTTGCTCATCATTTTGCCTTTGCTCCTGCCATATCTTCTGCTGGGTGTGCTCTTAAATGGACATCTATTAAATATCACAGATGTGTTAGAATTCTCACTTTAACTGCATGAAGTAGGTACTCCTACTATGCCCATTTTACAGATGAGGAAAGTGAGGTTCAGAGAGGTTAGACAACCTGCCCAGGGTCAAAGGGCTAGGAAATAACTCCAATTCATCCCTCAAGACTGACTTTCCGAAAGCATGACTTCTTCAGAAAGCCTTTCCTGACTCCCCAGCCTGGACCAGCAACCCTGTCAATCAGCCCCTATAGCTCTGGATCTAGTAACAGGATCATAGTCCAGGATCATAGAAACAGTAGCAATTAAGAGCCAACAAGGTTCTACGGTGGCCAGGGGAAGTAGGGAGTGTCCTGTCCCTCGGTAAGTATGAGAATAAGTTAGTAACTGTTAGTTACAGGGCCTTGCGGGGGAACTGCACATGGGTGATGTACCCTCTCTGTGCTTCCCTGGAGTCCAGGAGGCTTCTTCCCGAAGCCTGTAACCCCGGAACAATAAAGCAGTGTGGGTACTTAGAAAATGCCCAGACCTGCATGCTGCAGGCCAAATCACTGCTCTCCTGAGCCTGCGGCCTCATTCATAAAACTGAGATCAAAGTACCCACACCTCACATGGCATAGACCGGGCTTTCGTCCCCAACAACCATTCTCTCACTTTTTTCAATGGCAATAAGACTCCTGATTTTTGCTGAGCACACGGTCACCCAGAAGAGACCCCATCTCCCATCTCCCTTGCAGTGAGGTGTGGTCAAGGATCCCAGTTGTGGCTGATGGGATGTGACAATACTGACAGGTCTAATCCCACGCCTGCCCCTCTCCTTGCCTAGGCCCGGAACACTGACGCAGCTGTGTCCAATGCCCCCGGTTGAAAGGCAGCACCTTCTGCGGCTAAGTCAAAGGAGGCTGGGTCCTTCCTGGGGCAGGCATCCGCCCAGCCAGGACTTTTACACAGGAGAAGATAGAGCGGTGTCACCTAAAGTCGCTCTACCTTTAGGTTGAATCCCTATTCCTTCCAACAGCCTTATAAGGTGGTTGTGACAACCCAGTGAGACAATGCATAGTAGGGGACACCTTAGGGGGGCATAACATATGGGCTGCATTCGGATGGTTAAAAATGAATTTTCTCCACTGGAGTGACCCTTGGAGACCCCCTCTGGACAGGCCTGGGAGAGACACCCATCAAACAAGTGTCCTCAGAATCTGCAGGTACCCACTACAGTTTACTCTCCCAGGCAATCTTAGGATAGGAAGGCACAGACATTCGGGAGCAAGTGTCTTTTGTTTTTAGGGTGAAAAAAAAAGGCCAAAGACCCCTGAAGTCATTGAAGCTTCTAGAATCCCTTAAAACAATGCACTGTCAATTCTCTCCCAGCACACATCCACTTGATGAACACTAACCACACGCGGACCCGTCCCCTACAAGGCTACATGCTCCTGGGAGGGCAGGTCCTGGCCTCCTCTACCCCTTGTCTCTCCTCCAGGACCCACTGCATAATTTGCAGGGCCCAGTGCAGAGTGAAAGTACAGAGCCCCACATTCCTGAATTATTAAGAATTTCAAACCAGTGACAGCAGAGCATCAAAACCAGCCCCGCGTGGCTCCGTGGGTCCCATCTCTGCCCTGCACGTGGTAGGCAGTCAGTGAGCAAATGTCTGGAGAAGTGACTAGAATCTGTGTGGACGGGGCAACTCTGGTCTCCTCATCAACGCGACTGGGCTGAAGGTGGTTTTGTTTTCTTTTCCCCAGTCGCCATTCTTTACATCTCTTGGAGGAGGGGGCTGAGGCAGGCACAGGGTTCAGGGGCTAGAGGTCATGCGGAAAACACGCTTCCCTGGATGAGTGAGTGGGCAGGAGCGAGCAAACAGGCATTTCTGAGCCCTTCTCCTTCTTGTTCCTTGCCACAAGATATAAACTAATCTATTTAGTTAGAAAAACATGGGTTATTGCAATCTAAGTAATTTGTATTTCTTTTTCTACCACAAGATGTAAACTAATCTAGTTAGCTAGAGCAAGTTGGTTTAACTGAATTCAGAGTAATTACCCTCCAAAGCAAAGCGATGTGTGTGTTTTTTTGGTTTGCTTGGCTTTTTTTTTTTTTCTTTCCTTTCCAGTATTCAAAGGTTGAGACGTATGTGCACTTATGATTAAATAAAACCCAGCCGTCTTTTGGTTTGCCGGGGCCTTGGCCTTTCTGGAGGGTCTCAGCCCCCATCTCCACCACCTGGGATTTCCCGAAAATGTGCTGGAGGTGCCATGGAAAATCCAGTATGCGCTCTGGTGGAAAAACAATTTGTAACAACATTTCCTGGAGCGGTCGAGTTCCAACTCGTGGGGAGGGGATTTACCATACACAAGGGAGGGCTGACAGGGTCGCCCAAGGCTGGGGGGACAGGACACTGGGGCTCATCCGGTCACTCCAGGCTGACAGCCTCCAAGGTTGGCCCCTCTGTGCCCGGGCCCGGGCGACAGGGAAACTCCCTCCTCCCATGTGTAGGTGTGTGTTTGGGGTGGGGGGCGAGTTGCATTTCATGCCCCCCAGCCATTACCCTTCCCGAGGGGCGGCAGAGAGGACAGAGGCTCGGATGAATTGTCTGGGGCCACGAAGCCGGGAAGGGTGCAGCCGGCCGGGCAAAGGCCAGGCCGCTGCCCACTGGCACGCGCTCTGTGCAGGTAGCTGGCTAATCCCCGAGGGGCCGGCAGCTGTCAGCTGTGAGAAAGCCAGACCTCGCTTCCGTTCTTCCCCACCAGGCCCAGCTCCCTCTTCCGAGAGCCGGTCTTTGCCTCTGGTCCAGGCCAGCGCTATAGGTATTCTCCCCAAGTCTCTTCTCCATGCTGCCCCTGCTCCCTCAGGCCCTGAGGCTCCTCTGCTCCCCTCCCCCCCACCTGGTCTAGACACAGACCCACTCTCTCCTTAGCACTCACAGGCACTGGGAAGGGCATGGCCTTCTCTCCCACAGGATCTGGCTGGAACAAGCCAATATGGTTCTCAGTGATTATCCCACCAGGAGAGGGACACTTGGGAGTGACCTAAATGACAGCATTTTAAATGGTGGAGAGACAGCCACTAAGAACCTTTGGCTCAGACACATCCAGCTGGAGGCTTGTCTGGTGTCTATTCTGCCCTTCATGCTTGGAACAGGTGCCCACCCTTCCCCACTTGACTTTAATAGATGATGTGCCAGGTGGCCGCACTTTTTTGGGTCTTGAGGCCCCAGCACAGATGCAGGATGGGAACTGGGGGCGGCCAGCACCCCACGACCATGAATCCCCATCAAGGTGTCCAGCACAGTGCGGAGTCCCCACTTGCCTGCTCTCCCTTCCTTTCCCACCTGTCACGCTGCCCCATTGCCTGACTCCAGAAGAGCAGACATATCCCTTCTGATCAAAACATCGGGAAGGGCAATGAGCAAGCAGATACAGCAACGTGGAGAGGAGGGGACGAACCTACTGTGCACTTCCACAGGCAAATATTATCTTGTGTAATCTTCACAGCAGCCCTGACGAGAGGGGAACCCAGCCCTGCCTGTGTCCAGACTCTGTGTCACATCCACAGCCCCAGGTGGCCTCCCACTTTGGGAAACTCCTGACTTTCGAGGCTTCCAGATTCTTTGGAGACTTCCTGTGTTCCCAAACACACCCTGTGGCAGGGCCTGGATAACTGGAAACGGGAGGAGATCATCCATCTTTGAGAAAACTTCTGGTTCCTAGCAGGTGAGGCTGTGAGCCCCAACCCCGATCCACGTCCCCGCAGGCTGGGCCCACTGTCACAGACGCCTTCGTTCCTAGTCACCTTAGCAAAATGAGTCTGGCCCGACCCTCGGAACGCCAGAGCCAGCCTGGGAACACAAGTGTGAGGCAGACCCCGGAGCCTCAGGAAGGTGCAAGGATCTAACCTGAAGCCTCTTACCACCACCAATGTTTTTCTCAGGACGTTTTCTCCCCTCGCCCCCTTCTCTCAGGTTCCGGTCCTGAGAACCTGGGCAGATTCTGCCGAGCCTGCCGTGGGAGGAGAGCAGGCCTGCTTGGGCGCCACGTGATGGACTGTTGGAATTAATGAAGGAAGGGGCCCAGAGCCAGCTCGCTTGCCCACGGGCAATTTTAGCAGCAGTGTGCAATTGGATAATTGAAATCAGGGGTGAGTGCTGGCATGCAAGGGGCCTGCTTCCAGTACAAACACAGGAGACCACTGCAGCACCCACCGGCCTCTGTCCCTCCATTGCCAAACTTTCCAGAGTGTCTGGACCCAGCCCCCTCTGAGGAGAGAAAGTGCCCGTGTGTTGGCACTGCTGAGGGAGCTGAGTCAACAGAATCCGAAACTGGCCGCGGTGGGAGAATGGGGATGGAGTTACCCTTCCAGCAAGAGCCACAGGGGAGCCAGGCTTGCCGGGACCCTTCACCTGTCCAGCCAGCGGGCACCAGCTGGGCTCTGAGCCTCCCAGGCTCCCAGAGGGATGCTGAGGTTCCATGGCGAATCAAACAGACATGGCCCTCTGTGCCCGGTGCTGCGGGGAGAGACCTGGTTAGACATGGTGGCTGACCTCCAGGAGCTCAGTCATGGGGAGGACAGGTGTGCGAACATCACGCCCCAGGACAGGGAGGTGTCACAAGGCAGATGTGGGAGGAGACGGAGCTCGCTCACCTGCATATCTGAGTGCTCAGAGCGGCCTGGTGCCTCGTCGGTGCTCAGTGAGCATGCCTTGTGACTGAGAGGGATGAGACGACTGAGGAAGGCATTCCAGGCAAAGGGGACATCACACACCAAAGCCGGGAGTGGCAACAGATGTGCCGGCCTGTATGGGAGACAAGCAGCACCTCCCTAGAACTGGTCTCAGGAGGTCAGAGCAGTGGATCGAGGCTACAGATGCCTCTTAAAGGCTCCTGATAGTTACACATGCCTTGCCTAAGTTCAGACGCAGTCCCTTAGTGATGGAATCTGGAGCCCGAGGCATGGGGGCTGACTTTTAATAACAGTTTTATAGCCCAGGCCCTGCGCTGGGGTCATTTATACACAAGCATATATAAGCTACCACCCCTAGTCCCATCCCTGAGATGAGAGAATCTTTACTGACCCATTTTACAGATGAGTAAAGTAAGACTCCAAGAGGAAAAATAAGATGCCTGGGTTCACACAGCTTACAAGGGCCTAACAGGGGATTAAAGCCAGGTGATTAGGACACTCATGGTCTCTCACTCCCTGGAATGGAGCAGAAGTCTAAAACAGTGGGGTAGACATGACAGCCATGCCTTCGTCCATGCCTAGCTGTCCCCCCAGGGCTGTCCCCAACGAGGACCCAGTTGGAGCTAGAGTGCCCTGGCTCCCCTGGCCTGGGAGGTGATGTTCCGGTTAGTCGCAGTCTCCTGTGACAAGGGTATGAGGTGGCTGCTGCGCCCCATGCTGGGCCCCAGGAGCTGAACACACCCGGTGAGCCCTGCCACGCCCCCACCCCTCCCCTGCCCCCAGGCGGTGACCCCAAGCTGCTGCACAGCCTGGGCTGACAGGTCTCTGGAAGACACCTGTTTTTCATTGCAAGCCCTTGTGGCTCTCCGGCAGCGGCTGTGTTTGCTTTGGGGGGGGGGGGGGCGCGGCTGGGTGGGAGGGGAAAGTTGTTTCTGCGGGTCTGCAAGGACCCGGGGTTGCTAAGGAGGCCGCAGACAGCCCTGAAGGAAAAGGAGAGCAGGGAAGGCATCCCCGGTGCGGCATAGACATGGCCAGGCTCTCCGGCCCCTCACTCGCAGAGGGGTTACAGGCTTGTGGGGGGAGGCCAGGAAGCAACAGAGGGAGGTGAGAACTGCTGGGACAGGCCCTTAAAGAAGCCTCCCCCGCTTTACTGTCCCCCTCGTGGTCGTTCATTCATACATTCATTCATTCATTCATTCAGCAAACATTCACTCGGCATGTAGAAAGAGCCCACCACTGCCGGGAGCCGGGAGCCACAAAGATGGGTCCCACGTGCCTGCAGCCTTAAGGGCCTCCCAGTCTGCCTGGTGAGGGGACAGCTAAGCAAACAGACCAGCCGTGCTGCGAACGGGGTAAGGAGAGGGCATTCAGGAAGGGAGGGGCTAACTACTAGGGACAGCGTAGGTCAAGGAGGGCTTTCAGGAGGAGGAGGCACTTTACAGAGTGCAGAAGGTCAAAGTTCAGGTGGAAAAGGAGAACGTGGCATCTGACACAGGGTGAGGAGCAGCTGCTGAAGGAATGGAGGTGGAACAAAACTTAGTGCAAAAGGCCAGAAACTCCATGTGGCTGCAGAAGAGGGCACTGGGGAGGCAGTAGGACCTGGGGCTGGAAGAGGAAGGGGGCAGGAGGGCGGCTTGTCCTCCCTCCTTTAATGCCCTCCTATCCACCCTCTTCTCTTCCCCTAGTGAAGCCCACTCTCCAAGCTTCCGCCCTGCCCCTATCTCAGCTGTGACAAGAAGTCACATCTCGAGAGCACCTACTATGTCTCAGGCACTGGCTGGGGCACGTGACACAGTTCAGTGTGGGCACTGACAATACTGGATGCAGTGGGTATTAACTTCCCATTGACAGGGGACGAAGCAGGCCCCAGGGGGCTCGGTAACTTGACCAAGGCCGCCAGTGGGTGTTGCAGAGCAATGGATGTATCCAGAAGCCACGCGGTCAGGTGTCACAGACTGAGTCCGGTGCACAGAGGACCAACCCCAAACATTCCCTCGGAAGGCACTGTATGGACTCAGGAAAAAATAAACAAAAAAACCTCCCATTTATTCAGCATTCAAGGCCTAGATTGCTGCCTTCTTTTTAGAGCCTTCCACGGCTACTCAGAGTGCCCTGAGGGGACCTCAGACCCAGGCTCTATCAGGCTGCATAAAAAGAGCAGCTTCACCTGTGCGTCTCATGTGGCTGGGCTGTGAATGCTTTATTTGTCTGGATCCCCACACCTCGCGGGCAGTCCATCACACTGGAAGGGCTGGACAATTACGTAGCAAGTGGATGCATAATAAAACATTTCCCACCATATTTTGAGAACCTCCGCTGTGCCAGAATGGGCGTATGAATAATGCAATCTGCCAGTTAGATGCTATTAGTCACATTTTACAGAGAAGGAAGGAAGTTCAAAGGGACCCATCCAAGATCACATAAGTAGTAAGCGGCAGAGTAGAATCTGAATCCAGGTCTGTCTGATTCCAGACACAGTGGCCTTAACTGCTGTCTTACCAGATAAAGACATTTTTGTTGACTTGACTAATCCTCCCTCCCACTCTCCTTCTCTTCCTTTCCTCTGAGGCAGAGGCAAGCAGTAGTAAGAGGAGGCCGTGTGCAAGTATGCACCCCAGATAATCATCTGGAAGACTGGCCATAAGCCAAGATGGGACTAGAAAGAAAGAAGACCAAGCTCTTCGCACCCAACCAGACTTACCACCTCCTGCACCCCCACACAGCCTGGGGAAAACTAGAGACTGCAGCCACAGAGCCAAGGCCAGAGGTGAACAGATCCAGCTGGAGCTGGGCCGCAGCCTGCACAGGGCTTCCTTCTGCCCAGGCTGACGGGGGAAGAGGGATTTTGGCAGCTCAGGTCAAGCAGCCCCGGAGAACCTCATTAGGAGCTAACGGGCAGTCCTTCCTCCTCTCCCACGAGGAGAGCTCCTGCTCATCCTGGGAGGCCCCCTTGGATGCCACCTCCACTGGGTGTCCCCTCAAAGCCCGCCCTCCTGGAGCCCGTCCCCCCGCTCCAGGCTGCCCGCTGTCTGAGACAATCATTTTGTGCTGCAGCGGCCTGTTTGATTATCCGTCTCCCCAGTGAGCATGGGCTCAGTGCTCTGCGTTTGCTTGTTAAATGAATGGATCAATAGACAAGTAAGTGGGCCAGTGAGAAAATGATTAAATGAGCAAGTGAAAAATTGAAGTAAATACATAAAGAGATGGACGAGAGAGTGAAAGGGAGAATGAAGGTGGCTGGTGGGCTGGCTGGGTGAACGAATGAACGGCATGGCCCTTCCCAGAGCGAGCTAGCCAAAGAGACTGAGAGATCTCTCTGCCACAGGAAGCCCCGGAAATCTTTGGTGAGCCGAACGGTGAAGTCTCCTGAGGGCTGCCTGAGGCTAGTCCCCCTGCAGGTAGCAGGAGGCAGATGGCAGTGTCCTTAAATCCCCCCCAGGAAAGCTGGAGACAGCAGCTGGGCTGCTGGTGGGCTCCACTATTACCTGCCAGGTGCCCTGGGGGAAATCAGTGCTTCCCTATGGGCCTCAGTCTCCCTCTGTGTAAAACGAGAGGACTGAACCAGACCAGACAGCTCCCAAGGACCTTCTACTAGAACCATGCACAGGGTAAGAGTGGTAGGGAAGATAACCCCAAGGGACGAGAACTTCACTGTGGCACCCCCCCCCCCCATGCTCGAGCTGGGTCACATCTCCATGCCAGGCCCTGTGCCCGAGCTGGGCCACTCTTCTATTCAGCTTGTGTAAACAGTGCCTCCCACACAGCACACCAAGCACACGGTATGAGTTACTGTGTGCAACTGATTCTCCACAATTGTAGGAGCCCAGAAGGGAGGGTATCCAGGAGGACTTTCTAGAGGAAGGAGCGCGCTGGTGCTGGGCCAGGAAGGTTGGGAGGACTGAAACAGGTGAAGAGGTGATGGGAGGGCTTCTGGGGGTGGCAAAGAGCCTAAGCAGTGCTTCCCTCGGTAATGGGGGACGGGGGATGGAGAGGGATCCAGGAACAAGCAGACAGGCTTTAGCTCCCTGAACAGCCCTTTCACAGAAAGCTCAAATGCCTTTGAGACAGGGTCTGCCACCTTCGAGTTGGTGAGACTTTGATGTTTTTATGGTAAAATGGGAATAACCGTGGTATCTGTATCAGAGCTTTTCCTGAGGACTAGTGAGGTAATGTGTGTCTGATACTTGGCACATAGTAAGAGCTCAGCATCTGTAGGGACAGAGAGAGGCAGGTACTATTATCTTTCTTAGTACGGGGAAGGCAGTGAGATCCAGAGAGGGGAAGTGATGTACCCAAGGTCACACAGCAAGCCAAGCCAAGTTCTCTGGGGGCCCCCAGGCCTAATCCCCAGAAAATCAGAGATCAACAGTGCTTCAGGTTAGGACACTAGCCTCTCCCGTCCTCAAAATGACGCGTGACCTAGACCACGTGACTCTGATCACACAGCACTTTCATCCAAAAAGAGTGCTGCCTGATGAAGGTGGCCTGTGGGGAAGCTGGGTGGCTGCCCTAGGGGCTTCTCCACCCACCCTGCCCTGGGGGCTGTGGCCTCTGGCTCCGGTGGCTAGAAAGCAGTCCTCAGGGGGGCCCTGAAGAGGGTAAACTTAGGTCTTCTGAGTCTGGTTTCTGGAAGTAGCCAAGACTCTTGTAGTCAAAGCAGGAAGAAACAGAATGCAGCCACACTGTGCCCTGTGCCCGGTTCCCTGGCAGTGCCTGTCCCCGTCCTAGATGGTAACTCCTGAAGACAGGGACCCTGTGTTCCACAACACCGAGCACAGGCCTGTGCGCACCAGGTGCTTCAGGATGAACAAATGAATGAACAAATGGAGGACGCTGTGGGTGACCTGGGGTTCCTCTTAGCCGTCACTTGGCTTGTCTCCGATTTTGTGATGGCCCAGCTACATGAGGGTGGAGGGGCTTCCCAGGTTCACAGAGTCAGAAATGCATCCAGAACTGCCATCCTCCTTCTTGGACTCTAATTACAGTGCTCCTTTCACTGCACAACCCGACCTGACTACACAGCCACTCATTTCATTAGAGGAATCGAGCCACACCTTTGAGGTTGGCATCCTCAGCCTACTGACCACACTTAGCCAGCCACGCTCACTCAGCGCCTGTCAAACTGGACCTCAGCATTTCACGTGTGCTTGGAGCTTGAGAAACCTCTCCCCTGGTGGTGTCTCTCCCCATCCCCAGACTCCCCAGGTGTGCCAGGTCAGGGTGGACCCGACCGCTGGGTCAGGCTGACCTGTGAATTTCCCGAAGTGGAGGCATTTCTGGGCTGGAGACCGTGATCTCTAAAGATGCAGAGCTGCACGGGGCTGGCAATGTAGGAAGGCAGGCCCTTGGTGAGGCTGGCAGGCAGAACAGAAGCTTCCTAAGCCCTTCCTGACTCTTCCCAGCACCTTCTAGGCTTCCAAGGAATCTCTGGACTGTGGTGTGCACAGTATTCGTCACAAGATAGGAAACACAGAGTCACTGTCCCCCTCCAGGAGCCCCACATGGATGCCTCAGTGCTGGGGGCTCTCTCTCTCCCCAATCCACTCCACTTTAAAACAGATTGGACTTTTGCTACATGTTGCAAAGATGTTTCTGAGAACACGATAGTGTGGGGCTTAGCAGGGCCAACTGTCTCTGAAACTCCCTGTGGCTCCTTTTATTTGCAAAGTATGTACTATGTGCAAGGGACTGTGCTAGAAATTCTGACAATGCCAGGAGGCTCTGGTGGTCACCTCTTATCCCCGGTATCCAGTAAAGGACCCCACATCCATATACGTAGTAGCTGTTCAATAAATGTGTGCAATAAAAGTTAAAGGACCTGATATTTATGGAGTACCTAAAATATGCTAGATTGTATACAAACAATATTTCTAATCCATACCTCAACTATAAAGTAGGTCCTGAGGTCTCCGACTGACAGTAAGGACACATTCTCAGAGAGGCAAGGTAAGCTACCCATGGCTACACAGCTAAACGGTGGCAGAGCTAGGGTTCAGACTCAGGACTGTCTATCTGCAAAGCCATGGCCTTTCTGCTGTCTGTGCTGCTGTAGCCCCCAGGGCTCCATGCAGCTGGCCACCCTCTCCTCTGGTGCCCTGGATAAACAGCAGTGTGAGCTGACCAGCGAATTGGGGCCCAGGGCCAAGCCTGGTTCCAGGCACAGAGCAGCGGCTTGCTTCCTATATGGAGGATGGCAGAATTAAGAGGCTTGGGCAGGATGACACAGAGGCCAAGAGTAGGACTGAGTGGGTGACTACTAGGGTCAGGGAATCGCTTAGTCCTTGGATGCAGCCAGAGCTTAATCCCAGAGTCAGGGCTGAAGCTTGCGGTCAAGGACTCAGAATGGGTGAGATGGGTCACAAAACGGGATCTCAGCTTCAGCTTTATTAGCACCACACAGAACCAGTTGAATTAAAGAAAACCAGCCTGAAATGTGCCAGGGATGCAGTTTGGTGGGCCTGGGCTGCACCCCAGCTTTGCACATGACTGGTTGGGTAAGTTTGGGCAAAACACCAGGTCTCTCTGGGCCTCAGTGCCCCATTTTATAAATGGGGGGGGGGGGTGGGTAACTGCATGCATCTTTGATTCCTCCCTTTTCCTCATCTCCCAGGTCCAAACAAACATGGGTTTCTGCTGAGTCTCTGAGATGCTCCTCAAACGTCTTCTCTGCTGTCCACCCCCATGGCACTTCCTTGGCTTAAGTCACCACGGTCTCCCCACTGGAAGTCTGCAATCACCTCCTAAGGCTCCTGATCTACTCTAACTCTTTCCAGGCTATTCCCTGCAGTCCACTGATGGCAACTTGCCCAAAAGGACAAATCTGCTCAAGTGACTCCCTTGCCTCAAACCTTTCAGGGGCTCCTTGTGCCTTTAGGCTACAGTTAAAGATCCTGAATGGGCCTAGAAAGCTTGGAGTCCTGCCTCTGCCTTCCTCTCCAGCCTCAAAACAGGTTCTCCCTCACTTGCACGGTACACAACCCGTGGATACTGCCAGCTTTCCTCCAATTCTCAGATGTGCCAAACCCTCTCCCACCTCACGGTCTTCACATGTGTGGCTCCTTGGCCCCAAACCCTTTCCTCCACCACCTTCCCCTACCCCCACCTGTTCGCCCTTCAGGGCTCAGCTTGAATGTCACCTCCTCAGAAACGTCCCCTTCATCCCTGACCCTAGGCCACGTCCCGTGCCAGTCGTCCTCACACAGCTTGTCCTACTTGTGTTCTGAGGGACTCACCACCATGAACACTAAATAGGACAGATTTGGGTAATTACTCATTCAGTGTCTGTCTTCACCACTGGATTCTTTTTTTTTTTTTTTTAATTTTTTCTTTTTTAAACGTTTTTATTTATTTTTGAGACAGAGAGAGACAGAGCATGAACGGGGGAGGGTCAGAGAGAGGGAGACACAGAATCTGAAACAGGCTCCAGGCTCTGAGCTGTCAGCACAGAGCCGGACGCGGGGCTCAAACTCACGGACTGTGAGATCATGACCTGAGCCGAAGTTGGACACTCAACCGACCAAGCCACCCAGGCACCCCCACCACTGGATTCTTAAGAGGGAAGAGACTGGGGGTGCCTTGCTGGGCCTAACCCAGCTCCTGCCACAAGGTCAGGGTTCAATGTAGTGTATTCACAGGATGAACCAATTAGTCCTGGCCACTCCCAACTATTCCACAAGGCTGTCAGAGGATCATGGGGAAGAAGGGCTTAGAAAGGGGTTTTTTTCATTAACACTGGCTCTTCAGATGTGAAATGGTGTGATGGTAAACTCTTTGTTTTATTGGCTGGGTACCCAGATATTCAATCAAACATTATTTTAGGTGTTTCTGTGAAGGTATTTTTTTTTTTTTTTTTTAGAAGAGATTAACATTTAAATTAGTAGACTTTGAGTGGCTCCTGGGTGGCTCAGTCAGTTAAGCATCCAACTTCAGCTCAGGTCATGATCTCACAGTTTGTGAGTTTAAGCCCCGCATCGGGCTCTGTGCTGGCAGCTTGGAGCCTGGAGCCTGCTTCGGATTCTGTGTCTCCCCCTCTCTCTGCCCCTCCCCTGCTTGTGCTCTCTCTCTGTCTCTCAAAAATAAATAAACGGTAAAGAAAATTTTCTAATTAGCAGACTTTGAATTCCATAATGTGGGTGGGCCTCATCCAATCAGTTGAAGGCATTAATTAAAAAAAAGACTGACTTCCTTGGATGAAGAAGGAATTCTGGATCTCCTGGGTTGCTCAGTCAGTTAAATGTCTGACTTCGGCTCAGGTCATGATCTCACGGTTTGTGAGTTCGAGCCCCGTGTCGGGCTCTGTGCTGACAGCTCAGAGCCTGGAGCCTGCTTCGGATTCCATGTCTCCCTCTCTGCCCTTCCCCACCTGCTCTCTGTCTCTGTCTCTCTCAAAAATAAATGAACGTTTTAAAAAAAAGAAGAAGGAATTCTGCCAGCAGACTGCCTTTAAACTCAAACTGCAACCAATGCTACCGGTTCTGTTTCTCTAGAGAACCCTGACTTATGCCTGGAATTTATGGTCTAGAATGTTCCTGGACTTTACTCAATAGACTCCCACGCAGAGAGATAGCTGCAGAGCCCAGGGTCTGAGGACTCGGGGTGAGAAGATGACCATGCCACTGAATACAAGGTGGCCTCCCTTGCTCTAGAGCTCTGGCTGGGTGCCCACAGGTGAAAGAGGTCCCAGAGACACTTGCCCTGTTTCCTCTCTCCCCACAGGGACTGTGACATGGGATCAAAGCAGAAGACAACACGGCAGTGCTTTGTGAGCCGAGAAGCTCTTCACTCCAGCTGACGTCTGATGATCAGGATGGGGACTCCTGCCCTGGAACACAGCCCGCTAAGGAACTCAAGCCGCGCCAGCTTCCCCTGAGAACAGGAATGGCAGTGACCGGGTACAACCTAGTGATAAAAGATGACCCCACTCGCCAGGACAGAGCCCCCAGCCCTTCGAGCCTCTGTCTAGTTCCCACCTTCCCCTACTTGCCCCTCAGCTGAAGTGGGTGCTCCTGGAACCCGAGATGGGCCGCTGGACAAACGGTGTGGCATTTTCAAAGAGTAATTCTGCCTGCGCTGAGCGGAAGGAGGAACAGAAGGAACCAAGGATAGAAAACACAGACTCGGAGCCTCTTCCCCCTGTTCTGCTTGCACAGCTGCTTCTTTCAACGAAAGGGGTTCTGGGTGGTGGCAAGGACCGGACCGGTGCTCCCCTGCCTGGTGGTGGGAAGGGTACAGGAGTCATCCTCACCCTTGGTGGTTGTGCTCCCTTAGTGACTAAGGACCTGCAACTGTGAAAATGGCAAGGTTCTGCCAGCGGCCAGTGGCCAGCGGCCAGAGGCAGAACTCGGGCTCAGCTCAGGCCCAGGGTCAAGTGTCATGTTGTGACCCCAGATGGCTTTGATTCTTTGATTCCTGAGAAGTCATCCAGCCCAGCAAGTAACTGCACCAGTCCCCTAACTTTTCCGGCACGCTGACCAAGACTCTGAAAGTCAATCAGAAAGTTCAGCTTCTCTACCTCATAAAATAGACCAGAAACCTCTCATGATTCTAGTTCTTTTTTTTTTTTTTTTTTCAACGTTTATTTATTTTTGGGACAGAGAGAGACAGAGCATGAACGGGGGAGGGGCAGAGAGAGAGGGAGACACAGAATTGGAAACAGGCTCCAGGCTCCGAGCCATCAGCCCAGAGCCCGACGCGGGGCTCGAACTCACGGACCGCGAGATCGTGACCTGGCTGAAGTCGGACGCTTAACCGACTGCGCCACCCAGGAGCCCCTCATGATTCTAGTTCTTATTGGTCCTACACCTCCAACTCCTTTACTGTCCCTCAAAAACACCTCTATTCCACCCTCTGGCCTCCTCACAGTTCAGGGGAATGATACTGGAACAGACTCTAGGGACTGAGTAGCCCTTCACAGAGCCTTTTCTCCTTTCTAAACTGAGCAGAACTGAAAAAGCATCAGATCAGAAAATCAAATTGAGAAAAGGAATGACAGGGGCGCCTCAGTGGCTCAATCAGTTAAGTGTCCTACTTCAGCTCAGGTCATGATTTCGCAGTTTGTGGGTTCGAGCCCTGCGTCGTGCTCTGTGCTGACAGTTCAGAGCCTGGAGCCTGCTTCAGATTCTGTGTTTCCCTCTCTCTCTGCCCTGCCCCCACTCATGTTCTGTCTCTCTCTCAAAAATGAATAAATATTTTAGGGGTGCCTGGGTGGCTCAGTCAGTTAAGTGTCCAAATTGGGCCTGGGTCATAATCTTGCCAGTTCCAAGTTCAAGCCCCACATCAGGCTCTGTGCTGACAGCTCGGAACCTGGAGCCTGCTTCAGATTCTGTGTCTCCCTCTCTCTCTCTGCTCCTCCCCCACTCACACGGTCTCTCTCTCAAAAATAAACATTTAAAAATTAATTTAAAAAAGTAAATAAACATTTTAAAAAAAGAGAAAGGAATGATAAAGAACAGGGGTTCAAAAGAAGAACTTTTATATTTTATATTGAGAATAATCCTGGTTAAGATTTTACTTTATGAGATTCAAAAACTGAGAGCTGAGTGAATGGGAAAATATCCGTAGAGCAGCAGTGGCAACAGCTAACATTGACTGACAGCCGATAACTTTACCAGGGTCTATTTCATAGGAATTCTTTGATTTAATCCTCACTGAACACATCCCACAGAGGTGACTGCCACTATTATCTCCATCGTATGTCGTGCAGAGGAGGCTGGAGCCTCATGGACTGCTTTGGTTTAGATTAGATCTCAGGGGCACAGAAAGTCTTGGGGCCACTCACTTTATTCTATGGAGTGAAGTCTTTTCTGGGGGTACAAGGAGATGGAGTTAATACTTCCTCAAGCATTTACTACACTCAAGCACACGCTAAGCCATGGGTATTACTGTGTCCGGTTTTTGGATCAAGTCGCATGACAAGTATTATCCTTTTTTTACGGAAGGGAGGAGGGAGTGCCCCCAGAGTCTAAGCCTGTCAAGGTGCAGTAGGAAGAGGACCAAAGAGGAGGATGGGTCCCTGCCGATCAGCTGCTCACCATGTTACAGAGGAAAAGATACCCAAGCCTGGGAGGACACTGGGGAAGTGACATGTGACGCCACGGCACGGCCCAGTGCCAAGGGTACATCTGCTTTCCCTCTCTGAGATTCTGCCCTGCCCAAGTCATGGCGCCTTGGGGCTGCTGAAGCCAGAAAGAGGTGTTCCGGCCTCTCGAGGGGAGCTAGGGCTGCCTGGGGGCTCTAGCTCCCCTTAAGGAGTTCTTATGCCTCTATCCTACTGGATCTGCCAGGGCTCTCCTGCCCAGGGCTGTTGGTGCTGGCAGCCAGAGGCCAGCCTGTCCTTCTATAACCTCTCCCCTGGCAGACCACCCAGCCCGCCTAAGGTCCTGCCACTGCACTGAGAAGCAACTGGCTGGGCCATGAGCTGAGTGGGCGGTAGGCCCCTTTCCAGTTGGAAGGTGCGGTCTCTGCTACCCAATGGCCACGTGTACCGAGGGATTGGGGAGAGTGGGGGGTGGGGGGTGGGCGGGGCATAGCTTTCAAACATTTTCACAAAGGAAGAAGGCCAAGGTGATTTCTCAGGGGCATGCAGCGCTGCAGGGTGGTGCAAAGTTTTCGGCCCATCCCCTCCTTCCTCCAGCCCCCTGCTTCAGAGAGCCCACCCTAGCAGCCTTTTCTAAGTGCTGACTGTGTACTGAGCTGAGAGGTGCAGACGCAGTGTATATACTAGTACCTAGGTTCAAGAAGCGAACGAAAACCAAGATCTCCCCACAAACAAGTCCATGCAACCCGTGTATATACACAAGGTGCAAGGTTAGGCAAGTGCTGGACTGTATGATGGAGGGAAAAATGCAGGTGGGTGGGAACGCCCCCTGGAAGAGCCTTGGAGGGCCTGGAAGGACCACGACTGAGAAGGGCGGGAGTCGAGAGGGCTTTCCTAGAAGGGGGACCAGCAGGAGCTAAAGTGAACGCCGACACCGAACCGGCCCTCAGAGGCCTGGTGCGTGTGCACAGTGGCCCCGAGGGCTGGGGGGCACAGACCACCAGAGATGCCAGGTGCAGCCTTCCTGCTCAGAGTGACTCAGTCCTGCAGCCCCGTTTCCCTGACGATACAGGTAAATGTGGGGCCTGTAAATCCATCTGCAAACATTCACCCTTCCAGTGTCTTCTCCCTTCCAAGTCAACAAGTCTAAAGCCATCCCAGAGGATGTGAGCATGGTGGCGCCTTATGGAGCGGCTGCGGGCATGACGACAGGCTTCCCAGGTGTAAGCCAGCTCCTCCTCCAGGGCTCCTCCCTCCAGAGAGTCCATACCCTCCCCAGGCCACACAGGCTGCAGGCAAGGGGTAGGCTGACGCCCCAGCAGCCACAGAAGATGCTGTTTCTTTGTCCCATTAGGAGAAATGTGGGGCCATCCATGATGGGAGATGCCTATTGAAGATGCTGACCCCCCAGGGACCAAGAAGAAGAGGATGGTTACGGGAGAATGCCCCCCACCGAGTGCAGATAAGAACACCAGCCAGACATCACCAGGAGTGGGCAAGCCCGGTGCCCTCTGAGCCTCCAGTTCTTCTGTGAAGGGGGAGACAGCCTCCTTGTCCCAACCTCTTCACAGAAGCTGAATGGAATGGAAAGTTATGTCTTGAATGATCCTGGTTTGAGAGGTGCCTCCACTCCTCTCCCCAGCAGGAGGCAGTCTCTGTGGATAGGTGGGCCCTTGGCGAGGACCCAGCCCTGGTGCTCCCAGTGTAGACCATGGACCAGAGGCATCGGCATCGCCCTGGAGCTTGCCAGAAGTGCCAACTCCCGGGCCCCACCCCCGGCCCTTCTGAATTAGAATGTGCATTTGAACAAGACAGCCAGGTGATTCATGGGCACAGTGAAGTTTGAAACACCTTGTTCTAGTCCATCGAGGCCAACCCCTTCGTGTTACAGAGGAAGAGACTGAGGTTCGCTGGGACTAAGTCACTTGCAGGGCACACCGTTAATATGTGGTAGACATGGGTCCTGGTAGCAGTGTGGTGCAAAGGAAGGATCACACACCCTGAAATCAGGGCAACCTGGGTTCAAACCCTGCCTCTGCCATAATACACTCTGTGACTTGGGAGAAAGCAAATTTCTCTGAGCTTTAGTTTTGCGGTCTGTAAAATGGCTATAACAGCTTGCTACCTTTTATGATAATGGTGAGGATTAAAATGAGATGATATGGGGGCGCCTGGGTGGCTCAGTCGGTTAAGCGTCCAACTTCAGCATCAGATCATGATCTCACAGTTTGTGAGTTCGAGCCCCGCGTCGGGCTCTGTGCCGACAGCTCAGAGCCTGGAGCCTGCTTCAGATCCTGTGTCTCCCTCTCTCTACCCCTGCCAACTCGTTCTCTGTCTCTGTCTCAAAAATAAATAAACATTAAAAAAAAAAAATGAGATGCTATGTCAGGCACCTTGCACATATGTCCTTGCATAGTGTCCTATGCCTGGCGGTCACAGTGTGTTTTTTCTACACTCTGCTGCTTCTGAAATCCATATCCCATGGTTGCTGTGCACGAGTCTGTGAAAACACTCTACTGTTTTCTCTCTATTCCAACAGTACAGACACACGCAGTGGACTGAGGAAAGGGAAAGATTAGGCAGGGGGCAGCAAGGCTCTTAAAGATCGCCTTATATTTAAAGTTTAGATCACCTGGTCCTTTAAATTCCAAGAAGTTCCCAATCAAACCCTCTAGCAAAAAGCTAATCTACAAACAGGTGCTGCGTGGCTCCCTAACAGTGCCCAGCACACAGTGCACGTCAGCCTGATGCACGTGTGGCTGAACCGTCCCCCAGGCCCTCATTCTGAGCTCAGGCATTCTTGTTCCTCCCATTTTCATGATTCTACTCTCCCTTCAGGGCCCAACCCAAACATCATCCACTCCAGAAAGTCCATACTGATCCCGTCAGAATGATCTTCCCCCAAAAACCTCTAACTGTTCTAGAACTTACAAGGCTCTGTCTACGTCTCAGCTGCACATTTTGAACCTCTTTGGTTAAACACATGACTTGTAGTTCTCCGAGTGCGGTGCCTCTTGCCTCAGAGCCTTTGCACATGCTGTTCCCTTTGCTGGAAATGCTCTTCCCACAAGCCCCCTCTTCATCTAATTCCTACTCAACCTTTATACCTCAGCCTGTATGTTAGTTTAGAAATTATTTCTTTCCTGGAAGGCCAGACTGGGATAAGGCAAGCGAGGTACTGAGATTATAAAGTCTACAGAGGCCCTGGCTTTCAGGGGCCGACCCCGTACCAGCAGCACCCTGAGAGGATGAATCTCCTTACACTGAGAGTCCTAGGCTTCTCCCTCCCTCACCCTAGTCCCTTCACTGTTTCCTTGAATCCCCAGCTATTTCCAAGCCGCCCCCTCAGCGCTGTCCCCTCATCGTACCCTTTCCTGAAGAGTACTGTCCTTGCCTGCGTGTGTATCAGTCTCCCCTTGAACTAGAAGTTCAGGGCCACTTCCAGCTGGCTCACCACTTTAGCCCAGACAGCGGCACAGAGCAGGCACTGAAGCAATGTTGCTGAAAGGACATAAAAGTTTGGTCACCCTCCTGTCCTCTCCAATCCCACTGGAAGTACCAGCGTCACCCGCTGCCTTCTGCTCTGTGCAACTGTCCCCGTCTCGCTAGATGGCACTCGTCTGTGTGCCCGGGACCCAGCACAGGGCCTGACACAGAGGGGAGCTCCTAGAGCGTGGCTGCAGGGGGGTCTGGGCGCCCCCAGCAGCCAGGACTGGGCTTGGTCTGGACACCACCGCCAGCACCTCACCCGTGTCCTCACCTCTGGCCTCTCTCTGGCCAGCCAGAGGGACCCGTGACGATCTCTCTCCACACTCACCTCGGCCACTTCCTGCCAGGCCGCCTTCGCCACTGGCTTGCCAACCCTCAGCTGCATGGCCTTTCTGTCCTCGCCCCACTCCACCCCCACCCCCGTTGTCTTCACACACGGGCACACGTAACACACCCGCGGTGTTTTACACACTTGAGCCTTTGCCCACTTTGATCCTTCTGGCTGGAATGCCCTCTCCCCAGGCCCCCCCTTCAGACTCTGGCTGGGCGCCTTCTTTTCCAGGGAGTCTTCCCTTACACTCCATTTTGCCTCTGGGATTTTGCATAGGCTGTTCCCTCTACCTGCATACTCTTCCTGCTGCTTTTCACCTGTATATTTGTTTCTTGTCCCGCACCTTCCTTGAGCCAAAAGCCCTCTCCCAGGATCCCCTGCACTGACTCCAGTAGGAATATAGCTGGTTACTTGTGTAGACTTCACTCCCCACTGCCCCCAGTTCCATCCACCCACACACACGTCGACTCTTTTACACTGCAGTGCTCAAGGGACTGACCGACTGTCCCTCGTCCCCGATTCCCCAGCACCCAGCCAGGCAGGTGGCTCAGGTGTTGGGAGAGGCTGAACTGCAGACCCCTCCAGGTCCCTGCAAATCACACTGTGACCTTCCCCTCCTCCCTCCCAGAACGTGGCTCCTGAGCCACGGTCAGCTAAGGTTTAGTGTTCGATTTCCCAAATGCCTTTTGGTGTCTGACAGAAGACCCCAAAGAAGAAAGAGAAAGACCAGGAGGCTACGTGATTTATGAGGGAAGTGCTGGCTCTGACAAAGTTTGAGCCCCAGAGATTAGGGCAGGCAGGAGCAAAGGGCGCCGCCCCTTTCTGACGGATTTTTCTGGGTGTCCACACCTTGATCCCTTTGGATCAGGGTCTGGCTCCTGGCTGACTCCAGCAGCTCCCTGACTCCACACCCTGAGACGGAGCAAGGCCACTGGCAGTTCGGGGCGGGGGGGAGGGAAGGGAGCCATGGGTAACCAGACCCACTTTGTCCACCCTCCTCGTCCCCACTCTGCCCCTCAGGGGCTGCTGGTGGGCGCAGGAGACTCAAAACCAGCTGTGTGACGGGGACACACACAAATCTCCGCGTGTGGTGGGCAGCACGCTAATGGAGACTGGAGACTAACGACGGAGACTACTGCCCATTCATTCCCTGCACTCCCCCCAGAATCACTTATCCCCCAAAAACATCTTGAGGCTTCCAGTCCCATAAGTTCTGTTTCCCTCCCCAGGGACCTGTGTCTTCAGAGCCCTAGAGGGTCAGAATGCCATCGACAGCCAAGTCCTTCACTTTATACATAGGAAAAGTGAGGCCCAGAGAGAGAAAGGGTCTGACCCAGGGGCCCACAGCAGCTTGAGTGAAGAGCTGGGACCAGATCACACATCTGTGGACTCGGGTGGCTCCCAAAGACCACACCCCAAGGGTCTTTGTCAGCACACCTGTCCAAGTGGAGGACACATAAGGCAGGTGCACCCGGGCAGGAGGTGGTGGGGAGAGAAAAGTCTGACCATACCTTCATGGGGCTGAGTTAGAGGCTCTCTAAAGTTCTCCCGACTCTAGAACACTCTAGACTCCACACAAAAAAGCCAAGGAAAAAAAAAAAAAAACCATCTCAATATTTTCAAATAACGAACCCAAACCCACACACGATAAATGGGTCATTCTACACATAACCATACATTCATTCGTGTATTCGCTCATTGGTTGTTCTGACCCTTCCTACGTGCCCAACAGTGATTCAAGTGCTAGCGATAAAACAGTCACTAAAACAGAAAAGGTCTCAGCCCTCGCAAACCCTACATTCCGAGGAATTCCACGGGACACGGAAAAGTAAGCAGACGCAGCAAACTGAAGGTGGCCACGAAGCCCCTGACATCCCCCAACAGCAGGTGAGGTCTGCGCCCCCACTCCTGGAATCTAGGCGGGTTCTGTGACTACGCTGAGACACAGATGGAAGCGCCATGGTGCCAGTGTTCTAGCCCAGGACTCCAGAACACCGGCAGTTCGGCTTCCCGTCTCTTAGAATGCTCACGCCTGGAGTCTGGAGCCACCACGTGACAAGTGCAGCCATGCTTCTGGAGACACCCCGTGGAGAGCCCCTGAGACTACGCAAAGGGGGCGAGCGCCCCAGCCGAGCCGGTCTTCCACGGCACCTGCCTTCTAGAGTGGGCTTCCACGAATTCTCCACACCAGCCCCACGGCCAGCTGAACACCCCCCGGGTGACCTCAAAAGATGGTACTTGGAGTAGAATGGCCCAGCCGTTTCCTGTCCAAATCCCTGACCTACAGGTTGTGAGCACAATAAAAGGACTGCGAAGCCACTGAGTCTAGGATGGTTTGTTATATGGCAATAGATAACCCACTGGCCAAGTAGTGACAAACATCAGGAGAGAAAATAAAGCAGAATAAAGGAACACAGAGTGAAAAGGGTATTACTTTCCAAGAGCGTACCTCTCTAGAAATGTGATATTTGATTAGAGGCCTTAACCAAGGAGGGAGCCGGCCATGGAATGATCCAGGGAAAGAAAATGCCAGGCAGGGGACAGTAAGCCCAAGGCCCTGGATTGGGAAGGAAATCAGCTGGGTCTTTCTTTCCAGGAATGGCAAAGCAGACACAGAGGCTGGAGCGGGCAAACAGCGGTGGGAGACGTGGCGAGATCCAGCAGGATCAGGTCACAGGAGGCCTTACAGAGCACGGAGAAGGCTTTGCACTTTATTCCAAGTGTGAAGGGAAGAAGCCATGGAAGGATTAGACAGGGGAGCCATATGATTGGGAGGAAGGAGGATCCCCATGGTTTCCACAGGAGGAGAAACTGCAGGCGGCAGTACCAAAGCAAGGACGCCCATTGGGAGGCTACTGCGACCGATACGGGTGGCCTGGGTGAGGGTGGTGACAACGGGGAAGGTGGCGAGAGACAGGATTCAGAATTTAGGAAGAAGTGGTGCTGCCAGGCCTTGCTGGTGGTTTGGATCTGGGGGTGGAGAGGAAAAGAGAGAAATCAAAGATGGCGCCCAGGCTTTCGAGCCATTCACCTAGATGGACTCTTGGCGGGCGCTGGGAGGTGCAGGAGGGGTACCTGACATCAAGAGTTCTTTCACAGACATGTGAAATCTCAGATGCCTGATAGGCATCCGGGAAAAGTTGCTGAGTTAACAGTTGAACATACTAGTCTAGAGCTCGGGAGTAATCAGCACGGCACTAGCTAGTTCCACACTTACTGAGTCCTTACCAACCCTGGCCCCAATTCTAAGACCTCTACTTGCGTTCGTGATAGAAAAGAGACGACGCAAGGGGAGTGCAAACATGGTGTTGAGCACCGTGGTGTTGGACGAGACTACCTGGAATGCAGATAAAGAAGGGATACCAAGGAGAGGACTAAAATGATGGATGCTTTGATCTGGCAAAATGGAGGTCATGTAGTGGCTTTAACGAAAGTGGTGTCAGAGGGGCGCCTGGGTGACGCAGTCGGTTAAGCGTCCAACTTCAGCCAGGTCACGATCTCGCGGTCCGTGAGTTCGAGCCCCGCGTCGGGCTCTGGGCTGATGGCTCAGAGCCTGGAGCCTGTTTCCGATTCTGTGTCTCCCTCTCTCTCTGCCCCTCCCCCATTCATGCTCTGTCTCTCTCTGTCCCAAAAATAAATAAACGTTGAAAAAAAAAAAATTAAAAAAAAAAAAAAAAAAAAGAAAGTGGTGTCAGAGCAGCAGTGAGGATACAATTGGCTGGGAAGGGAGTGGGAAGCAAGGCAGGGGCAGTGACTAGGTGAGTCAATAGAGGAGCTTAGCTATAGAGGGAAGCTGAGAAATGGACCAGGAGCTGGGGAGGTGGTTTGAGTCGAGAGAATTGTTTCTAGATGGGAGACACTGCGACACGGGTGTGAACTGAACAATCCGTAGAGAGGGGAAATGATGCAGGGAAGAGAAGGGATATGCGCAGGAAAAAAATGCATGCGGCAGGGGAAGGCGTTTGTGAACAAGGAACCAAGCGACCAAGCAGGTGCAGTTAATCCACTGTGACAGCCATAAGACAGCAGGGCTCTGGTGCTCAGAGACGAGAGATCCCAGGTGGCCGGGCCCGGCCCAGCCCCAAGGCTGGGTACCAGGCTGACTCTGGACAAGTCACTGCTTCCTCATCTTCACACGGGGGTTCATTACCCCTATCCCACAGGGCTGTTGGGAGGGTAACACAAGCTATCAGCTGCCAAATGACTAGCTTAGAGGACGGTGGCTGTAGCAGTTCAGGCCCGGGGCATGCAACACCCCTCTGTGGGTCTGAGCTTTCTGTGGTTCAGCACCGGCAGGGGAAGGGGGAGCGAGGCAGTTAGACGAGGAGTGTTGAGCCCTGCCCGCCACCTCCTGACAGGTAGGACCCTCCTTGATGTGGCCCCTGTCTCCTGCCAGT